>NC_133987.1:20397500-20705833 GCF_047716275.1 Strix uralensis
CCCGTCCCCATCCCCGTCCCCATCCCCGTCCCCATCCCGCACTGCTGCTCACCGGCCGCTGCCTGGAAAGCTGCTGGGGGAGCGGGAAGGGTGTCCAGGGCGTGGGCTCCATGGGCCAGCTCGACACAGAGATGTCACTGGCTTTCCCTGAGTCCACCATGGGGTCGTTCACGCTGCTGGAGCTCGTGTCCCAGTCGGAACGGGAACTGCGAAGAAAGTTCATCGGGAATTAAAAGGAGAGGGAGGAGGGGGTACGAGTCAGGCGGGCGCTGGGCTCACTGCAGGGACCGTGTCTGGCAGCAAACACACACCCGGATCCCCACGGCAGCCGTGGGAGTCACATCCCGGCCCACAGCAGGGGGGGAAATGCCCTTTGCTCGAGAAACTGGAAACTGCCCCGGCCCTTTTTCCATTTACACCCCTGGAAGCTGATTGTAGCTCCCTCACACACACACCCCCCCTGCTTCCTGCAGATGTGAACCCTCCTCCTGTTAAACCAGTCCCCATCACACAAAGCTCCTCACGTGAGGAGAAAAGAAGAAATAAACCATTTATTTCTCCTTGGACACCAAAGGTGGCTGCAGCATTAAAGCTCCCCGGCGCTGCTGATGAGGGCAGGGGGGCAGCACTGGGTGCAGAGCCAAGGTGCCAGGGCAGGCTGTGGTACCCCCAAACCTCCTCCGCTTCACCCTGCTCAGCAAATTAAAGGCGAGACCTCGCTCCTCTACCTGGGCCGTCGCGCCGGGCGGGCGGGCAGGGCCGGGCGCTGCTTGGCGCTGCCAGTGACGCCCGAGTCCTCCCGGCAGCTGCAGCAGCCGTTGTCCAGGATCTGCAGGTGCAGCAGCTCCTCGGAGTTGCTGAAGGCCGGGTTGTCCAGCGAGCTGGCCGAGGGCAACCAGGAGCGCGACCAGTACTGGGCCGAGACATCGTCCAGCCGGCAGAACCGCCGGTAGCTGCGGGGCAAGGCAGGGCGGCTGCGGGCCACGGCCACGGCCACACGCGACCCCAGCGACTGCGCTGCCAGCACAGATCGCAGGTTTCCACCCAAATTCCACGGCACCAGGGCAGGGCCCAGCCCCGCGCCCTGGGTGGAGGCAGAACCCCTGACACCGAACAACATCTGGCGGCGGCCCTGCAGATGTTGCGGTGGTTTCCTCGGGAACAATCCCCCGTGGCACATTACGAAACCCTGTCCGGGAGGGTTCCCAAACGAGCTGCTTTGGCGGGGCTGTGCCGCAGCCCTGCTCCCCCCACAGCCCCCCCTGGGCTGAGCCCAGGGCAGGACAGGGCGGATGGGCCCTGTGTGTCCGCACGGGAGGCACTGGGGGTCCCTGGGACCACGTATTTGGGGGCTCATCAGCACATCTCACGTGTCTCCCCACCGCCACGAGAGCGCAGCCCCCAACACCCCTCTCCTGCCTGCACGGGGCCGCGAGCATCCCCCGGGGAACCAGGCACACGCAGACCCCCCCACCCAGCCGTGGCTCTGCGAGGTGCTGGGACCAGCCGCCCCCGGGCCCCACACGTGCTCCCACCCCAGCACCTCCCGCCCGTCGCTATCAGCCGCCGCAGCATGTTTGTCTTGGCAGAGCTCAGCCTAAGCCCAACCCGGCCGAGGCACGGCTCAACCTGACCCCGGATGGGCTGCGCTGCCCCTGGGCACGCACGCCCGGGGCCGGAGCTGCTGCCCATCGCGCCCCCAGCACCCCCGGGGAGGGCAGGGGCATCAGCCCCGCAGCAGGAGCACCCCTCGCTCCCCGCGTGCCCCACCGGCCCCGCGCACCCCACCTGCTGCGGGTCTGGTCGGCCCTGGCCTCCAGCAGAAGCGCCTTGAAGCGGCGGATGACGACGGCGGCGACGACGGCGCCCAGGAGGACGATGCTGAGCAGGACCCCCGCGGCCATCCCCAGCAGGCTCTGCTGCGTCACCCGGTAGTCACAGCGCAGCCCCATGAACCAGAAATCGCTGCCAACGGGGCACCTGCGCCAAGGGGGGGCCATGAGCCGCCGGCGGGGCTGGGCGGGGGAGACAGCACCCACCTGCCCAGGGCTGGTGCCGGGGGCACTCACTGGCAGAGGGGCCCGCGGTCCCGGGGGTGGGTGCAGATGCCGTGGTTCTTGCAGTAGTCGCGGTGGCAGAGGGAGGTGCAGGTGGCGTTCCCGTCCGCCCCCGCCACGCAGGCGAAGCCGGCGCGGCAGGCGAAGAGCAAAGCGCAGGGGTCCAGCGGCCGCTCTGCAGAGACGGGGGGTCCGGCTGTGCCACCCCCTCCCCGCCCAGCGGAGAGCCGGGGCCAGGCACGTGCCCCCCCTGCGACCAGCCCCGGCCGGGCCCCCGAGCCCGCAGGTCCGGTGCCGGCGCAGCCCCCGCACGCCCCCCGCACTCACCCCGAGCCGCGTGTCGCAGGACGGGGGCCGTGCCCACCGCCAGCCCCGGCCGGGCACCGCCGGAGCCCAGCGCGGCCTCGAGGAGCTCGCCCAGCCCCGGCGCCTGCACCCGCTCCGCCGCGAACAGCGCGTCGTACTCCAGCACCACGCTGCCCTCCCTGCGGGGACACCCCCCGCCACCAGTCCAGGGCTGCCTCGGACCCCCAGGCCCAGCGCTGGACCCCGGCAGCGCCGCGGCCCCGCAGCGTGTGACACCCCCCGCGCCCCCCCCGCCGGGGAGCATCGCACGACGCTGCGGGGCTGCGCCAGCCCCCACCTGATCCCCGTCACCTCCAGCCGCAGGAACCCGGGCACCGACGTGAAGAGGGGCGCGACCTGTGCAGGGAGGAAGCTGAGCGCCAAGCAGGATGGCCCCCGGCCGGCCCCCCCCGCCGCCGCCAGCCCCGGCCCGCGCTCACCGTCCGGTTGAAGCTGTGGAGCAGCCGCCGGTGCTCGCGGGACCCCGGGTCCTGCAGCGCGGGGACGAAGCCCATGTCCAGCACCAGCTCGCAGGGGATGCGTAGGAAGGGGGCTGCGGGAGCAGAGACGGGCATCAGCACCACAGGGACCCGTGCTGGCTGCCCCGGGGGCCACCAGCACTGACCCCCCCCCGTGCTGATGGCTCCTGGGGCCTCTCCTCATCCTGCTGCGCCCCGGCGGAGGGTCCCAACGCCCCCAGACCCACCTCTCAGGAGGGGCGGCTGATCCTCCACGATGAACACCCGGGGGGCTCTGCCTGCCGCGGCCGGGGCCGGCGTCGCTTGGGGGGTGTCAGCATCCGGCCACCCTCCGGGGCTGCTCGACGGCTGGACCAGGTCTGTGTTCCCGGCACCTGGGGGGGACCCGGGGCCCCCCCGATGGCCCAGGGTCCCAGGGGGCTGCTGGGGGGGCCCTGGCACCATGGTGGACAGCGTTGGGGGCCCCCACGTCAGCCCTGATGCAGCCCCCTGCAACACCACAGCACCCGGCTCCGGTGTGACTGTCCCCACATCCCTGAGCAGCGCTGGGCTGGCGGTGACAGCGGCGGCGGTGACACCCGTAGCAGTGGTCAGCCCCAGGGAAGACGCAGGCTGGGATGGACCCAGCTGCTGGGGGGGCCCAGGAGCTGACGGGGGGACCAGGGGGACTGCCCAGAGCCCAGCATCGCCCACCCCCACCGGGGTCCCCCCCAGGATTTGGGGGCTCTCAGCAGGGTCCCCCCCTAAGCCGGCGTGGGGCAGCTGGTGGCCCGGGGACGGCCCTGCCGAGGGGGTGCCCGCAGTGGGGCTGAGCCCCGGGACACGCCGGCTGGTCCCCGGGGAGGGCTGGGGGGTGGGTGACATTGGTGCCACAGAGCCGCTGGTTGGGGCAGGCTGTGGGGACGGGGGGACGCGGGGGGACCCCGGGCTGGCGTCTGGCACCCCGCTCTGTGCCGCAGTGGGGCTGCCCGGGGCCACCGAGGCACGGGGCTGCCCTGGCAAGGCTGGTGGGTGCCAGGTCTGGTCCGGGGGGACGTGGCCATGCTCAGGGGGACCCTCTGTGTCAGGTGGTCCAAACACCCCCGTGGTCGGGCCCACGGCTCCCCCCAAGCTGGGGGATGTCACCCCTGGGGTGCTGGCCGTGGCGGTGGGGACAGGCAGACCCAAGCCCGTCCCTGCGGCTGGCTGGGCTGTGCTGGCCAGGAGGCCCCCACGGCCACCAGTCCCCAGGGGTGGCAGAGAGGGGTGAGGGGCAGAGCGGGGACCCTGCCAGGCACCGTCCGTCCCCTGCCGTGTCCCCGCGGGGCTCGACAGCCGCTGCAGCCCCCCCCCAAAGGGCGACGTCCCCATCGCCCCCGGCGCAGGGCTCTCTGTGGCCGGCGCGATGCTCGGGCGAGTCCCTGGGCCGGTGTCACCCAGTGGAACGGTGGCACCCGGGTCCTCCCCAGCCCACGGGTCTGGGGACGAGGGGCCGCGTGAGCCCCCCTGTCTCTGCGCAAGCCCTGTCCCCGTGGGGGTCCGTCCCGGCAGGGTGCTGGGGGACCCCCACTGCCCCCGGGGGTAGGCTGACGAATGCGATGGGGTCCCCGGCGGGGTCGTGGCACCTTCCGCCGTCGCGTTTCCGACAGGGTCAGTCCCGGGGACAGATCCGGCAGCGGGAGCCGTGTCCGGCTCCCCGGGGACTGGGGCAGGAGACGGTCGCTCGCTGCCTGCAGCTGCCTGCCCAGCGCTGCCTGCAGCTGCCTGCAGCAGCCCCGGGCGGTCGCTGGCTGCTCCATCCCGCACCACCGCGGGTCCTGTCCCCTCCCCGCCTGCCCGGGGGCCTCCGGGGCTCCCCTGGGGGTTGGGGGGCTCGGCAGTCCCGGCGGGGGTCCAAGGGGAGGGCAGCGGCTCGGTCTCTGTCCGCAGCTGCCCCACGGCCTCCGGCGTCGGCGCCCACCCCGTGCCAGCCCCTCGCTCCGGATCTACAGGCAGAAGCAGAAGTGGGGGGGACGCTGAGCGGGGCTGACCCACGGCCGGCACCCCGCAGCCGCCAGCTCGGCACCCCGGGCCTCGGCACGGTGCCGGGACGAGGGGCCGCGAGTGGGAGGGTCCCAGCCCCGGTGGTACCTGTCTGGCCGCGCTGGCCCGTCGCGGTGCCCAGGCGGGCGCAGGGGATGGCAGTGGCCAGCGTGGAGCCCGTCCCACGGCAGAGCCGGGCGCAGCACCCCACGAGCACTGCGGAGAGAGGGGAGAGCTGTGCGCACCCCCGCCGTGCCCCCCCTCGCACCCCCCTCTGTTACCCGCGGGCACCCAAAGGAGACGCTCAGGAACGACCTGAACCCAGCGGGAAACCACCGGCCTTCGTCTGGGCGAGCGGAGCCGAATCCTGCCCCACCCGGCCACGCTACAGCACGTGCTGGAAACGCCCGTTTTGCCCCAAACCACCGGCCGGCAGAGCTGGCATGTGCCCACGCTGGACCCCCGGGCAGAGCCAGGCCAGTGCCAGACCAGAGCCGGATCAGTGCCAGGCCAGAGCCAGACCAGAGCCAGACCAGAGCCAGGCCAGAGCCAGACCAGAGCCAGACCAGAGCCAGACCAGAGCCAGGCCAGAGCCAGACCACAGCCAGACCAGTGCCAGGCCAGAGCCGGACCACAGCCAGACCAGAGCCAGACCAGAGCCGGACCAGAGCCGGACCAGAGCCGGACCAGAGCCAGGCCAGAGCCAGGCCAGAGCCAGGCCAGAGCCAGACCAGAGCCAGGCCAGCGCCCTGGTAGGACTCTGTGTCTCCTCGACAGCTGCTCCCCGGAGGGAGCAGGTGAGTGACCAGGCGTCGGGGCGGGGGTCACCCCCCTTGGTGGGGCCGGTGCTGGGGTCCCCATGGGCCCCTCGGGCCCTGCTCTCGGCCAGCGCCCACCGCCCCGCCCGTGGGCACCACACCCGCCGCCTTCGCCGCCGGGGAGCAGCCGGGGCTGGTGTCGCGGCTCACGGCCGGGCCCTGCGTGTCCCACCCGCCACGCGCCCCCGGGACCCCGCGGCCGAGCCCACCCCCACCGCCCCCCGGTGGGACCCGAGCAGCCCCTGCCCCGGCGCAACCGGGGAGCCCAGACCCGCCCGAGCCCGGTGCCGGTACCGGCCCCGCTGCCGCCGCCGCAGAGCCCCGAGCCCGCCAGGCTGCACCGGCCCTGCCCTGCCCACACCGGGCACGGCATCTCCCCCGCCGAGGGACCGGGGCCGCGGGGACCCTGCCCGGCCGTGCCCCCCCCCATCTCGGCCCGGCGCTCACCTGCGGCGGCCAGGAGCCGCGGGAGCCCCGAGAACCGGAGTCGCGGGAACCGGAGCCTCGGGAGCCAGAGCGGCTCCATCTCGCCGCGGCGCTGCCGGCTCTGCCGAGGCAGCGGCAGGAAGCCCCCGCCCGTCCCCGCTGCGGCGGGGCGGAGGCGCCGGGGAGCCGCAGCCCCCCGGGCCCGGGCCCGCCCCACCGGCACCGGCCCCGTCGCTCCATCCCGGGGCGGCCCCGCCTCTGCCTCCGGGAGCGTGTGCAGGACCCCCGGGGGTGGGGTGGTGGGGGGGCCCGGCCCCTGCACCCCCGCTGAGCTCCGGTGCGGTCCCGGGGGCTGCGGGGGCAGGACCCTGGCTCCCCCCGTGGGCTGCACCTCCGGGACCCGCTGCGGGCTCCCGCTGCTGCCGGGAACCGGCCGGTTGCAGAAAAACCGCGTTGTCGGGAGCTGCCGGGGCGCTGCCCCTCCCCGGGCTGCCCGGGGGTCACCTCCAGCCCTGCCCGGGGCCCACCTCCAGCCCTGCCTGGCTGCCCCGGGCCCGGCTCAGGGCCAAGGCTCCTCCCGGGCACCTCTGGCTGCATCCAGTGGTGGCTCCTCGGTCGTGTGGCTCCCGCCCAGCAAAACCCCCGCGCCCGGTCCCGCAGCCACTGTCCCCTCGACGCCAGCCCCGAGGCCGAAGCGCCCGTTCGACCGCCCGGCCCAGCCAAGGTCTTGGAGCACGCTTGGGGAGACGGAGCAGCTCGGGAGGCTCCCAGGAGCCTCACACCCCGCGGGAGGGGAACCACGGCCTGGCTGGGCCAGGATTCGGCGCAGGGCGATTTTCAAAGCGAAAGGGGGCTCAGAGGAGCCCCCAGCAACTCCCCCCCCACGCTCCCGGCTCTGTCCTGCATCCTCCACCCCCCCCGCCAACCGCCCGAGGATCCGTTTTCAAGTGAAGCTTTCTTGGCTCGTGGCCCAGCAGCGCCTCCGACATACGAAAGTGTTTCTTGGCTCAGAGGAAAAACTGTATAGTTTCCAGAAATAACTTGTTTCTGTCTCGGGAGAGGTTTAAAGCAAGCCTCCCGCACTGGGATGAGCCGGGCTTACAGAAACACCAGTGGCATTTTGATTTTCGGCAGCAGGAAAGTCATTTTTCCCTCCATTTCGCAGGGGGGAAGCAGAAGCATTTCAAACACAACCTGTTTTTTTTACCAGCACTGACAAAACAACAAGCGAGGGTGGGAGGAGGGTGATTTGTGGGGCAGAGCAGAGGGGAGCAGTGGGCACGGAGCCTCCTGCACCCTGTGTTGGCGCCTTCACAGCCCCAGGGAGCAGGAATGGCAAAACGCTCCCAGCGAGAGGCACTGGGAGGCCGCCAGACCCGCGCCCGCCCCCGCAGACGGTGGTTTTACCCCCCGGGATAACGGTGCAGGCGCAGCGGGGCTGGAGCCGGGCAGCTCCTCGGCCACCAAACACGGCCCCAGGGAGCCACCGCCAGCGGGAAAGGGACACGCCAGCTGACCCAGCACTGGGCTTATGGATTTATTCCTTTTTTTTCTTGTTTTTGAAGGACAACACATTCAGACAGCTTTAAATACAACGTCCAAGTACAACTTTCCGACGAAAGCAGCCACGGCACGGCGCGTGCAATTATAGTCAAACCCGCTGCCACCAGCCCAGTCCAAGTGGGAGAGACAGCTCCTGCTAAAACAAAAAAAAAATCCACACGTTTAGTATTTCAGCAACCAAGAATGACCATTTTAAGGGCCGAAAGCAGCGGGTCAGGCTGAGACAAGACACGCTGACTCCCCCCAGTAGGACCCCCAGGTCTTTCGGAGAGTCAGGGGCTCAGAGTGTGGCAGAGGGGCACAGCCCCCCCAGCGTGTGGGGGAGCCCCAAACGCGCACAGGAACAAACAGGAACGTGGACAGTCTGCTGCTGCCGCTGGCCTGAGGCCAGTGAGGCCACCAGCTCATTTCCCCTGCAGCCCCAGAGCCCCTCAGGGCCGTCGCTCCAATAACCCTTTCCTGCCCATTTCCTTTCCTGCTCCAGTCCCTGGCTGCGGCAGGGTCACCTCAGGCAGCTGAGAGCTGGGCTACCACCCCTCTGGGGGTGCTTGCCCCCCACTGTGCACAGCCCAGCAGCTGGGAGGAGACAGACTTTCATGACTAAAATCAGTTTGCCATCTACTAAACGAGCCACGGGTAAGGGGAGCGCCGGAAGCGGCACGCAGGGCGAGACGGAAGGTCGCCGAGCCCCACATCCTCCCTCCGGAAAACACACACACACTTCATCCTCGCTGCTCGGCGCGGGCAGCTGCTGCCAGCCCCCTGCCCGACTCTGCCAGCCGCAGGGGCCTCGGCTCCCCTCTGCCCGCAGCACGTGTGGCCCCGGCGCTACCCGAGACGCTCGCGGGAGCACGTTGCTACTTACTCGGCTTTGAAGACCTGGTTTTATTCATAAACATCCTTCTTATCTGCGATGTAATCTACAATCTCTTGTGGGCACATTAACTTTTCTGCATCTCCATCAGGAATTTCAAATCCTGGAAGAAAGGGCACAGATTTAGCCCAAAACAACGGAAACGGGAGCAAGGCTAAAGGAAGCAATTCCTGCTGGCTCAGAGGCAGCTCGGCGGGGGATGAGGCCAAGGGGGCTGTGCCAGGCAGAGCCAGCGCTTCACCGAGTTCCGCCCCGCGCTCCGCTGGGCACCGCGCTGCTCCTGAGCGCAGGACGGGGCAGAGGCAGCGGAGCCACCCAGCCAGCGGCAACTGCCCCTCGATGGGCTAAGGCCACCAACGCCTCCCCAGCACCCCCACAGCCACCCGTGGCGAGGGGAGGGGGTGCTTTTGGTACCTGCAGGCAGGCCAGGGCCCAGAGCCGGCTGCTCGGAGCTGCCGAGCGCTCGTACAAGCAACAGCTCACAGGGAGCCACAGCCAGGGACAGGGAGCACAAGGGCTCTCGGCAGTGGAACCCATCACAAATACGTTCCAGAAAACTTATGATCTTCTTTCCAGTCCTTGTGGCCACACACTAACGCTCCACGCACGGCACACAGCACGTGGGTTAAACACACCGCATCAGCAAACACTCTGAAACACCTGCCTAGGTGTTTTGTTTTAGGGAACAACCAAACCTCACGGACGTTTGTGACCCAGTGTGACAGGTGAGGCATGTACTCCAGAATTTATGAGCTTTAAATGAAAGGATGAAGAAGTCCAAAATGAAGTAAAAAGAAACTTGGAAAATAAATAAGCAAAAAACATCTTTTTTTTTTTTTTTTTCCTAGTAGCATCAAGTATTGAGGATGAAAAAATTCTGGTGAGGAAACACCTGGAATATCTGTGATTTCAGCTCCAGCTGCAGGCTTCACACTAAATGCACCATGGGCTGCCCTCGCTCACACGCTGCTGTCCCCCCTCTCCCCCTCCCCAACAATACGAGGGGGGCGTGGGGGGCGTGGAGAGACAGGCAGGCAGTGTCCCCAGAGGCAGACGGACAGACGCCTTCTCCTGGCTCCCACCAGCAGCCAGCGCACGTCTCACTGACTGAGGATGGCACGAGTTGAATTACGTCAGTGAAAATTCAATGTTACCATTTAGAGAAAAGATCTAATATTCGTTGGCTAGTGCTGCGCTTAAGGATTAGCCAAAAAACAAAAAAAAAGGTAGCGATGAATCCAAGCATGCACAGCTCTGAATTACCAAACTCGTCTTCCATAGCCATGATGATTTCTACTTGGTCCAAACTGTCCAAACCCAGATCTTTCATGAAGTGGGACTCAGCCGTCAGCTGGGGGAACAAAAAACGAGTATCAGCTGGCCGCGGCCATTTCAGTGCGGCAGGAGCCGGACCTCCGCGTTAAACGGGAGCCTTTGGCCTTCCCGGTGCCCGCGGCCGCCCGCCCCGGCCCCACTCGCCTTCTCCGGGTCGATCTTGTCGTACAGCTTCAGGACGTAGAGGACGCGGTCCTTGATGTCCGCCAAGGTCAGGGGCGGCAGGTCGGAGAAGCGGCGGCACGGCGGCCAGGCCGCCCGCGGCACCTGCAAGAGACCGGGCAGCACCGGGGGCAGCGCCGGGCCGCCCCCGCCCGCCCCGGGCCTCACCTGCGCCAGCGGCGGGGCCGCGCCCGGCGGGGCCCTCGGGCGACGGGGACAGAGAGTGGCGAGAGCGGCGGGGCGCGGGGCGAGCGGGGGCGGCCGCGGCAGGAGGCGGCGGACACAGGCCGAGAGGACACGGGCCGCCATGGTGACCTGTTCCCAGCGGGCACCGCGCCGCGCCCGGCAGCCACCGCGCGCCCGGCGGGGCGGAGCGGCCACGGGGCGGGGCGGCGGCGGCAGCGACCCCTGGCGGCCGGAGGCCAGGCCGCTCCCGCAGAGCCCCCAGGCAGCCCCCCAGTCCCGGGAAGGCCCCGGTAGAGCCCGCGCTAGATCCCCGGGAGCCCCGGGCAGGGCACGGCGCGGCAGCAGGCACAGAGTCGTTCCAAAGCCAAGAGGTTTAATGACACTGCACACCCCCAGTGCCCGGCCCACGCCCCCCGGGACCGGCAGCCCCGAGGCGGTGGCCAGTGCTGCGGGCCCTCGCCCCCCCATTCCTCCGTCAAGCCGCTCCTGGCTGGGGCTGCCGGTACCGGTACAGGCAGACAGTGCCGTCTCGCTGCCCGGCCAGCAGGCAGGCCGTGGTGGTGGCCCAGCGGGCCAGCGCCCAGGTGCCCGCCGGGTCTGGGGGCAGCAGGGCCACGCAGCACCCCAGCAGCAGGTCCCACACCGCGATGGCTCCCGACGTCAGCACGGCCGCGGCTGAGGCATCCTTCACGTCACCCTCCAGGTACCTACGGTCGTACACAGAGGGGTCACGGCGCTGCCGGTTGTTCGTGAAAACAGGATCGCATCATTTTTTAAATGAGTTGTTCATGTACAGAATTAATAATTTAAGGCAGCTGTAGGAAGCCAGGCTACATTATGTTGTATTCTCAGGGCACCTGAGAACAAAGGATGTCAAGACAATCCTTCCGCAGCCTCAGGACATACTTGGAAATTGTTCAGGAGGACAAGATCTCAATCCGCCCATACTTGTGCACATCTGTCACGTTTCTTACGCGAGTGCACTGCGAGACCGAGCCTGAACAGCTTAGTCTTCAAAATGCAAGACAGAGGAAGGAAAAGGTCACCCGCCTGCAACAGCTGCTTGATATAAACAAACCCAGCGAAGAGCTCCGACAGCACAAAGGCTCTGACCGCCCCATCCGCAGACGCTTTCTCCGGGGTTTCGCCTGGGGGGTTGATGAGCCTGGACACAGCATTTCCGCAAGGGCTTTGTGGGGGGAGGCAGACGAGCGCGTCCCCGCGCAGAGGATGAGGGAGGCCCTCACCGCGCGGCCACGCCGGCAGCTCAGAGGTCAGCGCGCAGACGGGCGCGGGAAGCGGGCAGGAAACGGCCGACAGCCTCGCCCCGCGCACGGGACAAGCAGCAGGGACGGATGCGGCCCCTTATCACCGGCGAGATGGCAAAGGGACCCGTGCCAGCAGCGCTACTCGGCTCGTTGAGTGATTCTCCCCCAAAAGCACCCCAAAATCACGAAGCCGGCTCACGGTCCCCGAGGTACTTGCCTTCCAGCATGCCCGGGCGGGAGGGAGGAGAACGTCACCGCCGCGCTCCTGGCTGTTTTGGGGTTGAATGCTATCACACGGAACGCAGCGTTTCCGCAGGACTCGCTCTCTTTGGCGTGTGGATGACTTAAAACAACAAACAGAAGGCCCTGATACACAGGAGAAAGACATCACTAAAAACAACAGCAAGAGGGGAAATAACCCAAAGAATTTTCCAAAAATTAATTGGTACATTCTCCCTATAATCAAAGCCATGGGCAGTGATGCATTATCTTTACTGAGCAAGATAGAAACGGTTTACTTTCCTTATCAAATTAGATAAAACCCAAAGCAGCTGCTGACTGATAAGGGCTGATGCAATACAGCGGAATAACAGCTCAGTGACACAATGGATTTATGCACTTATCTGTCTGGAAAAGCTAAACTTGTAGGATGAGGTGACATTTAAAGTAAAATTTCTGGGCCTCATTTTAATCCCTAGGAGTTTATAAATTTAACAGGAATTCCATGTAAACCAGGACAGCTGAAAAAAGCAGCTCTCAGAACAGCCACAGGCCAGCATGAAATACGCTGGGATAGACCTTCTGAGGAAGTCTCCAAAAGCCTGACTCAAGCCATCGTTAGCGGACAAGCCATCCTTGTCCCGAAAGGTTAAATGCTCACTGAAAACAACCAAATCCTTGATAAACTACAAAAATCCATTGGGAATCACAGTACAGGTGAAAGCAAGTGGGAAAGAATCATTAGTATGAACCTTGGTTTTAAACAGTTGATATGCTGGGGGTGTATGGAAATAACAACCACGGCACGTTGGTTTTCCGGCAAGGGCAGGGGCTGGCACCACGCTGGCACCCACCCACGTGCGAGACAGGACTCGCCCAGGCCCAGCCCTGGGCAGCAGAACTTCTGCTTCCCACATGCAAGAGCTGCTGCTCTGGACTACACTTCAATGCAGGGCGCTCTTGTTTTTATTAATACGCCGCAGAAAGTCAAGAATTCGAGGTAGCCAGTGTGGCTTATTTCTCCTGGTTATCCTATCTGCCTTTGAAATACCTTCAGTGTATCTAAACACAGCTGGTATTTCAATCCACTCTAGAAACTCTAACCCTGTAAGTCCCCACCACAGTCGGTGCAGTCCACACACAAACTGTGGGCCAAGCTTCACGTACGTACAGCGTCAGAATATGCTCGATGGCAGATGGAAGCTGGGTAGGAATAACCAATGTGCATTTTCCTCAGGAGCTGGCCTGTTTTCAGATTCCTGCAGCGGGTGAAAATACAAGTTCTGACTGCATTTCCATCCTCTACCTGTTATTTTTTAATCACAGTTACGCCACTGTGCAAGACAGGGGCAGTTTTGGTTCTGCATAAACCAAATTAAGGCAAGAGGCCGCAGGAGGAGGTGTAACAAATACATCGCAAAGCGAGTGGAATCGGAGCACGCGGTTCATTCCCCATCTACCCACCTGGCCAGAGGGTAACTGCCAGGCTGCAGCCCCTTAGACAATCACCATTTCACAGGCAAACCAGCTGCCAGCCAACACCCCCGGGTAACGCCTGCGGCTGGCTGTTGCCCCACGCACACCTGCGAGCTAAACCATTTCCCTGCAAGGAAACACTGACCAAACCACAACGCTGTTCACTGCAGTGGTGCCAACCAGGGCGTCTCGCATTCCTTCCACTTCAGCAAAAGCTAGAACAGTTTCTTCGGGGGGCATCAAAGTCTGTCTGTCCTTGCTCCTGAGCAGCAGATGAGCGAGTGAGAAAAGGCAGTCAGAATAATGTGTTCTGCACTCCACACATCTCCAGAAAGAAGAGGAACACTTCTCCACATCGGAGATGTTTCCTTCCTTTTCTTCCAGCTGCCACACTGAGACCACCCCAAACCCACTGGACTCACCTTCCTGCCTCTGAAAGCGACACTATTTCCACTTGCTGCTCTTGCACGGTCCTGCTGCTGCTGACCAGCCTCCTGCCCTTTAGGCCGAGGACAGCTTTTATATTTCCAGTTTTCACTAGTGACTGCTTGAATGAGTCATTCTCAGAAGAATAAAGCAAGAGCCTAAATTAAGAGAAAAGTATGCCTAATGACAGAAGGAAGCATAACTCAAACATGCCACCACGTATAAAAATAAGCGTATGTTTAAACAGTCTGCCACCTCCAGGGGCGAATAAGCAAGTCTTTATAGTCGATTTTTAGAAATCCCTTCCATATTTTCCAACTGTTAAAGCAACTGAGAAAGTGCCACATTAGTAAGAGGTAATTTCAACCCCTACACAAGAGGAGCTGTGTAGGGTGCAAAGCACTAGTAAGACATAAATACACCACCTTATTTCTCCAATCTCCAGATCTCCCAATGCTATGCACACGAGATTACAGGTGTCCGGCAGAGGAACGATCTGTATCACAGGAATCTAGGACAGCAAAACAAGAATTCAGTGTCACCCACAATGTCCCTTTGACTTTATTCCTATTTTCTAGAGTGTTTCAAGCAAAATGACATTCAGCAGAACTGATTTTCAGATCCCTCTGAGGAAGCACACTTAGATTAACAGCTGAACTCTCTGTTGACTGTTCACGTAATACATCAATCAATCCCTGTTGATATAAGAGACCAGACTGTCTCCAGGAAGCGTAAGGGAAAGAGCACAAGCCAGTGGCTGCAGTGCAGCCACCATTCAGCAGATGAAGCATTGAATTCCAGCAGATAACACGCGACCACACGAGCTGCTGGCCTTCTCCATCAGCAGTGCAAGTCCTTCTCCTCTGTGGCCTGGCAGAATGAAGAATTTATGCCACCTAAAGAACTCACCTTGGGCCCCAGACTGCAAGCTCCTTGTATCTTGGGGACTAACACACAGGACAAGGAAGTTGCCCTCAATTCTAGACATAAGGATTGTGTTCATACCTCTCCAAACAGCCACGTATAGACCCTTCCCCAGCGGGCGGCCGGCAGAGGCTTCCACAGGGAGACAGAACTCTCAGAGGCAGTCACCACACACAGCTCCCTGCAGCCAGCTGCTTCCCACCACACCGCGCTCACATCCACGGCGCAGGAACTTGAACAATCCTGTCCAAAACAAAATGGCACTGGTTTTCTTCCAATAGACATGGTTATCTAACCCAGCTGGAGGTTGAGCCTGAGAAAAATGCTTGGCATTCAGCGTGATGAGAATTTGAGGCTAAAACTTCAGGCTTATGAGTAAAGTGCCAGTAAGGCACCAAGGAAAACAAGGCAGGTGGGTTTCACCCTCAGAGCAGCAAAGATATTGGCTCACTTCACAAAAATCACTTGTTGTTTGAAACGATGGGGACCTGGCAGAGCCCAGAGCTGGGACAGGACTGAGGGTGCCACGGCACAGCCACAGCAAAGCCTGAGTGCCACCCAGGCACTTGCTTCCCTCACTGCACAAACGGGAGATGGGACTGGCGGTAGCACAGACCAAGTTTAAAACTGCACAAAGCAAGGGCTTCTCTTCCCCCTTGAAAAAAAGTTTTCACCTTCAGCCATGTTATTTTTGGCTGGTTATGCTACCCCCCAGCTTGCTCCTGGAGCAAAACTTTGCACGTGGGTTTGGAAAAGCTAGAGGTGCCCCAGCCCCTGGCAAGTTCAGTGGGCTTGGCCACAGATGTGGCTTCCTCACCTGCCAACCCTTCTCTACCTGCTGCAAGACAGAGGACACCAAGGGGACACGGCCGTGGGAAGAAGAGCCCACGGCTCCGCTGTGCAAACAGCCCCGGGCGAGATTTGCCTTCGCCACGGCATGTGCAACCGAGGCTCCGTTCCAGAAGGATGTGAACATCAACACGTGCATTTGGCAGCGCTGTAGTCCCCCACAAAATCTGTTCGTTACTGGGTTAGTAAGTGCCTGAAATGGTGACAGGAGGCCACGGGAGCCACAGGGCAGGCAACAGGGGTACAAGGGCTGAGATCATTTCACCCGGGCTGAAGAAAAATGCAGCAGTTCTGTTTGTTAAGGCATTTGCATGTGTTTAGACATTCATTATTCAGAAACAAACACTGAAATCCTTTATCAGTCAAAAGGACACATACAGCAATCTAACCTTTCAGCATGCTTTACCACAAGTGAACACAGAACTGATCAAATTAGACAGCCATCTATCTTGTTCAACTAGCCATTCTGCATCTCTGTTAAACTTGGTATTAAAGAGCTGCTGCCAACTCAGTAAACAGTGATCTGATGTCATCCCACCTTTAGCTTTGAGACAAGCTGCAAGCTCTCTTCTCGCAGGTCATCAAGCGGTACCAGAGTCAACTGTTCCACTACATCTTTTTTCTGCAAAAACAAGTAAAGAATGAGGATAATTCAACTCTGAAATTACATTCAGCACCTGCAAGAATGAGGCAGAAGCGCGAATTCACTCTGCATGCAGCTGTTTGACAGCTATGGCAGAAGCATCTCTTTTTGTACTTGCACGTCTTTGAAAAACAATAGATCCCAGACAGGTTATTTCCTGGTTTCACCTGAAAATTGCCTTTTACCATCACTTTGCGTCTCAGCCTTCAGAGACAAGTAATTGTCTCAGTACCCATCCCGCATGCCGGCTCTTTAATCTCCTTTACCAAATCCCAGCTGAAAATTTTCCTGAAGGCAGACCAACACTATGTGGGCACCAGAACCATTTTGTTCCTGTAGACGTTTCAGACACGCAGCCTGCAACAAGCACTGAAACCCCCATCTCCAGTTCCATCAAGCAGCATTTTAAAGAATTTGCTCTTGAGGTCAAAAGAGCATAGGCAACAGATGAAAAGCAAACATTTACTATGTTGGCTAAAAGACCGCATGCAGGGCGAGGATGCAAAGGGGTCTTTGGTCTGATGTCAGGTGAGATTCTGGGAAAGGGATTCGCCCAGAAACCCACTGGCTCAGTACCCTTGGCAAAGAGGCCGATCATTACCTGCTCGGGAGCAGCTCTGCAGGATCTCTGCTGTTTGCTCTCTGACTGCTGATGCTTCTCCACGTCCACAGCCTCACCAGATTTATTATCAGGACCTGCTTCAGCTTCTAAAGGAAACGCTGTACCTTGTTCCTCCTCTTTTCCAGCAGATCCGGCGCCACGGCTGTTCAAGCGCAGCGGAGTGGCAGAGCCTTCACACTCCCCAGCAGCCACGGCCTGGGCAGATGCTCCTTCAGGGGAACGCAGGCTCGCCTGCGAGGCGGGGACAGAAGGTGTCTCGGGGAAGACCTGGCTGCATGCTGAGGGTGAGACAGCTGGGGTTGCACCCACGACAGGGAAAGCAGATGAGAAAATCTGAGACTCAGGCTGCGTGGGAGCACCAGCTAAGACGGTCCCTGTGGGAGTAAATAGCAATTCATGGGTGGAAAGTTCCTTCTTGGAAGCTGGGCTGTCCATGTGAGGTAACTTGGGCAATCCATTTTTGAAAGGCAAAATCAAATTACTTTTGAGACTTTTTTCTTCTGGATTCATTTGTGCATCCTGCACGTCTTCTGCAGCCACACCATCTCCAAACACACTCGGAACAAAAACCTCCAAGTCATTCACAGGGGAAGATTCTAATTTCTCAAGTTTTAGTAGTCCAAATTCCTCATCCGGCAAGTGAAAGTCTCTGATACCCAGTCTGGAGGCCAGCCCCTGGAGACTGCGGAAGGAGAAGAGAGAGCTGCAAGTATCGGGGTCCTCCGCAGGGAGGCCAAGAGAAGCAGGACCCTCTGAACTCTCTGGAGAGCTACATGCTCTTCTGCTGTCATCTAGACAAAGAAAAACACAAGAACACAAGAGAGAACATCACATCATAAAGTAACCAGCAAGACATAACACTCTGCAATCGCTCTGCATCAAACCTTCAACTAAAATGCCGCTGCCAAAGACTGCCAGAACTGACCAAGTGCTCAGTCACTTTGTTTGGTTTGGTTTTATCCCAG
The DNA here is from genome assembly GCF_047716275.1 of Strix uralensis. Taxonomy (NCBI): domain Eukaryota; kingdom Metazoa; phylum Chordata; class Aves; order Strigiformes; family Strigidae; genus Strix; species Strix uralensis. The sequence continues at coordinate 20,415,139 of NC_133987.1, forward strand.
TTTTTTGGGATAAAATATTCACAATACTCACAGACCCTCAGGCTGTAATGCTACTCTTTGTGTTTCACGCTTGTCAGCACTTAAAAAAAAATCATTAATATGCAGACTTAGTTGGAGAAACAGATGTACACCCATTTGCTGGAAAATCAGGTCCAGTGTGCACAACATTGGCTCCGCAGCAAAGGCAGCTCAAGGAGTTCCCAGCCCTGCTCCTGTTCCACGCACTGCTGTTCGCCCCCCGTCACTGTGCTGAAGCAGAAGTCTCTGGAATTGTTCAAGGAATGTGGGCACCACCATGATCTAAATTTTAAAAAATCTCTCTTATTTAAAAAAAATAATAGTTAACCCACACCAGATTTTCTTGAATAAAAAACCACGGCCGGGCGCGAAGAGCAGCGCGTGCGCTCACCGGGACGCTTCAGGGCTGTGCTCAGTTTTAGGGAGCAAAGTACCTTTTGAGGCACAGCTGGCTCGCTGCCTCGCAGAGGAACGCAGGGAGCGGCGCAGGGGGACGTCAAGCACGAGGAGCTGCTCAGCCCTGCAGGGTCCGCGCACGTGCTGGTTCTTCACGTGCTCCACTGGCTGTTTATCCACCTGACTCACACTTAAGTTGGCTTCCAGATCTCCTATGTGGCTGGCAAAAGTTTCATTCCCTGGGTTTAGAGAATTGCTGCTCTGAAGTGGATTTTGAACCTGTTCTGACAGAGTCTTACAGCATTTGCCAAGCACTTGGCTTTCTCCAGGAGGAGGATCAGCGCTCGCTGGCTGCACAGCACCAGTCACTTCTGTCTCTCCAGACCCAAGAGCTGCAGCAGCAGACAACCTTCTCTCATCTGAAGGTGATTTTTCAAGATTAGCCTCGCAGTTTTGCTTTGCACTCTGACACTCATTTGACAGCAGACGACCACTTCCCCTCGGTGTTATGAGATCCAAGCTCTCTATAAGCTCCTGTGACCCTTGATGCACAGGGGGTGTGCAAGCAGACTTTCTTCTTCCCTTTTGTTTCCTCTGTGATCGTCTCTGATCTCGCTTTGTGCTAGTGACACTGTTTTGAGAACTCGATCCAAGTGAAGTGCTGCTACCACTGGACACAGGAAGAGATTTCTGAGGACTGCTTGAACTTGCTGGATCATTTTCTGCCCCAAGAAAAGGGAACAGCACGATCTCCGACTCCAAATCATTTTCAACTCTTTCCTGGGATGGCCAATCTGAATTTGCATCTTTCTGCTTGCACTTACTTCGCTGACCTTTCTTGCTTCTGCCCAGCTGGCTGAGAATTACAGCGTCTAGGTCCACTTTCCTCTGGCAGTTAGACATACGGCGAGTTGTCCTGACGTAGTACTCAACTGGAAAGAGAAGCCCTTCAACCACCGTGCAAGAGTTCAGTGCACTGTCAGGAGCTGTCACCTCTTCTGTGTGAGGAAGCCTTGACTGAATTTCAAGCTGTTGATTCTCCAACAGTTCTTCAACATTGCCTGGAGCAAGATCTGTAGGAAAGGGATTTAAGTCATTAGTGTCACTGCGGTTTCCTTCATGGGTTTTGCTGTCGTTCGTTATAGTGTTATTTCCATCAGCAGGCAATACTTCATTTTCTGACATTAAATCCAAGAGCCCGTGTAACTCTCCCTGATCTTCACACATGCTTTCACTGTCCGTTTGTTTTATTACACTGGAGGATTCTTTTCCTCCATCACCACTGGTGTCAAGTAAAAGTGAGTCACTGTTCTCTGGGCACGGCCATGCAGGCTCACGGCCATTGGATGTGGCCACAGCACTTGGGGACTCAGGCTGCCAGACGTGGCTGCTGCCCCTCAGCACACACGGGAACAGCCCAGGCGCTCCTGGAGGGACACTGGCTTCAAGCACGTCTTGTACAAGTCCTAATGTCGCACCGGGAGGAGGGAAACCCTTTTGTTCTCCCTGCACAAGTGCTGGCCTGGATTCTCTTTGAGCGTTTTCCCCAGTGTCAGAGAGACAGCTTCGCCTGAAGACTGGTGACCGCAGTTCCTCTGTCCTGGCAGTTTGATTTTTCGCCATCTCATCAGCGTTGATTAGACGCACATCGCACACTGATTCCCTTTGCTCCAATGCCAGAGCCTTCGTCCGTCTCCTCAGCTTCACCAAGCTGGAGGTTTGGGGTTTTTTCTCCTCAGGGGGAGGCCTAACGATTCCAGAGCGCAGGTCTTCCTGGCTAGCCTGTACGCCTTCCACCTGTGAGCTGTCCTGCAGGCTAACCTCATTATTGGAGAATTCGGAAATGTGTTTAAATGGGACAGATGTTTTCTTCTCTGTGTCAAGATCAGAGCAGGTTTTAGTCTGTAGCTGAGAGGTTTCATGTTTGTCAGCACTAGGAGATATGTTATCTCTAGAAGCTGTGGGAAAGAAAGTTACACGTGTAAAATACTCCCAGCAAAGTCCTGTCCAAGAAAAACATCACACAGTAAAACTAGAGGGTTTTGTTAGAAGCGAAAGAGGGGGATTTTACAGTGGGGATGAGAGCGTGCTGCAGACCTGGGGAGGAGGAAAGGAGAGTGTTACTGCAGGCGACTCGGCAGCACTGGAAAGGCCGGGTGGGGGTACGGGGGGCAGCGGCTGTGGCAGCAGCTGCAGAGGGGACAGCGGAGCCGGGTGCTCAGCCGGGAGTTGCTCTGTCCCCCCCGGGCAGGACGGGCCGCGGGGGCACAGGAGGCGATCATGGACCGGGCGTCCGGACCCGCCGCCGGGGGAGGACAAGGGGAAGCCCACGGCAGCTGGCGGGGCCCTCCGGGCGCTCCGGCCGACCCGCCCCGAAGCGAGAGGCCGCCTTTCCACCTCCTACCTGGGGGGCTCCGCTCCCGCCGGTCTCCTTCCGCCGCCGTGCCCTGGCCGTGGCTCCGGGCTCGCTCCGCTCGCCGCGCCCGCTGCGGACACAACACCGGCGGAGGGCTGGGACCGGCCTCCCGGTACCTCCGCCCGCGTGCGGCCGGGCCGAGCCCCCATCCCGCCCCGCCGCCGTCCCCGGCCCGCTCACCCGCAGCCTGCTGACGGTCTCGCTGTACTCCCTCCTCAGCAGCGCCAGCTTCTCCCTCAGCTGCAAGACACAACGCACCGGGCTGGCACCGCCGCGCCACGCCCGCCGCCACAGGCCTCGCCCGGTCCCACCCAGCCCCGCACCTTCTCCTTCTCGGCGCCGCTGAGGGCTCCCGCGGCCGCCGGTTCCTCCACGGTCTCCGGTTCCTCCACGGTCTCCGGTTCCTCCACGGTCTCCGGCCCCAACATGGCCGCCCCCCGCGGGAAGCGGACGGCGCGCGGGCGGCGCGTGGCCATGGCAACCGGGCCGCCATTGGCTGCGCCCGCGGCGAAAGCGCAGGTCCGGCGGACGGAAGTGACGCACCGGAAGCGGGGAGCGGTTGTGCGGAAGCGGCGACGCCGCCATGGAGCTGAGTGAGATGCTCTACAACAAGTCCGAGTACATCGAGACGGTGCGGCGGGGCCGGGGAGGGGGGGTCGGCTGAGGGGGATGAGTAGGGCTCTTTGGGGCGTGGTGGCGGCGGCGGGGCCCGGGAGGCGGCGGGGCCTGGGAGGGGCGGCCGGGGGCTCCGAGCGGCCGCAGTGACCCGGCCCTTCTCCCCTCAGGCGTCCGGCAATAAGGTGAGCCGGCAGTCCGTGCTGTGCGGCAGCCAGAACATCGTTCTCAACGGCAAGGTAGGCAGCGGGGGGGCGGGCTGCGGTGTCCCCCCGCCCCGGTACAGCGCGGCGGAGTGGGAGGGGAGCGCGGCCGAGGCGCAGGGGCCCTGTCGCCACCGCGGCAGCTCCCGCGCTGCTCTGCTGTCCGCTGGCAGCCGCTGTCGGCCCCCTGGTACCGGAGCTCTGCTCCCTGAGAACACAAACGGAGCTTCCCCGGCGTGTGGGCAGATCGTGGCGCTTTCACGCATGGAAGTACGGCGTATTTCTGTTTGTGCTTAAGCCTCGCTTTGTGTATCGGCTCACTTTGCGCGGCTCGCTGGCACGATGGGAGCACAACTGGTGGTTGCCGGCTCCTGTGCGTTTGCTTTGTTCTCACTTTTGACTAAAAGAATCGTCTGTGAGGTACCGTAATCGTGCTGGAGTGGCCTGACCTCTGCATGAGTCTGTGTAATAACTGGTAACACGGGTGGAAATTGGAGCTCATTCATCTCTCTTTTCTTCTCCAGACAATAGTTATGAACGACTGTATCATTCGTGGTGACCTGGCAAACGTACGGGTTGGACGACACTGTGTGGTGAAAAGCCGCAGTGTCATTAGACCTCCCTTCAAGAAGTTTAGTAAAGGGTAAGAGGTCTCCTTCCTTTAGGGAGATTGAAGTTAAGATCTATATGGCTAAAATAAAATGTATCAGCTCGTCTGAGATCTGTATTCAGAGGGCTGTGTTCCTTTTGCAGCAATTTGCAGAAATATGTCCCTCTAAACCTGCCCTTTCCTCAAACTTTCAGCTTTGCCTTGAGGGTTAGCATTCCCTCAGACCATAATGTGGAAAGGCTGGGATATATTAAAATAGTGAAGTGAAGAACGTGTTTCACTTGTTCTCTGTTTGTTCACAATGTCTTCCTGTTGCTAATTTGTGCCATCCTTTAGAAAGAGATGAGAACGACCAGTTACTGTTCTGTCTTCCTTAGCATCAGATCTACCTCTGGTAGTCAGCTGGAGACGGGACACTCCCCAGGGTGATTTTGGGTCTAACATTCTGTTGTACGCCTCAACAAATAACTCTCCTGTCACAGGGTGGCCTTTTTCCCTCTCCACATTGGTGATCACGTCTTCATAGAAGAGGACTGTGTTGTCAATGCAGCCCAGATTGGCTCCTATGTGCACATAGGCAAGAACTGCGTCATTGTGAGTGCCCTTTCTCAGTCTTTTCTTTAAACCCTTGAGTACTGTTAAGGCTTTGTAGGGTCGACTTAGCGCTGAGGGATATGGTGTAGTTGGGACCTGTTAATGTTGGGTTGATGGTTGGACTGGATGATCTTCAAGGTCTTTTCCAATGTAGACGATTCTGTGAAGAGTGGAGAGGTGTCTGCACCAGCTGACTGGAGCAAGCATACTTACTCCATGCTGTTCCTTCCTCCTCCCGTTCCTTCTCCACAGAAAATGGTGCTTTCAGTCTTGTTTTTCTGAGGATAGCGGATTCAGCTGACTGCTGTTTGGAAAACCCATCCCTGTGGCTAATGGGACTGTTGGGGGAAGGCAGCCTTTCCATGAAGTACGAGTGGAATTGTGTTTGTATGCAAATAACACAAAATAGTCAAGATTGCCATCTGCTGAGTTAGAGAAGGCCTTGCTACATTGCTGCATCACTTGGGTTTTAGCCTCCGATTTGCACACTGACATGTGTTAATATGCACCTGCCCATACACGTGTTAGTTGAGAGCAAATGGATGTTTTTCCTCAAAAAAGAAAGTTAATTCTGTTGGGAAGAGCGTTCAGTCAGGGTAAGGATTTATTCCTGTGATCCCTTATACAGAATGTGTTTTGAGCAGTTAAACTTAAGCAGGTAACTTATCGGTATAAGCAAAAGCATATCGTGTTTTAAGTATAAACTTTATCTAATCTCTGTTTTAGGGTCGTAGATGCGTTTTGAAAGACTGCTGCAAAATCTTAGACAACACAGTACTACCTCCTGAAACAGTAGTCCCACCTTTCACAGTCTTCTCGGGCTGCCCAGGTATGCTCCCTCTAACTTTACTGGCACAGAGTGTGGATGACGTGGGTATTCCTCTTTTAAAATGAGATTGCTTCGACAAAGTTGCCTGTTAGCATTTAGTGCCTAGAAATAAAGGTATAGGGCACTTGGTGAAGTGAAAAGTAGCAGTTTTAACTTGTGAAACTCACTGCTTCAGTGTACGCTAGGTTGGTGGTACACGATTACTCAGAACAGCATTACTGGGATGCCAGCTGTGCCCATCCTGTACAGCAAGTTCCACAGCTTTTCAGGAGCTGGAACCCAGCGGGCACCAGGCTCTGGCAGAGGCAGTGCTCCTTCCTCCTCCTCCTCCCGTGGCTTCTGGTTTTGCAGGTATTTCAGTGGTTCAGGCTCTGTAGGAGGTCCGCTTGCTCGTTACTGGTATGTTAATAGGGAAGTAGGTACGTTAAACTGTGGTATGTGAAGGTTTAGTTCCTGCTGATGGACCTGGCTGTGCTGGAGATCTCATCGCACGAATTGCAGACTCTGTGGTTTATCTCCTGATGGTTTTTACAGGAACAGCAGGAGCTGTCGCGGGATGCGGCTGCAGCGGCCTGGCTGACATCCGTCCCAGGGGGTGCATTGCCCTTTGCTGTTCTATTACTATTTACTTACAATTCAAGGGTCGCTGCTTTGAATGTTGAATGCGTGCTTATTTCTGCTTTCTCCTGCAAGAATGGTCATATCCTTGTTCTTCTTCCAGGACTCTTCTCTGGGGAGCTCCCGGAATGTACCCAGGAACTCATGATTGATGTCACAAAGAGCTATTACCAGAAGTTCTTGCCGCTCACTCAGGTCTAGTAGCCTATTTACCATGTTTCAGAGCAGTAAAGGCACGCAGGAGTATTCTGGGGGCGGGGAGAGGGATATTGGTCAGAGAGACCAGGGCACGTCCCTCCACTGCCCTGAGCGCTTCTGCGAGTGTTCCTCCACACTAACGGTCCGGCCAAGCAGTCCCTCGTGAAAGCTGCTGTGTCATGTTGTTTAAACTTTGTATGTTCATTTGAATGTTATTCATTCCATGTTGTCTGAATTGTGCCATTAAATGTTCTGGAGCTAGGAAACCTGATACAATTCCCTTTTGGGCAGCATCTCCCCGTTGCAGCCAGGGAACAAGGCAGAGTTGCCAGCACATACTCTGCAGCCTAAGCCTGTCTTTCACGTCCGTTCTGTTCCTGCCCTAAGGCGAGCGGGTTTATGTTTGCTAGAAGCAATCTCCATCCCCCAGCGGAAGTGCTGTGTGGCTGTTGGGTGTGTTACAGGCCGTTACTGGTTCAGTAGACCCAGTGCTTTCCTTTGGAACAATAATTGCAGTTCCCAGGCCTGTGTGTTGGGGTGGATGGCCTCTTCCTTTCCTCCCTGTGACTGAGACACTCCTGTAGGGACAGGATAGTGTTCATCATCCTGGGACTGGCTTTAGGACTTTTGGCTGACACTGAAACCCGTCTTTCTATGCCTCGCCTGACAGGACACTTCTTAGCTTTGAGCTCTTGAAGCAGACGTCAGTCCTGTGCTCTCGCCCGTCACACAGGGTTAGCATTCGGTGTGTTCCGCTTCCTGAACACCGCAGGCCTTAGAGAGCCAAAGGGCTTTGGAAGGGGATTGCCACGTCGCTCACAGAACTCAGTGCAGCAGAAAGTAGGTAGTTACAAGCAGAAACCGGAGGTGGGTGAGAGAATGCTGCAATCGTCCCCATTTATTACCCAGTTTATATATTTTCAGAAAGCTCTTTGGTGCTTTTCTGCATTATAAAACTTAAGAAGGAGATTCAGACTTCTTGGGAAGAGCGAACATTTCATTTTGGACATGTGATAGAGCAGGAATAGTTCTCACTGGGGGCAGCTCTGTGGAAGTTGGAGACAGCTGACGCTTGTGTGTACCTGACTTGGTACCAGACAACTGGCCAAAAATGAATCTGCCTGCTCTGGTTGTGTTATTAAAGCTTAGCATCGTCCTTCTCTAGCTTTTAAATCTGGGGCTCCTGCATGTTGTAGTGTAGCAGCTGGGGGCCAGGACGCGTATTAGTTACGTAGTAGGTGTGTGGCTGTGGGATCAGCGGCCCTGGAGCCTTCAGCTGTTCTGTGTAATGCAAAGTACTGATACTCCTTCAATAGCAAACAGCCCTACAAGTACTAAAGTGTGTAGTAACTACTGTTAATCAAATGTAAAGCCACTGACTGGTTTGTGTGTATTTTTACTGTACATAAATTAAAGCATCTTCAGTTGTTCAAGTGACTCGAGGTTGTGACTCTTCAAATCAAACTTGAGACTAGGGTGAGGTTTCTGCTGTGCCTGGGCACGTGAGCCGCACGCAGTCTCTTGGTCTGTGACTATTACAGGACTTTACTGACTATTACAGTGTCAGCGCATTAAAAAAGCGAAGTACAGTGTGAAACAGCTTCTTCTTTCTGCCTCTGAGCTGATGACTTGCACCCACGAATGATTCCAGCATTGTTCTTTTATAACAGCTCTGACCCAGAGTGTCTTCGCTTCTCTTCTTCACGCTGAAGCGAGAATCCTAAAGCCCCAGAGTGCCTGTGAAATCCTCTTCAGCGCTGAATCGTTAGGCACACCTCTGGTACAGCGGTGGCTCCGGTAGCATTGCTTCAAGCCCTTGGAAATGGCCCACTTTTGGGTGTAGCTGGCATGACTCTGTAAAAGAGCAGGCGCAGGAGCCAGCTTAGGGCAGGAAGCGCAGCTGGGGCGAGAAGCTGAGTCTGTGTTGAAGCTGCAGCAGCCAGGCTGGTGCTGTGGAGCTGCCTGCGGCAGCAAGGTGGTGGCTGGTTCCAGCAGGGGTGAAGTGTTCTGCTAGAAGCCTGGATTCAGCGGGACCCTTGTACCACCTAGTCCTGTGCTGGCCAGAAATGTTCAGTGTTCAATGGCAGCTGCGTTCCTCGAGCCCTCCTGAAGTGGGAGTGGAGACAAGCGCAGAAGGAAGCTGTGTTCTTCCTGCCATCTCGCCTGGGTCCCTGCGAAAGGCCCAGCCTCGCCACTTTTTCTACCTATGTGAAAAAGTATGAAGTGTTCCTTGCGTTTGTACTACAGGCAGCTTCCTAATTGACTTCAGCTTCCAAAAACGTTTAGTTCCTGCTGTCCACAATCCGACTAGCCCTTGCAGAAGCCATTTGCGGGGCTATAGGAGGCCTCTCCTGTCAAGGCCTGATGGGTTTGGGGATTCTCACGAGGTTTCCTGCCAGTCGGGTGCTTAGGGCTCTGCGCTGCCTCTCGCGAGCGCTGCTTTGCCCCGTTAGCTTGCCAGCTGCTGTCCCTTGAAGCGCAGAAGCCGCATATTTGGTCAGGAGGGGGCTGTGTGTGCTGTGTTGCCATGGTGTCACTTCAAAGTTTCAACACCACATAGTAGTTTCACCGGGATCGCTTGATTAACGGCCGCGGTTGGGCAGCGCCAAGCTGCTGGGGAGGGAGGGGGGTGGGAAGAGGCGGCTGCTGAGGGAAGGGGGCGAGTTTGGGAGCAGGGATGGGAGGGCGGCCGGAGGAGCCCGGGTGATGCGTTGCCACGATTGCTTGAGCAGCACGGCTGTAGCGCACGGAGGGATACGTCACTGCACGGTTACGCCCTTCTTGGCCTACTCTTCCTTCTAGCAGGCTGAGCCAACCCTTCTCCCTTAATTAAAATCTCTTTTATTGTCTCTGTTAAGGTGGCCTCTGCCAGGGTCTAAAACCAAGTCGCCACTGAAGATCTCAAACACCCAGCACTGTTAACATTCCTTAGATTTGGCCACTTTATCCTCCTCTCCTCTGAAGCATCCCTCTGACCTGGGCTCACCTCTTCGCCTCTGCCAGCTCTGGGAAGACGGAGTGTCCGTAGGTTGCAGCGCGCTGCTACAGCCCCGGGGAATTAACGAGTTTCCGATGGCAACGTTCAGTCTAGCACAGCGCAATAAAACATGACTTCCGAGGGAGGGCTTTGCTGCGTCACAGGTGCATGGGGAAGCATGGCCCTCAGGGAGGGAAATCCCCCCTTCCAGGGATCTTGTACAAACACCGACCGCTTCAAACACCGAGTGGCTGTATCGCTTCGTTGATGCTGGGGGCTTTGCTCCAGCCTGCTCTGACCAAGACTGGCCGCCCGCACTGGTTTTACTGCCGGGTGTTCAGAGCCCTCGGGAGCAAACGCCTCCCCACAAGGGTTCAAGGCCAGGCTGGACGGGGCTTTGGGCAACGTGGGCTAGTGGCAGGTGTCCCTGCCTGGGGCAGGGGGATGGAACTAGATGGTCTTTGAGGTCCCTTCCCACCCAAACCATTCCATGATTCTCTCTCGCTCTGTGCTCGCTGTGGGCTGCGAGAGGCGCTGGGCCGGATGCCGATGGCTCTTTCCAGTGCAGCTGCTCGGTGCAAGGGCGGGCGAAGAGCCGCTGCGGGGCGGGAAGGGGGCGAAGCCGCCCGCTGAGCAGAGGCCCTGCCTGCTTTGTGCGGGGCAGAATTTCCCCCGTCGCCCTCCACGGGGGGAGCAACAGCCTTGCTGTTGGCTGCGGTGACCTGCAGGCTCATGGCTCGGTCCCAAGCCACCCTGGAGCAATCGATGCCTTGTGCCAGTAGTTCAAGGCTAGCCGGGTGTCATCTGCAGCAACCACAGACCAGGGCATGAAATATACTGGCCAGGACTAAAAGAAAAAAGCTTTCCCTGATGGGGATGGGGAACCCGCAGGAGGTAAAGTCACCGTCCTCATCCCGGTCTCACCAGGGTGGGACCGTGTGTGCCTGGAGGCTCGAGGGCCGAGGCGCTGTGGCAGGTTTTTGTGCTGGTTTTGGTTATTTTCTGTTGGCGTTTTGTTGCGTGACAGCCAGCAGTAAGATCAGATGACGGGGTGAGAACATGGGTGAGGGCAGGAGCAGCTCTGCGGGCCCTGGGGCAGCATCTCTGTGGGGCAAAAACTCCTTAAGGTCAAGCCCAGCTAGGCTCGACTGCCAAAATGTCACCCTTGGTGACAGTGGGAGGGGTGGAAGATCCCACCGGGAGCGGCACCTGGACTCTACAGAGTAAAAATCAGCAAAAGAGACCAGATTTTGGGGTAAATGCAGTAATCTAAACCAGTGGTGTGTGGATGTGGCCGCATGGCAAAAAGCTGCCGGGCAGCCAACGCTCTAGTGGCACTTTCTTCCCCATAAAAAACCCCACATCAGGTCCCAACTCCCACACCAGTTTCCCTTCACAAAACAGCGCTCGGGACCCGCCGCCATCCCGGGGCGGCCTTGCTGCTACCGGGACACCCCCCCCCCCCCCAGCCCCGTTCCGCGGAGAAACGGGCACGACAGGAGCGGCGGCCGGGGCGGGTTGCTGCGGGGCTCGGCAGCGTGAGCAGCACCCACGTGTGTGCCCCCCCCGCCCTTCCGCGGGCCTGTCCCTTTAAGCGCGGTGGGCGGGGCGCTCCCATGGTGCCCCGCGGCGGGCGGCGTGGATTTTAAATCCTCTGGGCCAATCGGGAGCGGCCGCGGGCGCGTAACGTTCCGGAGGCGCGTTTGAATCGGGCAGCGCCTGCCCGCTCCTGCCTGCCCCTGCCCGCTGCTCCCGCTCCCCCTGCCCGCTGCTCCTGCCCGCTCTGCCCGCTCCTGCCGCGACCCGGCGCAGCTCCCTCTCCCACAGCACCCCCGGCCCCCCACCATGAGCGCGGCGGGCGGGAAGGCGGCGCGGCCGGCGGCCCCGGTGGAGCCGGCCCGGGCGGGCAGCGCGATGGCGGCGGCGGGCGGGAAGGAGGTACCGAAGGTGCTGGTGGATCCGCGGACCCGGCGCAGCTTCGTGCGCGGGCGGTTCCTGGGGAAAGGCGGCTTTGCGCGGTGCTACGAGCTGGCGGAGGCCGGGAGCCGCGAGGTGTTCGCGGGCAAAGTGGTGCCCAAGTCGCTGCTGGTGAAGCCGCACCAGAAGGAGAAGATGTCCATGGAGATCGCCATCCACCGCAGCCTGGCCCACCGCCACGTCGTCGGCTTCCAGGGCTTCTTCGAGGACGCTGACTTCGTCTATGTCGTGCTGGAGCTCTGCCGCCGCAGGGTGAGGGGTCGGGGGGAGCGGTGGGACCCACCATGGGGTGTGTGGGGGGGTGTCGGTGTCACGGTACTGACTGTCCCCCCCGCAGTCGCTGCTGGAGCTGCACAAGCGGCGGAAGGCGCTGAGCGAGCCCGAGGTGCGGTACTACCTGCGCCAGACCATCCTGGGCTGCCAGTACCTGCACAGCCACCGTGTCATCCACCGGGACCTCAAGCTGGGCAACCTCTTCCTCAGCGACGACATGGAGGTCAAGATCGGTAGGTGCCTGTGCTGGGATGCCCTGCCAGCCCCCTGTGGCCACCCTGCGGTGGGGACCCCAGCCCTGGGGACCAGCTGTGGGGGCGTCTCCAGTCACACCCTGTCTCTCCCAGGTGACTTTGGCCTGGCCACCAAAGTGGAGTACGATGGTGAGCGCAAGAAAACCCTGTGTGGGACCCCCAACTACATTGCCCCAGAGGTGCTGGGCAAGAAGGGACACAGCTTTGAGGTGGACATCTGGTCCATTGGCTGCATCATGTGAGTCAAAATGCCTCTTGGGGGGCCGGGTGGTCCCTGTGGCCCAGGTCTCGTTGGACCCTCTGGGTGTGCCATTGCCAGAGCACCTGCCCTGGCTGGGCCCTGCCGGCGTGCGGCCTCCCCTGCTCCCCACGTGCTGGTGTCTGCAGTTACACAGCGCGGCGGTCTCGAGGCGTTTCCCCAAAGCCCACGCTTCCGAACTGGAGCTTTCTCCAGAGTTCTGGATCCCAGCTTCCCTCTTCACCGGGGGCAGGAACCAGGCACACGGCACGTGTCCGCGCTAGCACGTGTCTGATGTGTGTTCCTGCTGCCAGGAAGGTCCCAGGGTGTGCTTAGATGGGGTCACTGCTGCACGCAAGTCTCGGAGTCTCTTTTGCAAAACCAACACCCTTTTCTCTGTAAACGTGTAGGTACACTCTGCTGGTTGGGAAACCGCCTTTTGAAACTTCTTGTCTCAAAGAAACGTACATCCGAATCAAGAAGAACGAGTACACTATTCCCAAGGTATGGCGCTTCCTGCGGGCGGGCCCCTGCACCTCGCAGCAGTTCTCAGTCAGCTTTCCCCTGCACCATCCTGCTTCTGGCATGTAACAGGCTCTCACATAATGGTGAAACAGCTCTTGTTGCAGAGTGCTAGGAAGGGGGTGTCTCGGTGAACCTGTAGGGCCAACTTCCTCCCAAGGAGCCAGCAGCTCCCCTGTAATCCAGCCAAAATCCGAGCTGGGCGCTTGGCACGTGGAGTTAAATGGACACGCTCGAGCCCCTGAGCTCTGGGCCAGGTGCCCAGCTCATCCTGCTGCTTCTGATTCAGTCTTGCTAAAGTCAGTCAACTTCAGGCTTTGCACGCTCTCAGGAGACAGCTCTTCATGCCTGCCCAGCTCTGTTTCCCCAGGTGTGCAGCACTTCTGCTCCCAGCAGGACTTCCCCCGGGTTGAATACCCAGCGCGTTTCCCGGCGGTGCGCGTTGTCCCCTGACCCTTGCCTGTGAACTGTCTCCTCTCAGCACATCAACCCCGTAGCTGCTAACCTCATCCAGAAGATGCTGAGGTCCGACCCTGCCACGCGCCCGACGATCGACGAGTTGCTGAATGACGAGTTCTTCACGTCGGGGTACATCCCCAGCCGCCTGCCCACCAGCTGCCTCACCATTGCACCCAGGTTTTCAATCGCTCCCAGCGGACTTGAGCTGAACGGGCGGAAGCCGCTGACTGCGCTCAACAAAGGTGAGAGTGAGCGTCCGGAGGCGAGGCTGGGCCGTGGCGCTGGAGGGGAGCCTGCCCCTGCCCAGCAGCATCCAGAACCATCCGTGGGGAACGTGGCGCTCCCTCACCGCTTCTCCCAATTCTTATGAAAACCCGGAGCATTTTGTGAGCGAGAGAGAGTGGTCTCCTCACTCTTGGCCCAGAACCAAAGCAGGGAGGAATGCCAGCCCTCACTGTAGCTAGAGGGTCTATAACATGTTTCCTATAGCTGGGGTAGAAGGTACATCTGGTGCCTTTAGACACCTACTCCCCAGTCACTCCCTCACGCTCCTCTTTCCTGCCCAGGACCGGACAGCCCTGCGCTAGAGAACTTGCCCGAAAAGGAGGATGTAGCGGGGCTGCGGGAGCTGGGCGATGCTGTTGACAGTCACTTAGCTGACATGCTGGAGCAGCTGACTGCAGTCAACTTGGCCAAGCCCTCCGAGAGAGTGGCAGTGAGACAAGGTGAGTCCCAGGACAGTCCCTCCAGCACTGCCCTGCCTGGGTGACGCTTCTCTGTCACTCCACTGTCATCTGAAGTGAGAGACCAGCTGAACTCCATTTCAAACTGGAAGACTGAGCAGCCTTTTGGCCTTGCTGGGGTGCGCAGGATGCTGTGAAATGTCTTCTAACCAGCTCCTTTCCTCTTTGCAGAAGAAGCTGAAGACCCAGCCTGCATTCCCATCTTCTGGGTTAGCAAATGGGTGGACTACTCAGATAAATATGGTCTAGGTAAATAACATGGGGGCAATACTTCAGCCTTTTCTAGTTTCTGAAGAGGCTGGGGGAAGCTTGGGTTTGGGCATTGCGTAGGTCTGGTTCTTTAATCGCGGTATTCCAGTGTGTGTGTGTCCAAGACCACCACCAGGAATGTTGCCAGATACCCAGTGAATCCAAAGTAGTGGTCACCAAACATCAGCCCTGGCCACTTTTGGGTGGAAAACGGTGACCTGCTGCATGAGGTGGCTGGCCTCGCTCTGCAGGGAGCACACGTACCCCTGTGGCAGTTCAAGCTGCTTCTGCAGCCAGTGATGCAATGAGGGAGGAGGAAAAGTGCCACCCAGACCTCCGCAAAGAGGAGACTCTTTAGACCTGGCAGGGACTTGGTGGGGTGACTGCCAGGGAACACCTTGATGATACAGCCTCTGCTTTTGTATTTCACACAACTGGTATTTGAAGGTCTCACGGGCTCCCTTTTGAACTAGGTTACCAGCTGTGTGACAACAGCGTTGGAGTTCTCTTCAATGACTCCACTCGTCTTATTATGTACAGCGATGGGGACAACCTGCAGTACATTGAGCAAAACAGCACCGAGTCCTTCTTCACTGTGAGATCCTACCCCTCTGCCTTGAACAAGAAGGTCAGTCCTGGGGACAGGAGCCCTCGCTGGGGGGTGGCTGCTGCTGGTGAGACTTTTGCCAGCCTCGCTGGGCTGTGGCAGGGGGGGTTCCAGGGAGAAATGTCTGTAATTTGGGGTCACTGGCCTTCTGCAGGCTTCCTCCTGGCTGGCAAAATGTAGCCCCAAGGACAGACAGACACTACCAGCTCTAACTGTTTATTTCTGGCTGCTGTCTGAGGCTCATTTATGGGCAGCTTCACAGAAATAAGTGCTCACGAGACTTACATGTACCCAGGTGTTCAGCAAAGTGAGTCTCAAGTGTGACAGACCGAGTTAACTTTGAGAATTTGCACGAGTTTCTGCCAAAAGCTCTGAAAGATGTAGGGAGGCTCTGGGACTGTGATAGCAGCCCCTGCCCTCCCCACGTAGCGAGGGTCAGTCTCAGCCTGTGTGCTCACAGCCTTTCCCACCTGCAGATAACACTATTGAAATACTTCCGCAACTACATGAGCGAGCACTTGCTGAAGGCGGGGGCGAACATCACGCCGCGGGAAGGAGACGAGCTGGCCCGTTTACCCTACCTCTGCACGTGGTTCCGCACCCGTAGCGCCATCGTCCTGCACCTCAGCAATGGCACCGTGCAGATCAACTTCTTCCAGGTGAAGTGGCCGCTCTGCCCTTCCCCGGGCTGCAGCTCCGGCTGTGCAAAGAGCCCCCCCGCTACGCGCCGTGCAGCCCGCAGGGCAGCGGGAGGGGGTAACCAGAGCCAAAACTGGGAGTGCGGGGAGGCCCCTTGCTGGTGCGGGAGCCACCCAGACCCTCCGCACCTGCATCCTTTAGCAGGAGGTGCTCTGCTGCACGCTCTTGGCGCAGTGTCCTGAGCTGGCCCCTCAGTTTGTTTCCCTTTGCGCTCTGACCACACGCAGCAGCGTGGTGCTCGCCCTGAGCAGCCGCTGTCCCCATGCGCCCGCACCGAAGTCATCGGGGTGACAGTGCGCGTGCTCTCTCTCCCCACAGGACCACACCAAAGTCATCTTGTGCCCTCTCATGGCCGCTGTCACGTACATAGATGAGAAACGGGACTTCCGCACGTACAAGCTGAGCCTCATCGAGGAGCACGGCTGCTGCAAGGAGCTGGCCAGCCGCCTGCGCTACGCTCGCACCATGGTGGAGAAGCTCCTCGGTTCAAAGTCTGGCTCGGCCCGTATGAAACCCTCTGCTTAGACCTTGTTCTCGATGGACTTGACGTTTGTGCCAAACTGTCCCAGCAGGGGGGGGGTGGTCTCGCAGCACCCCTGCCCACGCTGTAGCCTCCCGTCACACAGCTGGGCTCCCACCCCTGGCTGCGGGTCTAGTCGCCACAAGGAAGCCCCTGATGCTGCGGGAATGGCGTTGGTCACTCCAACGGGCACCCAAAGGTTTCTTGCTCCCCATTCCTAATAGAATGTCTATTTTTTAATTGCATACCTAGTTGTTGTTTTTTTTTTTCTAACTTCCCAAAGCCAAAAGCCTGACTCAAAAAAACCACCTTGTTTGAGGCTCCTGGGCCTTCTCTTGAAGAGAGCAGAACTATCATGTAAATTATTTGTATGTGTCTGTGCTGATGCTCTAGGCTCTTGTAGAAATTCAGGTAAGACCTTCAACATGTCCAGGGTGAGACTGAGCAATCAGCCTTTTAATACTGAAACTATTCTACATGAAACCTAAACTTTTGTATATTGCATAACTTGATTAAAGATTGTTTGCTGCAGCACCCAGCCTGTCCTGGTTCCCTGGGGCTTGCTGGGAGGGAAGGAGGGAGCAGCAAGAGCTGTTTTCCTCAGGAGTTGATTGTGCTTAGCAGCAGCCCCAGCCTTGCTGAGCCCTGGCCTTGCTCCTCATAGCACAGAGCCATGGGGAAACAGCAGCAGGTTGCCAGGGGAAAGGGGCAGCGGGTTAAGTTGGTTTGGGAGATGCTTGTCCTAAGCAAGAAGGGCCTGTGAGTTGTTTGTGCTGATCTCTCCAGCTGTGCTGCAGGAGGAGGCCTGGGGGGCACCCCAGATGTGCTCAGAGCCTTACCTTCCCCCGCCCCTTCGACCAGCTCTATTTACTATGTGGATGATGCTCACAAACGTGACCGTAGGATTAGCAAAAGTCATCTACTGTAGCAGACTCTAGCAGGAGCCCAGCAAGCTCCCTTGGTTTTTCTCCCACCGCTGCTCACTGTCAGCACCTACTGGTGCTCTCAGGCCATTTTTTAAGCAAGACAAGCTTTTTAGTTTTTATTTTTTTTTTTATAACAACTTGTATAAAATGCTCTAGGCCATGCAGTCTTCTGAAAACAAACCAGGTACAAACCCCTTGTTACCTGTGTAACAAAATCCCACACCCCAGCCCATGGAGGAATCAGAGTGTACAAAATCATTGCTGTTCCAGAGGGGAAGCCTGGCCCAGGGGCTCCAGCTGCTGCCTCGGCTGTCCCTAGAGCCAGCGGGGGCTGCATGTGGAGGCTGGCTCCTACAAAACGTCCCCACGCCGACCCCCTAACCCAGAACACGGGGATGCTTGCGCTGGGGCAGCAGGAGAGGCGGCAGGAGCTGCGGGCAGAGGTGTGTTCGGAGGGAAGGGATCCCTGGGAGAAGGGATGTAACTACAGGCTGCTGGTGACCAAAAGGGAGAAAACCTTTTTCTCAGCCCAGCTGAGACTAAAAACTTCATTATTGGAATTGTGCTGGAGGCCCCACACCTCCCCCCGGGGCTGGGGGCACATCAGCCCTGATGCAACCGGGTCCAAGCCCGGGGGTGGCTGCTGAAAGCTGACCTGGGGTGCCGCAGCCCTCGGCGGGGCTGGAGCCTCTCCAGTGTCAAGACTGGTGTGTCACAGCCGTGTTGGGGACACAGAGTTCCAGGCACGTGGCACGGGAGGACGCAGGGGATAAGGCTCCCTGATCCCCAGCAAACACCCCATGGGTTCCCGGCCCCAGCCTGGCTGCGTTGCTCTGCCAGCTCCCCTCGGCAAAACGCAACGTGCGTTTTCTTCTTTCTCCACCACAGAGATTTTTTTTTTTTTTGTTCTCTGACACAAATGCCTTCAGGCTGCTGAGTCTGAGCGTTGCAAAGGTGGGTGCCTAGAGGGTCCATCTTGGGCTCAAGAGCCCCCAGGCAACAGCCCAGTGCCCCCCTGCACTCGCCTCTTCTGGACCTGCTTATAACCCCCGGGTGTGCCGGGCGACCAGCTCGTCCCGGTGCCCCAGCTCACCCCGGCCAGGGGGAGAAGGACGCTGGGGACGGGGCTGCGGGTACGGGCAGGGCAGGAGGAGCGGCCGCAGGTGCTGTCCTGGCGCGTGTTCCCCCTCACTCGACATCACCTCCCGGCCCGTGGCAGTAGTAGGAGTGGAAGAGCCGCTCGCGGGCGCAGACCCTCATGGCGCCGTGCGTGTGCAGCAGCAGCCGGGGGAAGCGGGAGGTGAAGTACTGCACAAAGCCGTCGGGAACGGAGCCCAGGGCCGCCTGGACGTTGGCTGGCAGCTCGTGGTAGTGATGCTTCTGCAGGAGAGAGGCCGAGGTGAGCGGGCACGGGAGGGCGATGGGGCGCGGGGGAGCCGGGGCGGCCGTACCTTGTTCCTCATGGCCCGCAGGAGGTCACGTACTGAGCTCCCCTTGTAGGTACGGAACTTCCTCAGGTCTGGGGAGAGCAGGAGACACTGAGCGAGGGGGGATGTTGCCGGGGCGAGAGGCTGCCCCGAGCCCCTATGCCCTGCAGCGCACAGCCAGCACCAAACCCGGGCTCTGCTCTGCCCTCCCCAGGAAGGGCTGGTGCGTTCCCCCACCCTGGTTTTTGGCTCCTGGGCACGAGCAGGTGCCCCCTGCCCGGTCAAGGGCACCGCACCTGGGAGCCCCAGTCGCCGCCCCATTCTTCGTGGAAGGCAGCGGCGGCGATCCTGGCCCCCGGACTCACCTGTCTGCAGCGGGAGGGAGATGTGCATCCTCCAGTTGGTCCTCACCACCCACCGTCCCCCCGCCTCCAGGGCCGAGACAATGGGCCCCTCAGCTGGCTCCTTCTCGATGCGGTCGCTGACGTCCTGCGCGCCCAAGAGCGGGGACCACGGTGGGTACAGTGCTGGCCCTCGCCCCACGCTGCCCCCTCCAGCACCAGGGAATGGAGCCAGCGCCGAGGTGGGGGGATGAAGAGTTTGGCCTGGACCCCAAACCCACACTCCTTCCAAAAGTAGCTCAAAACAAGCACGTTGACCTAAACACGGCTGTTTCCAGCACTCGTTTCTCAGAGCTCCCCGGGGGGACAGCACATGCTCACCTGGAAGAACTGCAGCTGCTTCTCCTGGCTCCAGAAAAAGGGATGTGCCAGGACCACGGGGGCCGAGGGTCGGTGCTGGGGCTTGGGGCTGATCATTGCCACGATCAGGTCTCGTGCAACAAGCTTGTCTGGTGGAGAAACACCACAACGGAGATCTGACCCCCCCCTGAGATGGAGCAGGAGCTGCGCCCTCAGGTCAGAGCTTCCCTGCGGGGACGGGTCTGTGGGGAAGGGTCTCACCGTGAGCTTCGTCCTGCAGGCAGCTCAGCTGGTAAGAGCCCGACAAGATGTTGGCCTGTCGCCGCAAGCTGTCCCCGAACGGGTGCTGCCCTCCTGACACCACGTAGTAGAAGATGCAGCCAGCAGAGAAGATGTCCACGGCACAGGTCTGCAAAACACGGAGGGGGAGGTGGGACCCTCGCAGCGAGGAAAGCTTTTGCCTCCCCACTTTTTCAGTCTTTTATGTGATCGGTGGGTCATTTGCTGCAGAGCTGCTGGAGAACGCATCGCCGCGGGGCTCCTGCCTGCCCTGTGCTCCAGAGTCAGGGAAGGACCCAGCGCATCGGGCCCTTCTCCGGGGTTTCCAGAGGCACAGACAGAATTCAGGACTTTGCGGCCAGACGGACACGCCAGGGCTGCCGGTGTCTCACCCCGCTGGAGCCGGACCCCGGTACGGGGTTATGGGGAACACGCTGCCAGGGACCAGCACAGCGACCGGCTCCCGGCAGGACCAGGATTCCCTGGGCTCGACAGACGGGCAGAAGCGTAACCTTGGCAGCGAGCCAGGGCCCCCTGCAACCTCCCCACCCCGAATTTCCAGGGACTGCAGCCAGATGAGACCCCCTGTGCTGAACGCAGCCGGGCGCCGTCCCAGCGAAGGCTGGAGCACAGGGGAGGTGCTGGCGAGGAGCCCCGGTGCTCTGCATCTGGGCTGGCTTGGGCTCTCCGAGCTTTTATCTTAATTGTGTGTTTCAGTAGCACGCCACGAGGCCATCGTGCTACTGCTGGGCTCGAGGGGGACCCGGGGCGGGGGCGGCGTCCACAGCTCACTGACAGGGTTCTCCTTCGGGGCCTCCTGCAGCACCTCGGGCGCGATCCAGCCCTCGGTGCCGGGGATGCCGGAGTGGAGGCTGAAGCTCTGTCGTCCCCCCTGAAGCTTCTTGCAGAGGCCGAAGTCGGAGATGACAGCTCGGATCTGCCCGTGGCGATTCGGGACAGAGATGAGGATGTTACAGGGCTTCAGGTCACGGTGGGCTGGAGGAGAGAGGGCGCAACGTCACCTGCCAACACGGCGGCAGGGCTGGAGCAGGATGGGGCTCTGCCTGCTGCCCTCATGCTGCCGACCCCACAGCTTGGTGGGGGACGGGACCAGGAGGGGACATGCTGCCCTCCCGGCCGCTGCCCGCTTACCGATGCTGAGGGAGTGGAGGTGGGCCAGCCCGGACATGGTCTGGCGCAGCACAGACACCGGGGCCAGGCTGCGACGGTCGAAGTCGGGGTTTTCCACATACTGGAACCACACAGAGGTAGAGAGGGATGAACTGGGGCAAAGAAGGCAAGGCTTGCCGGCAGAGAGAATCATAGAACACCAGGGACCTCAAGGATCATCTGGCCCAACCTTTCTTGGCAAAATTCTCACTTCTCACTAGGCTGGCAGGGGTGGAAGGAGGCAAGCCCACGTGGAGGCCATTTGTGCCCACGGCTTGCTGCTGCCATGTCTGCCAGCCGGCACCTCCTCCCTCTGCCCCCACCTGTGTCCTCGGACCTGCATGGCCTCAGCAACACTCCTGCTGCAGGGAGTGGTAGAAGGATCCTTCTCCCCCCGTGCTGCATCTCCCCCCAACACATGAACAGTCACCCCGACCGCTGCCGAGGCTTGGAGCTGCCCTGTCCCTCCTGAGAGGGCAAATCAGCAGGAGAACAAGGGCAGGGGCTTGGCTGAGGCAGGAGCAGTGCTGCTGCTGCCTGCTCTGCCTCCCCAAAGCGCCTCGCAGCCCGGCCATGCCCGATCCGGCCCCTGTTCCCTCTGACTGAAGGTTCAGAGCGGGGCTGCATGCCCGGGGCCAGGCAGAACCCCAAAGAGGGCTCCCACCCCCTGCCCTCGGGCACGCACAGCCCCCTGCCCCATGGGAGCACTCAAGGGCCTCCAAACAGCGCAGGCGAAACCCGCTGCATGTCCCTGGGCACCAACCCCAAACGCAGGGACGGGGACACCCAGGATTGACCCAGAGCCCCCCCAGCAGCAGTCCCATGCAGGGGGAGGACTGTGGGCTCACCTCCTGCAGCGTGGCGGAGCAGAGCTCGATGGCGATGTAGTGGAATTGTTTGTCCTTCTCGGTGCAGAAGTAGCGGACGACGTGGGGGTGCTCGTCCGACTCCCGGAGCAGCTGGACCTCACGGTCCACGAGATGGAAACACTCGGGCAAGAGGCGCTTCACGGCCACGTTGCGGCCATCGAACTGTCCCCTGTGCGGAGAGTCGATGGTGGTGTCCACGCACGGCCCCCCCCCAGCCAGAGCAGAGCCCAGGCAGGCTCTGGCCAATGCTGGGAACGTGCCCCTTGGGGTCCTCAGGTGACGCCCAGAGACTTGTCACAGCCATGGACAGGCAGAAAACTGCAGCAAGCTGGAAACTGGGGGCTCAGGTTCCCCTTTTTGTAGGAAAACAACATCCCTCGCTTTTTGTGTTTAGTGCTGGGGAAAGGGGCTCAGCCAGAGCCGGGGGAGCCTTACGCGGGGTTAGACCTGCCATGGGCTGCCTGGAGCAGGCAGAGCCCTGCTGCCCACCAGCCTGGCGCAGGGAAGTGGGGGGGGTGCAAGGGGGAGACCGAAGGCCACGAGCCCAGCTCCCCACAGGGGTTTGATGAGGACCATGAGGAGGGGAAGGTGGCAACCTGCTCTCCAAAGCCCCTGAACCAGCAGCCTCAGTGCTGTGCTGGCAGCTCCCAGGGCGAAGGAGAGCGGAGGGAGGGCAGGTACCCCGGGGTGCCACCCACCTGAAGACAAAGGTTCCTCCAGCTCCATGGCCCAGCACGTCCTTGGGGTTAAAAGAAATTTTCCCAACCACAATCACGTCTGGCACTGCATCTGCAGAGGAAGAGGAAGACAGCCATCCTCCAGTCTGTAAGCATTAGTCCTATACAAAGGACACCCAGTTCTTTAACCATGCAGCTGTTTCTTGGGCCCCACTGCTCTTGCAATTGCTTCTGTAGCCCACGATTATCCCGCAGCAAGTCCTGCATCTCCCCCGTCTCAGCCCTCTCATCTGTGGGGTGTCTCTGCTCCTGCTTTGGGTCACCACGCCTGTGGACAGAGCCCCCCACACCTCGCCCCTTCCCACCTGCACACACCTTCAGGAGCCGCTGGCACAGCCAGATCCGGGCCGACTGTCCCGTTAGCGGGGTCCTTCGGGGGGGCCAAGGGGACGGAGCTCTGCGAGAGCCGCGACGCGCTTCCCGGGCTCAGCGCCAGCTGCCCGGGCTCGGCGGGAACACGCTGCCCCGAGACCCGGCCCGGCAGCAGCATCTCCTGCTGCTGCTGCTGCAGGAGCTGAATCTGCTTCTCCAGCTGCTGCTGCTGCACCGCCTGCTGCTTCTGCAGTTTCTGCAACACGAACCACGGCAGCGCTCGGCTCCTGTGCCCAGAGCAGCGCTGGGGCGTCGGCCGGGCTCGGCACAAGCCACGTGTGCACCACCTGGGCCCTGCCCAGCCGGCAGCGAGCCACACACCCCCTCGGCTCGTCACCACGAGCGTGTACAAGACAGTGTGGGCACTGCACAGCTCATCACAGCCACGGCACTGTGAGACCTTGAGAAAAGTCTCTTGTGAGAGCCCCCCCCCTGCAGTGCGGTGTCCAGCTCTGGGGGCACCAACATCAGAGGGACATGGACCTGCTTGAGCTGGGCCAGAGGAGGCCACGAAGATGCTCGGGGGGCTGGAGCACCCCCCTGTGAGGACAGGCTGAGAGAGTTGGGGGGTTCAGCTGGAGAAGAGAAGGCTCCGGGGAGACATTAGAGCAGCCTCCCAGGACTTAAAGGGGCTACAGGAAAGGGGGGAGGGACTCTTGATTGGGGTGGAGGGATAGAATGAGGGGTAATGGTTTTAAACTGAAAGAGGGGAGATTTAGATCAGATCTAAGGCAGAAATTCTTCCCTGTGAGGGTGGTGAGACACTGGCACAGGTTGCCCAGAGAAGCTGTGGCTGCCCCCTCCCTGGAAGGGTCCAAGGCCAGGTTGGACGGGGCTTTGAGCAACCTGGGCTAGTGGAAGGTGGCCCTGCCCAGGGCAGGGGGGTTGGAATGGGATGGGCTTTAAGGTCCCTTCCAACCCAAACCATTCTATTCCTATTCTATTCTATTCTATTCTATTCTATTCTATTCTAAAAAAGGGGCTCCCTGGCCCCCCAGAAGGGTGTTTCTGTGGCAGGCAGTGGGCTCCTCCACTGGCCACCACTCACCGTGAGCAGGAGGAGCAGGACTCCCCCACCCAGCAGAGCTGTGCCGACAGCTGCCACCACCAGGTCCCAGGCGCCGGCCTCGGGGTACACCTCCACCTGCTCCCTGGGCGCGGGGTCGGGCTGGAACGGCCCCTCACCACGGACAGCCGGCTCCTCGGGGCCGCTCGGGGCCAGAAACTGCAACACATGTCCAGGGCTGGGTGACGCCACAGGGACAGACCTCTGGGCACTCGGGTCTGGGACGCCCCTGCCACAACAGCCCCCTCCTCATGCCACGCTGGGGACCCACCACTCAGCCCCAGCCAGCCCAGTGCCTTCAGCCCGCCCCGGCGCCCCCGCCGGTGCAGAGGTGGGACCCAGCAGAGCTCCCCCACTCACATCGTCAAACACGGTCCGGGCAGGAGGAGCCCTGGGGATGATGGTTTCCGTTGTCTTCCTCAGGTTCTCCGGGAAGGCTCGCAACATGGTGGTGTGGACCACAGGAGGCAGCTCGTGGTGCCCTGCAGTGGGAGGAGAGCAGAGACGACTGTCAGCCTGTCCCTGGTCACAGCACCCGTCCCTCATCTCTGCTGCACTGACATGGGCTCGCAGACAGTGCTGGCTCCCCTGGAGAAGGGGTGTTGCGTCCGGTGGGACGCACAAAAAGCGTCACAGCTACAGAGAGGGGGACCTGGAGAAGCAGCCACCAGTGCAGAAGGGCAGAGAGCTCGGTCCCCTGCTCCTGTGCATCCCCTGCCACGACCCCGACACCACCCTGATTCCCAGTGATGCCAACGCAGCCATCGCACCTGCGACAGCGATCACGGAGCGGGCTAATTAACCCACGTCTGTGTGCAGGGCTCCGTGCGCAACGGAGCACCCACCAGCTCCACGTGAACCCCGCTTCAAAGGGTCCCCCTCATCCCCTGGGTAGGGGTGGCCAGCAGCCCCTCCTGGGGAGGGGACAAAGATGGGCTGAAATGAGCCCAAACCAGAGTCACCGCAGTCCCCGAGGGTGAGTCAGCCTTGGCCCCATTCACTCCGTTGAGCAAAGCGGGTGGGGCTGCCCCCCCAAAACACACCAGCAGCTTGGGCTGCCCCTCCCCGGGGCACCCCTGGGAGCTGGGACGCAGGGGAAGCCCGTGCCCGTCTTGGGTCCACACCTATCAGGAGCCACTGGTTGTGCAGCGAGGCGATGCTGCCCTGCGGGTACTTGACGTCGGTGCTGGGCGTGATCTCGCACTCCCCCGACTCCCTCATGGTCACGTCGTCCGTGGTGGGGCCGTCGATCCTGGCCAGCGTGATGCCCTGCGGCTGGGGGACCGACAGCTCATGGGGCGCCGTGCAGCCGGGGCGCACGCCCGGGGGGGGCCGGCGGGGACACTCACCACCAGAGCCACGCTGCCGTGGACCAGCGAGGTCAAGGCGTAGAAGCTGGCCGCGTACTTGCCCACGTAGAGCGCCGGCCTGCGAGGCAGGGACAAGCATCAGCCTGCCACCCCCCCATGGACGAGCACAGGCACCACAATGCCACCGGCTGCCACGGCACCGGCTCCACCTACAGCAGCTGAGTCTTGGTGGCGGCGAAGTCCTTCATGGACTGGTAGCTCCACTTGAGGAGGTGGATGTCCTGCGACTGGAAGGTCAGGTAGCGCAGTGTCTCCATGGCCAGGTTGAGGTGGGGGACACGGCGGAGGCTGTCCTGGTGCCACATGTAGATGCCGACCACGGGCGAGCCGTAGTTCTGCGCCCACAGCACCTCCCCGCTCTCCTTGTCCAGTGTCACCACCAGCCCGTCCCCGCTCGAGGCGAAGTGTGCCATTTCTATGCAGAGCAGACGGAGAGGGCGATGCCACGGTGCCAGCTGAGGGGCTTCATCCCCCTCCGTCCCCCCGCGGGCTGCTGCCTGCTGCTCAGCTCCCACGAGAGTTGTGGCCGGCGCCAGACCCACTGGCCACGGCAGCGTCACCGCGGGGTCCCTGCAGAGCAGGGCATGGGGGGTTGGCTCCCGTGGGTCCTGTGGCCCCTGTGGCTCCCATGGTAGCCACTCACTGTAGGGGTAGGACTCCTCGCAGAGTGGCGCCGAGTAGTCGGAGAAGGTGGCGTTCCAGCGCAGCTCCCGCGACTTGGTGTCGTACATGGTGATGACGTACTCTGGGGACAAGGGCAGGGCTGGGGGTCACCGCCCCTCCCTGGGACCAGGGGGACACCGGGGAGCGGCGCTGGCTTACGGGTGCGGCCGATGTAGAGCAGGGGGCTCGACGGGCACAGACCCTCCCAGGCCTCGGTTGAGAGCGTGGTCTGCTTCTCTCCCGACTTGGGGTCCACAATGAACCAGGTGTCCTGCTTCTTCCCTGAGAATGGAAACACCTTTTCTGTGAGTCTCCGCTGTCTGTCCCCGAGCTGCTCGCCACGCTTCCTCCTGTCTCCCCTCCAGGCCACGTTCCGGGGAGGTCCCCGTGCAGCCTCCCCCCCTGCGTACCGGTGTAGAGCACACCGTCCGAGCTGCGGCACGGCGACGACTGCACCAGCTCCGGGATGGTGAACGGGAGCTTCTGCAACACAGACGGCAGCGTGGACATGGGGCCAGAGAAACGCCTCCCCCAGCAGCAGCCTGCCCGCCTTCAGGAGTGGGGCGGGAAGGAGAGGCCCCCCCCGGGACGGCCCTCTCCCCCTCGCCTGCCTCCACTGCTCAGCCCCGACGCAGCACGGAGTGGTGGGGAAGGGTCCCAGCTGTATCCACCCCACACCCACACGGTTGATGTTTTCCAGGTGCCAAGGACAAGCTGGAGGAACCGAGGGCCCCGGGCTGGCCCCGTGCGGCTGGTGAACCCCGGGGTGCGGGCGGGGGGCACGCACGCAGCCTCGCAGCCCACTGACCATCAGGCCTTCTTTGTTTTTTCCTCCCAGGATGTAGAGGCTGCCGTCATTGGGGTCTGGAAGGAATGCTGGTCTGGAAGGAGGAGAGGAGGATGAAGCGTGAGCTGCCCCCCGCCCCAGGCACACGCCAAAGGCTGCGCTAAAGAAACCCTGCGGCGCTTCACAGAATCATTCAGGTGGAAAAGACCCTTGGGATCATCGAGTCCAACACTACAAAGTTCTCTCCTACCCCACATCCCCCAACATCTCATCCAAATGACCCTTAAATACACCCAGGGATGTGGACTCCACCCCCTCCCTGGGCAGCCTATTCCACGCTCTGACCACTCTTTCTGTGAAACATTTTTTCCTCATGTCCGGTCTGAACCTCCCCTGTTGCTCCAGGGTGACTCGCTGCGGGGCTGGACCTCTCCTGGCACCCTCCAGCGCTGGATTTGGTGGGGGATGAACTCCCACTCTGCCCAGCGCGGCAACTCCAGCCACGCCGGCTTGGTGCCCTGCCCACCCCTGGGGAGCTCTCTGCTGTCCTGCCTTCCCCCTGCACTTTCAGCTGTATTTTCCTCCACTTCTCTCCTACGCTTGTGTGCGTGGGGGTGCTGAGAGCTTCTCATCTGCCTGCAGAAGGGCCACGCTTTGGTGGCAGGGAGCAGCTGTCCCCCATCATTGTGCACCAAGGGCTGGCACAAAGGGGAGGTCTGAGGCAACGCTACGGCGCAGGCTGGGAGGTTCATTTCCCTGAGGTTCCCCTTTCCTGCTGTGAATCTGTGGGTTCACCAGGGCAGCCGTGCTCCTCGGAAAGGCTCCCACACAGCTGCAGGCTGCCTGCCCTGCACCGGCCCCTCTGCCCGCGGCGGAGACACTCACTCTGCCACGTAAACCGGCACCTGCAGAATGGGATCTGAAAAAGAGCGAAGCGCAGACGTCAGCAGCCGCTCCCCGTGAGCGGGGACAACGTGGCAGTGTTTACCCAGCACAGCCGTGCCCGGGTCCGCAGCCTATTTGCATTTCAGACCCAGAATAGGCACTGCCGGAGTGGGTGTCTGGCCTCCCCGCGATGCTCCCCTCTGTGCACAGGGCTGGGGCTGCAGCTGGGGGAACCGCCAGCCCAGAGCACGGCCAGGATGGGCGGTGCACCCCCAAAGCCCGGCTAGCGACAAGCCCAGGCAGCCAGGCTGCGGGTGAGCACCCCCCGGTCGCTACTCACCATCCTTCAGGGTCCACTTGATGTCCCCTGAGCTCTTACTCACTGCGTGAAGGTTCCCGTCCAGAGTGGATATGAAGAGCAGTGTTTCTGGGAGGGTGACAGCCCCGCCTTTGAGGCACTGCGGACAGACACACCGTCCTTAGAGAGCAGGGCCAGGCCTGGGGACGAGCCCCCGCGGAGCCCAGCAGCCCCCACACCCAGCACGACTGCGGGGGAGAGCCCCAAGGTCCCTTCTCGGCCCCACTGAGGCAAGACCAGGGGTGAAAATAATTTATTTCCTCACACCAGCGTATTAAATCTGCTTGTTCCCCCAGATCAAGGGACACCCGCAGAATCGCATCCGCTAATGGCTGTTTGGAGGTGGCTTTAGATGTATTTTATGAGTAAATCCACAGCATCAAGCCCTGGCACTAAGGCTGCTGCGCGGGCAGCAAGCAGCACCACCGGCAGCCTGCGGCACCGTGGTCCCCGGCTCCTGCAGCACCAGCCCCGTCCCTCCGGTGCGGTCCCGGGATGGTGCAGCCTGGCCCCCCCCGGCCCCGGATCCAGCTTTCCCGCGGCAGCGGGGAGCTGCAGCGCGGCTGTTCCCAGCCTCAACTCCCCGGTGCCTTTCTAAAGGTGACACAAACAGCCCAGCTACCGGCTCCTTCCAGAAACAAACGAGTCGGGAGACTATTCATGCCAGAAATGCAATTAATGCTCTCCCAGGCCTTCAAAGCGACAGATTCCAGCTGCCCTGACGTCGAGGGAGCAGCCGCAAGTTCACGCTGGGAAGAGGAGCTGCTGCTTCCGCGTGCGGCGGCCGCACAGCGAGCGCCAGCTCAGCCGCCGCAGGCTGGCACCGCCACGGCCTCTCCCCATCAGCAAACAGCCCGCGGAGCCCGCGGCTTCGGGCAGAGCCCGGGTCGGCACGGCCAGCCCTGATGCCGGGGAGCAGAGCAGCGCCCGGGCTCACTGCTGGGCAGAAGCCAACGGAGCAAGCTGCTGTCCTGTCACTCGTGTGGGGCGGCCCAAGGACACCCCTTGGGTCCGGCACCCCCTCGCTGCCCCGCGCCCGCTCCGTGCCAGCTCCTGGGCCTGAGGCGGGCAGAGCGCCCGGGCTGGGGACCCGGCCAGGAGGAAGAGCGGGGACCGGCCAACAGCCTGTGCCGAGACGGGGCCCCGTGCGGGCACGTGCCTGCCCGCGGAGCAGAACCTGCCGGCGGTAACGCCGCCCACGGCACGGCGGGGCCGGGAGCCGCGTTCTCCCTCAAGTCACCGAGACTCCTCCAGCTGCAACTACAGGCAGCAGCCCCGCTGGGCACCGGGCCGCCTGTCCTCC
Organism: Strix uralensis; assembly: GCF_047716275.1. Taxonomy (NCBI): domain Eukaryota; kingdom Metazoa; phylum Chordata; class Aves; order Strigiformes; family Strigidae; genus Strix; species Strix uralensis. The sequence goes on from NC_133987.1 coordinate 20,444,067, forward strand.
GGCTGTACCCCCTGCCGGGAGCACACACCAGCCCAACACACCTCACGACAACCCCTCTGCTTCAAGCCCAACTCTGTCACCTGCCCTTCTTCTTGCTTAATTGCTAAGTGAGGTCAGAGCGAGTTTCCCAGCTCCGGCTCTGTCTAGAGGACATGGTGGGCAGAGGAGGCGACTGCTCCCCGCCGCCGCTTCGCCAGCACGTGCGGCCACGCAGGCGGGTTCACTGCTGGCGGCCAGGGACCAGCTGCCAGCACCAGCCAGGGCAGCAGGCACGGAGCCCTTGTGGTGTGGCCACCTGCACGAGGGAAGCAGAACCGAGACGGCCGAGCCCTCGCAGCTGCCAGAGCCGCGGCAGGCTCAGCTCTGCACTCGCCAGCTCTGCTTCTCCCTCCCCCCCCGACGCTCTTCTCCCCTTTCTTCTGCAGCTATCGGTGACAGGGCCAGGCTGCCCAGCTCGCTCTCCACACACCCCCACGGGCACAACTGGGAAGCCCAGAAGCTCGGTGGCTGTTCCCACGGGATGTCCCGCGGGATGTCGGTGCTTTCCCAAGGCTCCCGCCACGCCGGAGGTCGCAGCGATGCTGCTGGGGCCAGAGCCCGGCCGCGGGCACGGGGGGACACGGCCGGACACAGACAGAAACGCGGCTCTGCCAACACCCCCGGCCCACTGCTTGAAAACCCCCCGGGTGTGGAAACTGCCACCCGCTCCCGACGGCATCATCCTGCCTGGCAGCAGCTCTGCGGGCAGGAGCGGGCAGGAAGGGGCCGAGGGCTCTGGGGAAGGGGGCTCCGCTCTCGGCCGGGCCCAAGGGTGCAGACGCTTTTCTGAGCAGAGAAGAACCTCGGCCCTGGGCGCTGCGTGTGGCCGCTCACCCGGGGCGAGCAGCGTGGGCCCCTGTCACCCCCCGGGTCCTCGTTACACCCCAGGTCTCCATCACACCCCGTGTCTCTGTCCCACCCCGGGTCCCCGTCCCAGCCCTGCCGACCCCACCACGGGACCCCGCCCGGGGCCGGGCCCTGCGCACCCCCCAGTCCCGAGGCAGGGGCCGACGCCCCGCACCCCCCCACGGCCGCACGCCCGGGCAGGGGATGCTCCCCCCTTCCCGCGGGCCGGGGCGCTCACAGCCACGCGGGGAGCGCGGTGCCCGCCCTGTCACACGCAGGGGACACGCAGTGGCGGGTGCGGGGCCCCCCCCGCCCCCGGCGCGGCCGTACCTGTGCGGGCGGCGGCAGCAGCAGCAGCAGCGGCGGCAGCAGGAGCCGGAGCAGCCCCCGGAGCAGCCCCGGGCGCAGCGGCGCGGCGGGGCCGCCCATGGCCCGGACATGCCGGGGCCGGGCCGGGCCGCGCTTATCGCCGCGCCGTGAGTCAGCGGGGCCGGGGCGGATCCGGGATGCGGCTTCCTGCCCCCCCCGGCCCCTCCCGGCCGAGCTCCGCGGGGATTCGCGGCCGGACCCCCCCGATCCCCCCGCCCCGATGCCTCTGCGTGAGCACAAGGGTCCCCAATGTCGTCTTTAACGTGTGTGTCCCCCCCCGGGGCCCCCGGTGGTGCGGGGGGGGGCTCTTCCCGGGCACCTCACAACCCCCAACCCCCTGAAAATAACCTTCAGCTTCACGTAAAGAGCGAGCAGGGCCCTGGCGGTACAGCAGAGCTCTGCCCCAAACCCGGAGCGGAGTGGAAAGGGAGTTTCAGTGGGATTCAACCCCCCCACACACGCCCCCCGTGATCGATGACAGTGAAAGGAACAAGAACTTGCCCCTTTACACACGTGTCAGAGATTTTGAACTTTATTTCAGTGATAAAACACCATGGAACTAACTCAGACTTTTTTTTTTTTTTTTTTTTTTTTGTGAAATGGGTGGGGGGAGTGTTCTAAGCCAGCAGCGAAGAGGAGCAGCTGGGGTTCAGCGTTAACAAGCCGAGGGGGGGCAGCCCCAGCACGACAGGCGGCTCCTGACAGAAGCGGGACTGGTGACATGGCACCAGGCTGCCTCCACCTGTAACTCAGAGCTGGGCTTGCTCCGCCTGCCCAGGGCTTTATTTAAAACAAGATCAAACCCTGGGAGCTGGAGAATTGCCCTGTAACTCAGAGGGGTTTTGTGCGAAGGGGGGGAGGGCGGCCACGTACCCAAATCCCCACCCCGGGAGAAAGGCACCGAGGGCGTCGGGCGCGACGACGAGCAGGGGGGTCCCCCGTGTTTCTGCCCACATCCATCTTTTGACAAATAAACCAACTACAAACCATTTGCTGACCATCGTTCATGCAGTAGGAAGTAGCTTAGTACACACAATGTTGAAACTCACACACAGAGAAATACTTAATTATCAAACTTTAATTCATAAGACTAATCTTACAGAATAAAACAATAGGATAACCAGTCAAGGTTACACTTAAAAAAATCCAGCAGTGCAAATCTAAGACTAAATATTTGTCATCTCCCCCTCCCCTGTAATAGGCAATAGATTATTTAAAAATACCATAATACATGGTACTTACATATTCCATTTAAAATAAATCTGCAGCGGACACAAATACCTAAGACTTGTTTTTTTTTAATATAAAACTAAAGAATGAATTGCTTCGAATACGGATAAGACATAGTGAACTTCCATGAGCCACAGAAAGCGAGTCCTTGGCTAGAAGGTAAAATGGCCACATGCTTCATACAAGACTTGCTACAGCTCTCCTGGTCCCCCTCCTCCCTCCCCCAGCGACGAGGACGTTAATTAACAAAACGAGATGCCAGCAACAACGCTAACAGGCGGCGAAAGGCTGGAGTACGAAACTCGAAATGGGAACAGTTTGTTGGAAAAAGCAAGTCACGGGGGAAGAAAAAGTAAAGAGGAGGGAAGTCTGAAAAGAGAGCGGGCACCGGGGGGTGGGCACAGCGCGCACCCGAGTGGGGAGCGCCCGTGGCGGCAGGGGAAGGCGGGAGGGCGCGGGGCCGACCCACCGCCACCATACGGCACTGGCAGCGTCACGGCACCGGCACTGGTTCTCTTTGGCCCTTAAAGTACGGAGAAGCGACGGATCCAACTGCCTCAGCAGCGAAGCCAGCGGGTTGTGTGCGTGTTACCAGCTGTGGCGCCCTGCGCCTTCACAGGTTCTTATCGCGTTCTCTGAATTCAGATCACGTTTTCTCCTCCATCACCATAACACCCTTTTTTAAGTTACACATTTCTCAAACAACGGAAATTAATGATTTACTTTAATCTTGATATGAAAAACTTGTAATACAAGATCTTTGTGCAAGATAGAACCTCCGTTCAGACACGAATAAGGTTTAGTGACGGACTCCTAATGCAACACTACCCCAACAACTGTTTCCACTGGGGATGCACAAAGAGGAGGAGGAATACTGAGCTCGGGACGAGGCGAGAAGAAACACGCAGCGCAGGGCACGGCGAAGGGAAAGGGCCGGGGCACAGGGGAGCTGGGACACTCGGGGCCGTCCCAGGGCGACGCAGAGCCCCGGGTGCAGCAGAAACCCCCCAGCACAGCGTGAAACACCGGCCGTGTTCTGTGGGAACCTGCGCGGCGTTGCAGATCCTTTAATCCCCGAGTTTTAAGCCCAAAGTGCTGCACATGTCTTCCTAAGGAATCGTACCCCAAAATGCTCACAGGGAGTTACAGCAGGGAACCGACCTCCGGCGAACGGGCGTTATTAAATTGGAATTGAACTGACATGAACTTCTGCACCAGAACAGCCAGGTATTACCACAGACTTCCTACGGAAGGTTACACGTTGGATCTCAGAACAATCTTTACCAGCCAACTCAAAATACTGATTGTATTTGCACTTCACTCACCACACTCGTGGCTCGCTGAGGACTGACTGCCCAATTCCTGCCCAGGAGCAGCTGTTACGCTGCCCCTGCCCCAGAGATGATCACAGGTACCAGAGAGTAAAATCCAAAGTCAAGAGAGAGGCCAGCCAACAGCTGCCCAGCTGTGATGCTATCGAACTAGAGATGGCGTTTTCTTAGATGTTAATAATCAGCAATTGCCTTGGAAAAATCAGTATATACCAGAAGATAAAGGGTGCTGCTAAGTTCAACTGGAATATTCATTTTAAAGAACTCCCAAGAAAACTACTATATTAAGCCGACAAACACCAATTAAAGCATTTTGTATAAGTAGTGCTTTCCTGTATTTTAACTCAAACTTTGCACCTAGAACAAAAAAGTAAAACCATTTCCTTTTCCAAATCGAATCCAACTCGAAAAGAAGCACCTACATAGGATCACATTTTCTTAGTTTCTATTTTCTTCTCCATGTTTAAAACTGCTTTCATACCCCGTTTCTTCTGAGGTGACTGATCGTACCTGGCACAGGATGCAGAGTACCCGGGCCCCTGCGAGGGGCAGAGAGGAAGGCTACCTCGCCCTGTACCCCGTGCCCGAGGTGCCCCCCCACCTCAGCCGGGGCACCCACACGAGCAGCAGCACCTACTCACCCGGTCGCTGCATCGAGCACAGAAGCTGCGGGACTCTGGGGAGGAGCTGGAACTAAGAGACGCGTCCTCTCAGGGGGCAAATGGAAGAATAGGAAAGGAAAATGGAGTTGAACAGATGTACAGACAGGTCCGAGCAAGTCAAGCAGCAAGGGGGAGCCGACAGTCACAGCACCAAGGAGACAGCGAGTGCAAAGGTGACCCCAAGCGACAGAAAGAGCCAACGTCACCCACTTCCCTCATCCTGTAGTGCGTACTTTCCACCAGGTACTGAATTTGAAATCGAAGCCTTAATGCCAGGATTGGCAATTAGAAGCACGATAGCTGTGTTTAATTTGTAACGCTCTCTCCAGTGAGCTCGGGCCACCTCCAGGACCCGTGCGGGCTCGCTCCGGGCCTCGGGAGGGGCGGCTCCGGGGCGCCGACAGCGCTGCAGCTCTGCCACAACACGCTGCTGGGGGCTTGGATACGGAAAGGAAAGACCTCAAGCTACAAGAGTAACAAGCACATCACTAGTTTATATGTAGGATATGAAACACCTTTAAAGTTCCTATTGCATGAATGTTCTAACTGAAAATACAAAACAAAAGCTGCTTACGTTGCTATCAAGAGTCTACAGGTAAATACGTAACCTTAACACATCGCATATAAAGTGAACGCTTCTCCCAGTCTCTCAAATAAAATAAAAATAAAATAAATACTCATTTGGGAATTTGCACCTGCTGAGTTTCAACTGGGCTGTTTCAAGGAGAGTGAAAAATGGACATGGAATATACTAAGATCAGCTATTCCTAAAAGGCTGTTTCTCCAGGGTTTTCACAAAACGTTGAGCTGCCTGCACTGCACGGTATCGAGCCTACAGTGTTAACAAAAGAACAGCGATCTGTTAGATGCAGGTTTAACACAGAGCAAGACTGATTCAGTCTGACTGCACAATACAATGTGTTAAGGGTGTGCACCTTTTCAGGACTGAAAGGTCCGTTCAGAAAACCTGAGATAAATGGCACATGAATTGCTGAGATGACGCGTGGAATTCCCAAGCCAAAGGCGGGGAGCATGACTTCAGACAGGACGAGACGCAAGAACTTCCTGTAAACTTGAGCAAGAGAAAAGCTGAAAGGTGATTTGAATTTCAAAAAGATCGGTTGCTGGATAGATATTCTAAATTTGGTATCACTCACCGAATAAGAGAACTACCCATGTTCAAATCCAGGTCACAAAAGACTACTGCAGTTATCTAGGATCCAAACCAGCATCTGAGCTCCTCTCTTGCCCGCTCCCCCCACCCCCAAACAAGGCAGGAAGGTCTCTTTGGTTCGCTCCCGTCGAGATGTGGGTCCCCGCTTCACCCACTCGGCCCAGACAGCATCACGCAGCGCGCTCCAGAGTTTCTGTTGGGTCAGACAGGTGAGCGTCATCGCAACAGCTGCACAATGATTCTGGACTGCAACATGCACAATGAAGAAAATGCTCCTAAAATGTAGCACCCTCGGGGGTGAACAGGCAGAGAGGAACGCGGGTGGGAGGGGCACTAACGGCACGGAAGGGGCCAGCGAGCAGCACCGGGTCAGTCGCTAGCGCAAAACATCCGCAGGGGGGTCCATCGGCTCCAGACGTGCCACGCTGAGCACCAGCCCAGAGCAGCCAGCATTGGGGGGGGGAAAAAAAAAAAAAAAAAAAAAAGCAGGGCATCTTTGGGTTAAAAAAAAAATAAAATCAAGTTTTGCTACCAAAGAGTCAAACCTGAAATCAAAGGGCCAGCAGAATATGGCTTACTAAACATCAATTTTGCATACTGTTTATTTTTAAAAAACTGTTTCTGAAATTCTCAGTCACAACCAAGTAACTAAATTAAGCCTAATGCTTGTAACTGAAAGATTATGAAAATATTTTTGTTCAAACCATGTAAAAAATCCTCAATAATACATCGTAATATTTTCTTTTTAAAACTAAATTGGAAGATCAACTCTCAGCAGATTTAAGTGTATTACACACAATATTTTGTGAATTAAGATTTATTGATTTCCATTGTATTTGCTTTAAATATGGTTGAAGCTGACTGCAGAAAAGGGATGGTGAAATTTTTAAGTTAAAAGTAAACTAATGGTGAAAGAACATCACCTCTGGCTTCCATCAATGCCTCATTTAGCATATTTTATTAATAAGTTCCAGGACTATCACATCCAGGGATGTTGGAGGCCTCTCCCAGCAGTGTCCTTAGCTTTGTGTCATTTTCCTGTGCCAGAGGTGAGCGTGCTTTCAAAAATACTGCCACTTTCCCAGCACCGTGTCTTTGATTGCATCAACATATTGAGTTGGTACCCAATAGACCCAGTAGTAAGATGCTTCTGTTGGGCCCAGCTGAAATGCCTGCAAAGTTAAAAACGACAACATTTACAAACAGGAAACAGAACAGCTTACATCAGTGGAGAGATGCAGCTCAGCCACCACAAAAATCAGACAAGTCTGTTATACCTACGGCCTCCTTCAAACACCTGCTGCACAGGACAGATATTTGGTAAGCAATTCGAAACGCGTTCCTCGGAGAAACAAGAACTGCAAAGTACCAATTTAAAAGACGAGCTCTTTCTTTTACAATACCACAGCGGCAACAAAAACTCTTGGCTAGTTCCGAGAGCATGAGGAAAATATTCTGGAAGACAGAATCTGAAGCATAACTCAAAGTCTCTAGAGAAATGACCAGAATGCACAGAGCTGAGAAGCCAAACAGGAACTAAATAAGACAACGGCCACGTTTTCAGAGTCATAAAATATCTCAGAATTTTGTATTTAGACATAACGTCCTATTCTCAACTTATGTCAGTACCCACAGGAGGGGAGCACCATGGTGTGCCAGTGACCTCCACCCTTGCTTTCCGATGAGAGTTTATTGCAGCATATTCTAAAGAGGACATTTTCTTACACGGGTGATCAAAAATCAACTATTTGGACAAAGACTAGGTCTGCCCTGGCACAGAAAATAGTTCTAAGGTATAACATCTCCCCTTTCTTCCCCTAAAGAAGGGAACAGACTTATATAAGGAACTCTCTTCAACATTAGAAGTTAAGTTACTGTACTTTGGAAAGCAAGACATCAAAAAATCCCACAGATTAACAAAAAATAGCCCAAAATTCAGTAGAACTAGCACATCTCTCTTCTTAAATGCATTACTTTTCCGGACCCAATACCAGTTTTTCAGAGAATTACATAGGGAAAAAAATATTACAGAATCAAATTGCTAATTTTTTAACCTCTAGCAAGGCCTGTTGTTTATATAAATACAACAGAAACCAGAAATCAAACTAGATATCGGAAAATATCACTAACTTGAAGAAGACATGAGCTATATCGTGACTACTTTTACTGTTTTAACACTGTCACGAGACAGAAGATATGAAGTAACACTCAAGCACTTAATGTTGGTGTGAAACCAGCCCAGATTTCCACAAAATAGCAGATACTCAGTATGCCACCCCAAATATTTACAGTGACAGTAGACCTTGTCCAGAGTCCCATCTTCCACAGCACCAGGCTGCTATTACTATCTGTCTCCAACTTGCTCTGTCTTAAAAGCCTTACTTCTGTTTATTTGCATGAAGTAATTAGACTGGATATTATTAAAGCAGAGACATTACTTACCATCATGTGATAATCCTCATGTCCTTCAATAGGTTCACTCACCACATTTTTAATGGACCCCATGGGTAACTTTTCTGTTCTCTCTACATTAAAATTGATCAAAGTATTATTTCTGATATACGAGGAAGCAGTATTTCATATTCATTTCAAATACCACCTCCACGACTTCCAAAAGCTCCAGGCCAGCAGCCTCCTCTTGGGGTGAGCTTTGGGTGCCTGCAGCTGAGAAGCCCGTCTCCACATCACCACACCCCCCACTGCTGCCACACTAATAATTTAAAGGAATCCAGGAGTGGATCAATCACACGGTTCCTTGCATTTTACGTCTCTGCATCACATGCTTCAGTGCACCTGATGCAGGCCTAAACCGAGTGATGGGAAAACCCTGGCTTTTTTTAACATTTCCCATAAGGAACTCCACTCAGAGCAGCAGGATTACTCGGCACAGTGAAAGCTGGTCCCCGTGCAAGAATATTCAGGACTGACCACCAAGGATTATACTAAGCTCTGCAGAAATGACAAGGCTGAAAGCTGAATGAAGATGGGCTAACTAACTCTTTGAAAGCCTAGTCCTGGTTTTACCCTGAGGCAGTGTTCAGCTGTTACTATAAAAGCACAGGGAAGGACACAGTAATGAGTAAATAGGGAAAGAAACAAAAAGAGAAATTGGAAAAAAAAAAAAGATTACTACAATTACATGACAGAGGTAACCAACAAGAATGACAAAGCGTGTGGCTCATGGCACTTTTTCTGTCTCAGTTCTGTCCTCACTTCTTTCTGAAGAATGAACTCTAAGACCCACCCTTTTCAGTTCCAGCTTTCAGCGTTGGCCTAAAACTACCTTCTTGGATATAAGACAGAGGAAACCATAAACACTCTACAAAGAAGAAACTAAACTATGAATTCCTTAGATATAGCTAATTTGTGTGATCAAAATAAAAAGCACCTACCTAAAAAAGGCACACAGGGAGATAAACTTAGTGATATAAAGACCAATATTCCCTACCTCAATGCCATAACTAAGCTGACTCCAAACTACCCCACTCAGGCCCGTGACATTCACTGAGTAAAACCTGACTTTGCAGGCGTTTAGCACCCCTCCGATCAATTACTCTTCACAGTATCTCAGCAACAGACAAATCCGTATTATCAACACTTCTACGAAAATGACACAGAGCAACTAAGAAACACCTCCCTACACCAAACCTTAGCTTACAAAAACATACAAAGCGATCTGTGAAGCACAGGGAGGCTGCGTGGGGGAAGAATCCGTTTCAACTTTCCAGGACTAGCAAGTGAAAAACTGTGTTAACACCCTGTTGGTTTTACTCTAGCTCTTACGTGCTGGCATCTGCCATGAATTTCTCAGAGCAGGAAGGAGCTCTTCCCAACAACAACTAGCAATTACAACCATTCCCTGGAGGAAGCAAGCTGCTGCTAATTTTGGGAAGTAGGGAAACAGGTTACGTGAAAGACAGATGACTACAAGAAGACTCCAATTTCACAGCTTAAGAAACGCTAATCTAGAACACTTCAGAACTACTAAACTTGAAACTAGTCTAGAAGGTGAGGGAAGAGGGTAGAAGAAATTATCAGCAACAAAAAGATCTGCCTGCCCAGTCTAGAGAGGACAAAACCCTCCAATGTCTTGCTCCATCATTTAGCCCAGGAGAAAAATCACTGCAACTGGTACCAATAGGGGTTTTAAAGCCAGAAAAATCAAAGTCTGTTCTACAAAGGAAAGGTCAAAAACTTCCGAGATTTCTGCTTACTTTGGAAATAATGTAGCAGCTGGAGGTGCCATCCAAAGCTAATATACCATCCAATTAGGTTACTTTGCTGGGACAGTGAGCAAGCACTTCTACTCCTCTTGCTCATGACTATAATATTGCCCCATCCCAGTCAAACTAAAGGAGCACAGCGTCCTTTGGAGGCAGGGGGTTATCTGAGATGTCCTCAGCAACGCACGTTATCACCACAGCACTCTCAGCTCCTCCTGGCACCACTCAAGACGGTAAATTGATTCCTCTGACAGCAACACATGCCACAGTTTCTGCAGTTGTGCATCACTGAAACAAGACACCCAACTAATTTTGGTTGGAAGGGCAGATAATGACAGAGATGCCAGCACTCTCACTTTAATGCCGGTCCTAAGATTCCCTTTCGAGTCTTAGCCAAGCCATTGAGCCTCTATGTGATGCTGGCATCACACCAATGTTTATGAAGCGCTTTTGAGATATGCTAGAAATGCCAAATATTATGATTTACATTTGGAGCTATGAATAGCAGACTGGAACATTAGTCTATTGGCACACCTGAACTCAAGTTTTTCAAGAACAGAAGTAAAATATCAGGTAACATTCAATGATCTGGGAGAATGGCATCTGAGACGAGGAAGCAAAATCTACTTTTGAAGTATTACAATGGCAACACTATTCCCTAAACACAATTTAGTCACACCAGAAGCGATTTCTAGGTCACACAATTCACTTATTGCCCAATTACCAATTATTCATCTCAGAGTTTTAGAGCTGCTCACCTTTTGTACCAATCCATAGCTGGTCTTGCTCAAGTTTAAAGGTCAATCTTACTTTCCCCCCTGACTTGTTGTACATGCCAGATAATGGCACTGTTGGCAGGCGCTCCTACGAAGAGGCAACATAATAAGTCATGGTGAAGGACTTTAAGAGGAAAAGCTATATTCTCTTAACTTTCTAAGCATAAGGATGATCCGTCTTCCCAGTTTTCTGCTAAGATAGCAAAGAGCGATTGAACCAGCAAAGAAAGGACTCAAACCACAAAGAAGTCTCTCTTCTGACGGTCTCAAGTACTTATTTACTTACCTGAACGCCTTTAACAGAAGGCATCACATCATCAGGTTTTCCTTTATCCAACACTTTTCTGTGTTGCTACAATATAAAAAGAGAAGTTAGAATTTACAGAAGCACAACAGAGCTCTTCAATTTACTTCCAGCTGCACCCTTGACCACATCCCGATAGCACTAAGAGACAGTTAAGGACTATTCAGAGTCATTTATCACACAGGAAATGGTTAATTTTCAAAGTTAACGGAGCGCTTTCTATGACAGTCTAAAGAAATAATATAAATAAATGAATAAAACCCCAATATAATGCAAAGCGTAACCTCCCTTCTAGAATATACATAAATATGTATCTACAAAAAATTTTAAAATCCTGAGCCCCACTTTAATATCGTACATGCTGAATCACAGAGTTGGCATTTGGCAAGACAGTTTTAACAGTCAAGTGTTATATCCAGTGGACGGCAGAAAACCCTCCACATCTGACAGTGCAACATACCACAACACAGCAACAAACCAGAAGAGATTAGAGCAGTAGTAACTAAGAAAACCATGCTCACAGCTTGTAAGTTGCTGAGTACCTTTAAACAATGATGGAACTTACAGTGAACGTGAACTATGATAAATTATAGAAAAACAAAAGCATGTTTCATAAAGCTTGCAGTTCAGTGATGCGCTATTTAGTTTTTAATTAAATTTATTCTGAGGAAGGTACAGGGCCGGTAATACCTTGAGCTGAAAATCCTCTACCAGCCCCACACCACTGCAGCACCGCCACCAAACCAAGCCTCACTGCACTGTACTTCACTCCCTATGCGGAGGAGGCGAGAGGAGGATTCAACATCCTTGTTCCCTCCAGCGCTGCGACAGCTGAAGGAACTGCTAAGGCAGTTTTTGGAGATCAAATTCTTTTATGCCAACAAAAATTAGTTAGTTTTTAGATATCATTAATTTAGACTGTGCTTGAGATAACAACCATGAAGTATTTCTATTATTTACCATTTTTTATCTGAAATGCCAGGCTGTACCTAGCACCAGCACAAGCGGTGTCCAGCAAAGCCCCAGCCTGCGCTAGGCTAAACTGTCGCTAGACCTGCCCTGCACAGAGCCCTTCGCCTACTGCTCAGCTGCCAGACAAGACACCCCAGCCTGCCCCGAGGAGGAACAGGACCCAGAGGTGACTGCAGCGGATTGCAAGAGAACCACGTAAATCCTACAGCTCCCCCATGCCAGGAATTATTGAGACATCAATAACCTTTTGTCTGCAAAGCGGCTCCTTTTTATTTTCCTCAGCTTTGACCTCCTGTTGAGCAGCTTCTTTGGGTGTATTTACCGCTAAAACATCATTGATAGTAGAGCCAACAACCATGATTTTCGCCCCGTTCGTTACTTTGATTTCCCGCAACGTTTTCTCCTCAGGTAGAAGTCCCTTGAACATAACTTTCTGCATAGCAGGTGGAAGGCCTAAGAGGCAAGAACAACGATTACGAGACCGCAGTGAGAGGAGCCGCGGGCGAGGCGGGAGAGGCGGCGGCAGCACCGACAGACCTGTGAGCGAGTGGATCTTCTGCTTCAGCTCGGCCCCCGTGCTGTCCAGGCAAAACTTCACGTCGTACTTGTTCTTGTTCCAGATAACCTTTAGCTCCACCAGCTCCTTCCCGCTCTCCGCCTCGCCGCCGTTGCTGACAGTCGCCTGCGGCGGATCCCGGCGCTCCTCGCCTTCCGGAGACCTCCCCGCCGCCGGCGAGCCGCCCTCTCCGCTGCAGCCCAGCGGCAGCTCCTGCGCCTCCGCCTCCATGCTCGGTTCCTCGGCACCTGGAGGCGAGCGGACAGGAAGAGCCCGGCCGGCGGGAAGCTGCCCCGGCCCCCCCCGGCCCGGCCCGGCCGCGCTCCAGCCCCGGCCCCGCACCGCCCGCAGACCGCCCGGGGCCGGCTCCCCGCGCCGGCGCCTCCCCGGCTCCCCGCCCGCCGCCCCCGCCGCGCCTCACCCCGCCGCCGGGACCGCGGGCTCCTACCATCGGCGGCGGCGGAGGCGGCGGCGGCCATGATGATTGTGTACAATCTGCCGCGGGGCACGCCGGGAAACGCCCGCCGCCGCCTACTGGGCCGCGCCGGCTCCCGTAGCCCGCCCCCGGTGGGAGGAGCAGGCCCCGCAGGCCTCGCCCCCGCCCCACCCCGGGACACCGGCAGGGCCGTCCCGAGCCTCCTCCCGGTACCCCGCGCCGGGCGCCGAGGCCCTGCGCTGCCGAGGGCCGTGGCGGCAGCCCTACCCGCCCCGCGCTGCCCACGGCAGCAGGAGGAGGGTGGCGGCGCCTTTAAGGGTCGCCCCGCCCCGCGGCGGCTGCGGGCCCGGGGATTGGCTGCGCGCGCCCGGGCGGAAGTGGCGCTGGCGGCCACGTGGGCGGCGTCGGCGGGATGGCGCGAGCGCTGCGGGGCGCGGTGGGGCCGGTGCGGGGCCCGCGGGTGCGGTTCGGGCCCAGCCCCACAGGTAAACCCCGGCCGCTCGCCAGGCCAGGCCTGGCCCTCGCCTCCACCCACCCCTCAGGGGGCTCCGCTGCGGGCCGGGGCGGCGCCTTGGGTTAGAAAACGTGAATTCAGACACTTCAGGAGTAGGGGGGGCGGCCGGTGCCGGGCCGCGGGGCGCTCCGCTGGCTCCCGGCGCTGGGCTCCCCGGGGTACCTGCTCGCTCCGCGGGGCCCGCCTTCGCCTCGTCTGCGGAGATAAACCGGAGCCTCGGCGGCTGCGACAGAGGGTGCCCTTTCAGAAAGAAACGGGAAAGTTGGGGGTCCCTCCTCGTGAAGGACCACGAAAATGGCGTTTCCTGGCACATACCAGACCACTTCGGGAAATACGTTCTTAGGAGGCCGTTACCGGGGATTTATTTCTATAGCAAAGACCCCCAAAGCCAGCACGCCTCCCCCCAACCCCGCCGTTAGTGCTTGGTACCAGTTTTCATTACAGGCAGCATTGCCCTTCCTGCTCATCTTTAAAACCGGGCCTTAATTATTATCATCTCCTCTGGTTTCCCCATGATAACAGGTTTTCTGCATCTGGGTGGCCTTCGCACAGCTCTTTACAATTATATTTTTGCCAAAAAACACCAAGGGACCTTTATTTTGAGAGTGGAGGATACAGATCAAAACCGAGTGGTTCCTGGAGCTGCAGAAGGAATAGAAGATATGCTGGATTGGGCAGGTATTTACAGACATCTTTCATTTTTAATTTACAGAAAGATTCTCTTTTTAGAGATTAACAGTACCCAGATTGAGAGTATTTTGCATGATAGCGAGCTGTGGAGCGTTTCAGATGGTGAATTAGTTGAAATGTAGTTATTTCCACAGCTAGGCATCAGGAAAATCCTGGAAATACATTTATGTATTTAGGCTTGGTTTCTTTTGGCTGTGTTGTCTGACACACAGAACGATCCCAATCTGTGGAAGTGGCCCAACGTGCAGTTGTAACAAAGGTTGCGCACAAGAGACACGAGGGAAAGGTCTCAAGTTGGAGCTCACAAACTTCACTGTAAATTCAAAATCGTTTGTATGCAGAGTATTTGCTAAAGGGGATCTGGAGGTGTCAGTTTTCATTCTGAATCTTCTGCTGCTTTTTGAGCTTAAGAACTAGAAGCGAGGGTGATTTTAGAATACAGAATTGTGATAAAGTTAGAGCCCAACGCCACAGACGCTGCCATTAATGGGTGGGTGTCGTGGTTTAACCCAGCAGGCAGCTAAACACCGCGCAGCCGCGCGCTCTCTGCCCCCCGCCAGTAGGATCGGGGAGAGCATTGGGAGAGAAAAAAAGTAAGAGAGAGAGAGACAGTTTAACAGGGCAGAAAAGGAAAGGAGGATAAGTAACACGCAGTGCGTTTGCTCACCGCTCGCCAACCGATGCCCAGCCAGTTCCCGAGCAGCTGCCCCTGGCCAGCTTTCCCCCAGTTTATGTACTGACCGTGACGTCACGTGGTCTGGGATGTCCCTTTGGCCCATCTGGGTCAGCTGTCCTGGCCCCGTCCCCTCCCAGCTCCTTGTGCCCCCCAGCCCCTTACTGGTGTGGTGGTGTGAGAAGCTGAGAAATCCTTGACTTAGTGTAAACACTGCTCGGCAACAACGAAAACATCAGTGTGTTATCAATATTATTCTCATCCTACATCCAAAACACGGCGCTGTACCAGCTACTAGGAAGAAAATTAACTCTATCCCGGCCAAAACAGGGACAGTAGGTGTACTTTAAGGGACTAGGATTTTGCTGTTGAGTTAATAACTTTGGAGTAGGTAAAATAACTGGCTAAGGTTGCAACTGTATTTTTGTGGTTTGAGTGTTCTTTACTACAAAAAGGGTGGATGCTGCTTTGCACGCGCACACCGGACTATTTTGCTCTAGGTAGTGTGTCAGAGCTGTTCAGCTATTTACTAGGTTCTGGTGTTTTTTTCTGCTCGTTGCTTCACAAACAATAGTCTAAATTCTGATAGAGTGGCTGCTGTTTATCTTCCAAGTCCAAGGGAATCTGCCTCCTGTGCTAGACAGATGCCGTTAGCTGGCTGCCCTGGAACAGAAAGTGCCTTCAGATGCTCTCTGGACCCTTGCTGTTTTATCTTCATTCAGTGGGCTCCGATGGTGGGTTTCACTCTGCCTTTTTACAGGCTTTTTATGTCCCGTCATACTGCTATTTCAGGTATTCCCCCTGATGAGAGTCCTCGCCGTGGTGGTTCCTTTGGACCCTACCGGCAGTCGCAGAGACTCGACCTTTACAGGAGAGCCAGCGATGCGCTTTTGGAGAGCGGCGCGGCGTACCGCTGCTTTTGCACCCCTCAGCGCCTGGAACTGCTGAAGAAGGAGGCTCTGCGGAGCCAGCAGACCCCGCGGTAGGGATCCCTTGTCCCCTGGGTGGTTCCCTCTGTGCTGCACGCTTGGGAAAACGTGTGGTAATAGGATTGTGATCTCGCTGCCCATAGAGAGCGAAGCCAGCGCGACTCTTAGAGGCTTGGGGGAGTGACCTCCAGGGATGAGGGAGTTTGACTGGACGTGTAGTGCGCAGGTTACAGCTAAAATTCAGGGATTGAATTAGAGTTTTGGGAATGTGAAAATGGCTGGTGGGGTTGGCCTGTGTGGAACTGAGACCTTCGTTCTCCTTTCTCAAAGATACGACAACCGGTGTCGGGACCTGGCGCCCGCAGAAGTGTCTGAGAAGGTGGCACGGGGCCTCGGCTGGGTGGTCCGCTTCCGCCTGGAGAGGGGGGTGCAGCCCTTCCGGGACCTGGTCTACGGCTGGAGCAGGCACGAAGTGGCTGATGTGGAAGGCGACCCGGTGATTCTCAAGGGGGATGGCTTCCCCACTTACCACCTGGCAAATGTGGTGGATGACCATTACATGGGCATCAGCCACGTTCTGCGGGGAACTGAGTGGCTGACTTCGACGTCCAAGCACCTCCTTCTCTACAAAGCCTTTGGCTGGGATCCCCCTCAGTTCGGTCACCTCCCGCTGCTCCTGAACAAAGACGGTGGCAAGCTGTCGAAAAGGCAGGGGGACATCTTTGTGGAGAGCTTTGCTCAGGATGGCTTCTTGCCAGAGGCCCTCCTGGACATCGTAACCAACTGCGGCTCTGGGTTCGCAGGTAACGACAACAGGCTTGGCACTTGCTAGGACACTTCTTGATGCTTCCTCTGGGGAATGGGGTAGGTTTGTTTTAGTAGTTGGGAACTCTGACAGTGTTTGAAGGGATCAGGAAATGTCAGGTGTGACTAGTCCGTCACTGAAATGCCACCAGGGCTTCTGCAGAGCTCCTGTGAAAGACGGGGCAGTGTGCCACGACGGTGGGAGTCTTTCTGCCTCTGTGCAGCCATTTATATTGAGTCTGATGCTTAATGAGTTCCCACTCGGGACAACATTCATCTCGAGGTGAAGAAACTGTCTGTGAACTCTTGGGAAAAGAGTTCTATGGTTAATAATTGCAGTGTCATGTATTACACCTGTCACACTTCTCGTTTAACCTGAATGAGAAGTTGAGTCAATGACTCCTTTTGTTGCTCTTGCTGTGTGGGGATCACAAATTAACTTGTGTTTCGGGAACTCTGCTTGGGAGTCAAACCTTTCTTGGGCAGTGGAGCCTCCTGGATGAGTGTTCCTTCTTTTTGGCTGACTGATAGGAGGGGTGTCCCACTGAGGGAGGTGACAGGGCCAGGCAGAATGTCCCAGTTCCTCGCCAGCAGTTAGCAGCACCTGCTCTTCGGGAGCGGGCAGCTTCCCGTGCGTGCCCGCTGCAAGGTCCCTCCTGTCTGCTGGGGTACGTCCCTGTTAGCGCTGCGAAAAGCGGCTCTCCTGGGTCACCTCTTCCTTGGGTGTGCTGCTGCCCCAGCCCTGCACCTGAGGCTCACGGTGAGACGCAGTGAGGCTAGCTCTCTGCACGAGAGCGGATGTGTATTATTCCCTTTTTGGGTTATTTTGCAGAGAAACAGATGGGGAGAACTCTGGAGGAGCTGATCTTGCAGTTTGAAATAGGCAGAGTTACAACCCATTCTGCCCTCCTGGATCTCGAAAGCCTCCCAGAATTCAACAGGTATAAATATCAGTGGTAACTTTAATAATCTGTACATCAGTGAGAATTTATTCCTAGCGCTTGGCTTTGGTGATTTCGTTTATCAGGTCAAGCGTGGTCCCAGCGCAGCAGCTTTTCGGCTGCGCTACAGCAAAGTACAAGTTCCTGCTTACACCATTCCTGCCTCCTCTCCCGTCCTGGGCTGGGACGCTGGTGCCGGGCGCGCTGTAGGAACCCGGGCAGATGGTGTGTAGCAGGAGGATGCAAGGTCTTAAGCTGAGATTCAAAATAACATCTAAAAAGAGGCAACGCTTGCAGAAGGTACTTCTGTGAGTGCGCTCATGTGCTGCGGGGATGTTGTGCTGCTGAGAGTTCCCACGTCTTCTGTTCACGGTGTATCAGAGCTAAAGGCTTTGCTGTACAATGTCTGTCTGGGGTTTAGTGTTGGTTTTCTAAGAGTTCTACAGTCTTCATTAGTAAATGCTGCGAGGTTGGGACGATTAGATTCAATCTAACCCAGAGCAGTACAAAAGCAGTTTTCTTTGTTCCAGGATTCACCTCACCCGTCACATTGAGAACGAAGGGCTGCGACAGGAGCTAATTAGAGAGCTGCGGTTGCTGGTGGAGCACGTCTATGGGGATCAACAGGTGGATCAAGAGGTTCTAGAAAAGGAGTACATGGAGCGAGTCCTCCTGCTGAGAAAAGTACGAGCAGTGATGGCGTTGTGTCGCCATTTGGGGAGCTGAGGTTTTGTGGGATTCCGGGCTGAAAACTCAGCTGAGTCCTGGGCGCTGCTTTGATCCGAGCTCGGAAGCTGCGCAGCCTGCAGACGGCAGATGGGTGTCACCAGCCCAAGCAGGTGCCTGCACCACGACTGCCAAAGTCCGATGATAGAGCTAGCAGACCTGTAGGAAGGGGTGTGTGGAATATCTTGGTGGTCTTTGCAGAGTCATAAGCTCACCTGTCCTTTGCTGAGCCAGCAGAGAGCTCCCTCGGCCGGGGGAGGATGTGTCCCTGCCATGGAAGTGAGTCACGGAATTGTGAGGTGTGTCTTGGAGACCTCTCTGGTTCCCGCTCAGAGCAGGACCGTCAGCAGAGCTGCTTAAGGTCAGCTGTGGCTTTGTCTAGATGAGTGGTGACAACCTCCAAGCCACAGTCCTCCTCCCGTAGCCTGGGATGCGGCCGGCTTGTGGTGGGAAGGGCCAGCTCCCACGGCCCCACGTGCCAGGAGACGCCTCACCTCTAGCTTTTGTGGACTCGGCAGCGTAAGGCACTTCTGCTTTGCTGCTGCTCCACGCTTTGGAAGCAAAGTCAAAGCAACCTATTGGCAGAGGATGAAGCTCTCGGTTAAACTAGTGGGGTTTGTGCACTTGGGAGCCCTGGGAAGCCTCTCGGTTAAGTGGCAGAGCGCCGGCTGGGACGGGCACAGAGATATTGTGGCTCTTCCCAACGCCAGGGAGGAGGATGAGCCCGGCCCTTTCATGGTCTGCCCCTGGGATGCGGCTGTAGTATCGGGGGGGCTCCTCGTGAAGAATAAAGCCTTTGTAGGGGCAGGAAGGGACCCGACTGTCCCAGCGTGAAGGCTTTGCTGTGGCAGGACGGGTGACTCATGTGACTTCCCACTGTCTGCTGAGAGGCGGCAGATGGATGTGGTGAGCTGCTTCCCCGCTGCCTCTGAGTCAGCCCGCGCGCGGCCTTGGGGTGCTGCTGCGGCCCCGCTCGTGCCGGCTGGTTATGGGCGTGAAAAACGGCCGCCTAAATGTCAGCGGTTGACGTTTCCTCTGAGCAGGACGAAGTACAAGGCAGTGGTGTGTTTGGACCCTCTTTAACTGTTTGTGAAATCCAAACTGAATGAGTTTGCTTCCCCCACAGCTTAACCCTCAGCCTTGACAGCTTTGCTTTCTCTCTCCAGGGTCACATAAGCCTCCTGAAGAACCTGGTGTCGTCTGATTATTCTTACCTGTGGGTTAGGCCCTCGGTGTCCCGCGAGCAGCTACAAACTATTTCTGCAGAAGTAGATGAAATAGGAAAACTAGTCTTAGGGTAAGTGTCTCTTCCCAGCTCTGTACACACCCACCTGCCCACCCCAGAGCATTGCTCCTGGCTGCTGCACTGATGTTGGACATGTTCCTAGTTCTTAATTTGCTCTACGTTGGAATGTCCTGCAGTTAATAACTGGTGAGAAATTCAGTGTTTTCAACCGAAAGGCAGTTTGCCAGTGGAAAAGCTCACATCAAGGCTCTCAAGCAAGAATTGTCACGTCTGGATTTTGTAAAGCACTGAACAGCAGTTTGTGTGCCAGCGTGGCGCAGGTGAAGCAGCGGCGTTAGCAGGATTTCCCCACAGGAGGTTTCCCCCCCTCATCTCCCACGCTCTGTCTGCTGTAGCACCCAGCTGGAGAAGTGCAGGGTGGGTTTGGTCAACATGTAGTCGGGTTGATAATGTAGTGAGACTTCTGGGCCTCTGGAATGGACCCTGTTTGTGTCCAGCTGGAATCACCGTTGCTTCTGGAAAGCTCATCCCTGGGGAGCTTTTCCTGCTTCCATTTCTTTGTTTCTAGCTAGCAGTCTGCAGCTCTGTCTGCTCAGAAACGTCACTGGGATGGCAGAGTCCCTCGGTGCCCGTGAGTTCTGTGGGGTTTTGCCGAGGAGTTTTCACTGCTGCCCCATGTCCCTCTGCTACTCCACGCCTTGCAGCTAGGCGGGGTGGTAGGTCAGTTGCTTTTCCAGTTCAGATCTTGCATCTGGACTAAAATGAGCCCTGAAAATCAGTTTTGGGAGTAATTGAGGTGGCAGTATCTGCAAATTGAGCTGTTATTTCCAGCTGTCTGTAAAGCTGGCTGCCCTCAGTCATTTGTCACAGCTGAGTGGTACCTGAATCTGAGTGGTGGTAATTTAAATGTCAGAATACTCGCTGTCCTGGAGGGACAGTGCTGCTGCCTACAGCTGAGTAGGGTCAGCGATGCCTCCTGCATCTCTAAAAATCATATTATTAAAAAATAAACCAGAATTACTGCTTTTCCGGCGGTTTTCCAGGTCCTTGGCATAACTTTGTGCTTTAAACTTGATGCTTGCTTTTTCTGCTGCTGGTGCTGCTGCAGGAGGTGAGAGGTGTGGTGTTGGGGGGCAGGGTGTCCCGCAGCAGCCCGGGAGGGTCCCCGTGCCCCCGGCCGGCGCCGTGGCGGGCAGAGGCAGGGCCTGGCCCAGGGCGGGGCTGCAGGGCAGGCAGGTTCACCCTGAACTGCTGCTCCTGCCAGAAGATTTTGCAAAACCAGTCTGAGGTAGCTGGCAGTTGTCGGAGTCGTTAGTCATTTCTGGGTAGGAATCCTGTGTTTTGTATGTCCCTAGTCTGTAAGGACACCTTCTTTCCTAAAGGCTCATGAGGAGGCAGGCAGCTAGTTTGACCGTGGAGGAGTTGAACAGAGACCTGAGAAGCCTCCAGAAGCAAACCAAAGAGACTAAGTATAGCAGCATGATGCAGCTCCTTCGCTTGGCTCTCAGTGGGCAGCAGGTAAAAAATAAAAATTCTGAGTCCGGGTCCACCTTTTTTTTTTTTAACACCTATCTTCTCTCTGATAACACGATGCTGGTATTTGAACATCTCACCAGAACTGACATCAGTTTCTGTTATGAGCAAACGTGCCAATACGCAGCAATTCTGGAAGAAAAAAGCTGTTTTGAAAGTTTCAGAACGGCAGAAGTTGTCAAAGCATGAATAAGCTGGTCACAAATCTGGAGTTAGAAAAACCTCTGGACCAGCTCTAGGGGGTTTTGGCAAGGTTGTACGTTTGGGGCAAAACTGGGATTTTATGCGCAATCTGCTTTTACAAAGTTCAGAAACAAGTTTTACAAAAGTTCTTCAAAGCCTAATCCTGGCTTACGCTCTGGCCTCAATTCTTCAGCGTCAGTTGGACCATCCTTAGCATTTTACTTCAGGAGGCAAAAAAACCCAAACCCTTGTTTTGAGCTTGCTCATAAAACCCCGAGCCTGGGTCTAACAGCGATCTGATACTGATCCCGCTCTCATTTCCGCCCTGATGAGGCACAAACTCGTGCTGCAGAGTGTCACTTTCCATTTGTACAACGACTTCTTCTGTGTTTTCAGCACGGGCCCAGCGTTGCTGAGATGATGGTGACTCTGGGACCCCAAGAAGTGTGTGGACGAATACACAAAGCCCTGTCTAGCTAATACAAGACAGAAATGACGCCGACAGCCAGCCCGTGGGCCTGGATGGTGTAGGCAGCACGTGTCGTCATCCTGGACCTGTATGTTTGATCTCAGCTTGATTATCTTTGGTCAGATGAGCTGGGCTTTAGACCAGGCAAGTGTCACCGAGATGCCTCCAGGTCTCTATGTATCTGCACTAAGCATAAGCCACTTCATCTGCGAGAGGAACCAAATGCAGATTTAGGTCCATCCTTCTGTTTTCATCTCGTGCAAAGAGCCTGGTTTCCAGGCTGGGAGAAAGACGTTTATCAGTGTTTAAGTTCAGACCACGTGGACAGAAAGTAACGCTCCTTCTGAAAGCAGCTCGTCTCAAGCCATCGGCCTCTTTGGAGAGGTCTTCGCAATCAGGGTACCTACAGCTACACAGGTCCCCAGCAAATACCGTGGGGAGGGTATTTTTATGTATATAAATATGTATATAATTTTGTATATATAGCTGCTGCCCTCTTTGCTGCCCCAGCATCCTGCTGGGCGGTGTGCACTGCTCTGAGTGTGGGATTCTCCTCCCTGTGTCCTGTGTCACGCACGTGGATCTGCTAAAAATATCCCTGACCAGGAGATTGGGATGTTTTTTCCTCTTTTGGATGATGACCTTTTAATTATTAAATTAATGTGGTGACTTTTGATTCCCTTCTTGCCAAGGCGTGCTCGCTCTGCACGCCAGCGAGGGGAGGAGCAGCCAGCGGGGTGTTGGGGGTGTTTTACTGAGCCAGCCCACGCCCCCAGCGTACACTTCCACGCCACGAAAACTCGCGTGGGCTCCCCACAGGGGCGAGCGGCGGCAGGCAAGGGGCGAGGGCGGGTGGATCCGCTTCCTGCGAGCGGCGGGGCGGAGCGAGAGTCCATGGCCGGCACCGGGGAGCTGGAGCGGTGGCTCAGTGAGTGGGGCTGGGGGCTGGGGGCCAGAGCTGGCCCCAGCTGGGCGGGCACCGGAGCGGCTTCAGCTCCCTGGGGAAGGGTCTGTTCCTCCACAGAGCCCCTTTAGAGTGACGTTCACGGGTGCTGTCTTAACCTGCTGCACCTCTTCTGCTCCCCATCTCCCGTCCGTCCTCGGCCCCGGTCCTGCCAAGGCTGTTGGAGCTGGGCTGGGCAGCGGGTAAAGCAGAAAAAGATGTTTCCCTCGATTCAGCCGTGCAGGCAGCTTTGGGATGGGCCCTCGTGCAGCCCTCTTGCAAAAGGGGAAACTGTGCCTGGGTTCCAGCACGGCAGGCTTTGCAGTCCCGTCCCGGGAGAGCTGCCTGCAAATGCTCTTTAACAGATTCTCGTGCTCAAAGCAGCATCACGCTGTTGCTGCTTTCAACACCTCCGTTTGTGCCTGACTTTGACTCTTTAAAGTGTGTAGTTGGGACTGTAATTTTAGGCAGATTTTAGTAACAGCTGTTTCCTGCTCGTCCTGCATCTTCCATTTCTGCCTCTTTTACAAAAAGCCCGAAAGCAGCTGGTGGCAGTGCAAGGTCTGAGCCGCTTCCTGCCTTGTGCCGCTCACTTGCCCGCCTCTCGCGCTGAGGCTGGTTTTTCTTTCTTTTTTTCCTGTGTAAGATAAGGCCACTGACCCGAGTACCTCTGAGGAAAACTGGGAATGCATCCAGCGATTCTGTGACCAGGTGAACGCTGACACAGAAGGGTAAGGCAGACAGACGGCTCTTTGTGCTCGCTCTGGGCTGGGGCTGCTCTGAGCTGCTCTCGTGGCCGCGGGGGCAATGGGACCCGTCAGCCGCGGGGTGGGGAGCCTGGAGAGGCAGCGGGGAGCCCTCGCTGGGCTCTGCCGCTCCTGAGGGCGTAAATAAGTTGTGAAGAGGCGGATGGCAACAGGGCCGAGGTGGGGGTCTGGGGGTGGGCTCTGACACCCACTGCTGCAGCCCACGAGGCAGTGGGTCCTCCCTGCTGTGCCCCCCCAGCCCCCAGGAGCCTGGCTGAGGATTCCTGCCGTGGGCTCTGCGGGGAAGCCCTGAGCGAGCTCAGCTTGGCTTTTCCTTTCAGAGAGCTGGGAGATCTCTGCTGGGACTTCCCCACCTTCCAGCTGACAGTCTCGGCACTGCCGGAAGGAGCAGGAACTAATTAAGCAAAGGGCCTGTCAAAGCGTAGCAACCATCTCTTTCATTAGAGCAGCTTTCAGAGCCCGTGGTCGGGCACCCCTCTCCCCCAGCAGTGTGGGGGCACCAGAGGAGGCTGCAGAGGCTCTCTTGGGCCGGGCCTCAAAGCTCCTGTGGCCACAGAGCCAGCTCGCCTGGGGAGAACCCCCAGCCTGTCCCGGCTGGCTCCCCCCCAGAGGACAGACCTGCCCACAGCTGGAGGGCAGCGCCGGGGTCACCGCCCCCCCCCCCCCTGGAATCCACCTCTTGCCCCTCCGGTGTGTGCGTGTGCCCCCGGCTGTGTGCCCCTGGCCGGTGCTCTGCCAGAGGAGGGTGTCCTGTCCTGCAGCAGGTTGTGAATCTGTCAGTTGTTCTCTGCAGGGCAAAAAATCATTTTTCTTGGGAACTTGTGTGTTGTCTGACTTGCTCCTGCTCCTCCTCAGCCCATCGCTCGCACCGAGGCTGCTGGCACATAAGATACAGTCGCCCCAGGAGATGGAGGCTCTCCATGCTCTCACAGTAAGTGCTGTCACCCGCACACAGAGAGGCGGCGGGGGCTCGGAAGGGGAGTCTGGGGGGTAGAGACGGTGTAGCTGTCTCTTCTTTCTCTCTTCAATGTCTTTCCCTTTTAACTTTCCATTACATGAGGGATATGGGGACCAGGCTATAACGGGGGGGATACCTGCTGTTGTTCCTTCCCTTGTCACTCTGCCGAGGTGTTTCAGCGGTCGGCAGCTCTTGCTGTTTGACCTGTGGCTGCACCGCAGGGTCAGTGGCCCAAAAGTTATTAGTGATGGGTAGAACAGACGGTCTTAAACATGCTGCTTAAGAAAGTTGGATGAAGGGAAAATACATATTTTTGCTGCACAACTTTCTTAGTATCTTGTATTTGTGAATGCAGTGCCAGAAAGTTCTTAGATTTAGTATTATAACAGCAAAGTTTTTAAAAATTCCCCAAGTCTTGCAGTTTGTTTGGTACTGTTTTGTTTTCTGCAGGTGCTAGAGACCTGCGTGAATAACTGCGGTGAAAGATTTCACAATGAAATAGCAAAATTCAGGTTTCTGAATGAGCTGATTAAAGTGCTTTCCCCAAAGGTAGGTGGTTGTGGTCACACTGGATATTGCAGGTGGGACTCACTGTTTATTTCGCACTGGATGCGAAAACACAATTTAATCACACACAGAAGTAGAGCAGAATTCATTCTGTGCCTCCAAGCACAAGGACTGGATGTGAATCCCCCTGTAAAAGATGTAAGTCGGGGTCTCTTTCTGTGAGAAGCTTTTTTTTTCTTGTGGTTTCTCCCAACTCTGTAGGGACAGTCAGGGACTCTAGAGGAGCTTGAAATTGTTCCTGTGACCCCTCAGCCTGTGGCCCTTTTGCCTCTCAGTGATTTAGAGAACTTTGGTCAGGGAAGTGGCAGAGGATGGAGATGCCACAAGCTGCCCAGAGCCTCTCCCGTGTTTTCTTATGCTCTGTCCTCAAACTCTTGTGCTTCAGCTGCTCTCCTTCGTGCTTTCTCCTGCCAGAGGTTACCCTGGGTTTGGGTCCCGTTCGTGGGGCGGGATGGGCGTAGGCAGCAGCAGGGGGGGCACTGGAGTTCAGCAGCCCCCGTGCAGCCCTCACCCCACCACCGCCTGACTCCTGCGTTGTCGCAGCTGTGCTGGGGTCCTGCTGAGGGCAGAGGGCTCCCAGCCCCCGGCAGTGGCAGCCCCGAGGCCGGGCAGGCTGGAAGGGATCAGCCCTACTAATGTGGAAGCTGCAGAGTCCCCTCCTGCTGCTCTGCTTCCCTGCCTTGCAATAGATTCATTCATCACATTCATTCCTTCTCCCTGCTGTGGAGCACTTTGGTTCTGAGCACAGTCCTGAGCTGCCTCCTGAGGAGAGAAGCAGCCAGCAGAAATGAGAAGTTGAGTCTGAGCAGCTGAGTGAGCTGGGAGTTCAGAGTGGGTGCGCTGGGTGCCCTGGCAGCGCCTCTCAGGATGGAAAATGGCGACGGGTTTTATCAGAGGCTGTGTGATCTGCACGCCTGCTCCTCTCTGCATCAAACAGCAGCCTGGGACTTTCTTAAATACCCTGCTCAGGAACTCAGTAATCGATTCCCCTTTTCAGTGGGTCCTGCACACGTTTGCCGCTTGTACAGGCTTCCTTTCCCATTACATCACCTCCATGGCAGAGGTGCAAAAAGCTGATTTCGGAGAAACATTTAACCGAACAGCAAAACCTCTTCTCTCAGTCCCAGGTTTGGTAAAGGTATTTTGGTGAAACAACACGGTTTAAAGAACATATCACTGCAGAGAGGTTTTTTTGCTTTTTTGACAGAACAGGTATCATTTAATGAGTTTAAAATGCTTGGTGTTTTGGAGGTTTGTGTGTGGCTTTTATAATTCTTCCTGATGTTTGTATAATACATTAGTGTGCTAGTAGGCAATAATGAGAGAAATTGGAGAAAACGTCCAGGTGCTGAAAAAAGACAGGAGCTTTTGTCACTGCTTTTGTTCAGTTTCCATTTGTCCGGGTCTGGCTGGGGCCAGTGGTGCTGTTTGCATTGTATTTAAAGTCAAGCACAGAACAGTTTTCACTAAAATAAAACACCCTACTTTTGGTTTCAGATTCAGTAACTGATCTGAAAAGTTTTGAAATAGTTTCGTTTTGCTTGTCATGTAACATTTATGTACTTGTTAGTGTTCCTTGTATTTACAGCCGCAGCTGTACACACCATTCCTATAGCACAAGATACACTGAAAAAAGCCTTCAGAGTCCATTTGCTACTTGGTCTCTGCACACAGACAACTTGGGGCTACACCCATGTGCCAGATCTGGCACTAATTCTTTGGTTTTAATCTTTTTTGTCTTTACTGTTTTGTTTTCAGTACTATGGAACCTGGTCTTCAGAAAAAGTCAAGTCAAGAGTCACAGAAGTAATATTCAGTTGGACAGTCTGGTTTCCTCAGGAAGTTAAAATCAGGGATGCTTATCAGATGCTGAAGAAACAAGGTTCTGTTATTTCAGTTTCCTTTCTAGCCTTCCAAGTCACATGGTGTCAGACCACAGATAGCTGTCCTCTTTAATTTGTGACTCAGCCTTTTTCATAAAATGTTCTGTGTGAGGAGAGAAGGACAAAGGCCACACTTCCAAGGCTGTTTGGGTACTTAAGGGTGCATGTAACTGCTTAGAGAGATTTACCAAAGAACAGCCTTATTGAGTCAAAGATCAGACGAGCCGTGTGGCCTCTGTTCCCACACCGCTCGCCACTGCCGGTGCGACAGGACAAACTCGAGTGACCTTTGCCCTGGAGTACTCTTCCGGGATTAGGAGGGCTGGGTTCAGGGAGATCCTGAGCTGGATTTTTCACCCATTCCATCCCATTTAATAGTCCCTAATGGTGTTGTAATCCAGAAATTTGTCCAGTCCTGACTTGATATTGCAGGTAATGAGTTTCACAGTTTAACTAAGAAAGTACCATGATACTTTCTGTGGAAGTTCAGGGGAATTGGGGAATTTGTTTCGATGCTTCCCACCAGGTTTGCTTTGTGCATCTTTGAGCATCCAGTGGCTTTGCAAGCCTTCCCCCAAGTCCTGCCATGGAAAGCTTCCTCACCATCGCTGCCTTTCCCTCGTGCAGCGGCTGGGTGCTGAGCAGGGTGCTGGGTGCTGGGCACCCTCCTACCGGGCAGCTCTTGAGGACCGCTGCCACCCAGGTGCTGGCCAGAAGGCAGGAGGGGAGACGTCCAGAATCCCCACTGGCCTTCAGGGTTCCTTTGGCTCATGGCTGTGCTGGCCGTTCTGGCTGCAGCACTCCTGCGTGCTCCCGGGGGGGTACTGGTGTGCTCCCAGTGCTCCCAGTGCTCCCGTCTGCGGCAACGGGAGCAGCTCACCCAGAGGGAGCTCAGCACAGCCGGATTTTATTTTCTACCCTGAAAATCTCATTTGGCCTGTGCTTAATTCAAGGCAGAAAGGGAAGTCTTTTGTCTGGGTGTGTGCTAAGGCAAGTCCTTGCTCCTCCATTTCGTTCTGTAAAGTTCTGGGGAGGGGTGAAGGAAAGGCACAAAATCCAACATGCTGTTGAGCTTTGGTGTTTTAACAGCTCAGGCATCACTGAACAAATGTTGTTGCCCGTTCCAGGGATTGTAAAAGAAGACCCCAAATTGCCAGAAGACAAAATTTTACCTCCCCCTTCTCCGAGACCTCAGAATTCTATTTTTGACACAGATGAAGAGAAATCCAAGGTAAACCTTAGGGTTTTCATGCCTACCCCCCTACTCTGATCTGTACAGATGAGAAAACAGGCTCAGTCATATTTTGGGAGCTTTTGCTGTTTCAGGTGGAATATCTTCAGAATAATGCTAATACTTCTTGCTGTACAACAGCTGGAGAATTCTTTGATGCTTTGTCAGAAATTTTTGCTTAGTAAAAAGTGAAACTTTTTAAGAGAAAAACATCAATTTCTATTACTTTCCCGAGGGAGGGTTTCTCCAGGTCTTACAGAAGTTCTGCGGAGCCAGAGAGCTCCTATTCCCAAACAGCCAAACCGTGTGTGCAGGCAGCTGTGGGAAGCAGCAATATAATCTGGATTAGATTATGGGACATGAGCCCACCTATTTCCAGGATTATAGAAGCTGTTACGACAGTGGGTATCTCTCAGTGTCTGCTCGATGTGACGTGTGCCTGCAGCACAGTGCCTAGAGACTGCTGCTCACTGCTCTCTGATGCTCTCCCCTCAACAGCTCTTGTCAAGGCTTCTAAAGAGCAATCACTCGGAAGACCTGCAGGCTGCCAACCGTCTGATCAAGAGCATGATTAAGGAGGTGGGGAGCTCCTTGGCTCAGAAGCTGTGTTTGCAGCTGGGGGTGGGAGCTTGGCAATTCAGTTTTGGACAGGGGTCCTCCATACCTGATCCTAGTGCTGCCCCAGAGGAGGGACGATTTTCTGTGTCTGTTATTCCAAAGTTACAGTGTGGGATTGTTTTGGTTTGTTTCCCTAAAATATGCCATCGCCAGGAAGAGGGAACATGTATCCCCAGCAGCCTGTGTGGCAGGATCCTGGCAGTAGCACTGCACCAGTGATAAAAAGGTTCCGAAAATAACCTCAGTTCCCAGGTGGAAAAAAGCCACATCTGTACAGAACTACCTCTTTTCTGCACGCAGTGTGTGTGTGTGTGCATCTGGCGTCTCTGTTTTCATTTTCCAGCTGAAAGGGCACCCCACTTCCCTGCACAAATAGGAGATCTGGTCTGGTTTAACGAAATCCCTGCAGGCGTTTTGAGAGTGTCCTGCTGTACGGCAGGAGCCACCAGCTCCCAACTCTTAATTTTGGTTTTACTTGTGCCTGTGCTGAAATGAAATCCATAGGCACCAGCAGCCTGGTCAGGGTGCCTGGAGAAGGGCGGGAGGTTTCTGCCCACCCTTGGCAGGGAGGGGTGGTGCAGCACTGATGCTGGAGCTGTCAGGGGCGAGTCCTCACCCACTTTGTTTCTCCTCTACTTGCAGTAAGATGTCAGTAGGAAGCAACTCCCCAAGTTTCATACAGAGTGCCCCAGCCAAGCACGTGCACTGGCTGTATTAGCCAAATCATCATCTACTTTTATTTCATTTTTCATCAAAGGAACAAGAAAAGTCAGCTAAGGTGTCCAGAAGAGTGAATACCATCAGTGAGGTTTCTGAGAACGTTAAACGTATGGATGAATTACTGGAAAACTACAAGAGACATGAATTATCCAAACCTGACCAGGAGACCCTACAGGTAAATCCTCTTTTTCCTGCATAAGAGGTTTTTTTGGCTGGTTATGCCTGGGAGGGCGCAGGATTCAAAGGGCAGCACAGTGCACTTAGCTTCTGCCAGGGAAACGGCATTACCAGGGCAGAAGAAGTTTCTGACGTATGTGATGAATAATGGTCCCTCCCATCAGTGTGATGGAAGTTGGAACGGAACCGTCTCCTGCCGTGCTGGTTCGAGTTTCTGTCCAGGTTATGCTCCCGTATCTTGCAGGGAAATGGTGTAAAGCAGTGGTGTAACACCCAGGGATCCCCATGAGCCCAGCCTCGTTGGGGGCGTGTGATGAGACCTGGCCAGAGAAGCCCAAAGCTGTGGGTTCTTCAGCTTGTGCTGTGGTGTCTGTGATCCCCTGTTTTCTGCCCAGAGCTCACTGGTCTGCTGCTGCTCCTAAGTACCAGTGAGTTGAGGAAACGTTTGCTCTCACTAGTAGGGCTGTCAGAGCAGCTTTATGGCCTCCAAACACCTGAAACTCCACTAGGATGCCTACCAGACTCTCCAATTAAAAAAAAAACTTTAGACAACTGAATTTTTGTAGGTAAGAACTTCTCCCGTGGCTGTGTGTGATGGCAGAGTTTGGCGTTAGCTGCTGCTGTAGATGGAAGAGACCCCACTTTCAGGCTGAAGAAGTGCCTCCTCACTTCCTAAAACACCAAGGAGCCGTAAGCGGCTCTGCATGGTCTGACGGTCATACCGCTTCCCTCTGAGTACGGTGATTGATCTGTTCACACCTGGATACCTTTTATTTTAAATTGAGTTATTTTACACTGATCTATCTTACACCGAGGGGATGTGATTGCTGAGGAGATGCCAGCACAGCCTCCTTGTTCCAGTGGCTGTACTTCCAGGCCACTGTGGATTTTTAAGAGTGCAGCAGCACGCAGCATTGATACCCTTTGTCTGGAGCTGGGCAGAAGGTGCATCTTCCTCTTCTAGAGGTAGCATCACTTACAGGTGATCGTGGAGACAGAGAAGTGTGAGTGTCTGGGATCTCCCGAGCAATGATGTGAAACATTTCCTTCCATAGACTCTGTTTCAACGCTGTGAGAAGCTCAGGCCGCTGCTCTTCCGCCTCGCCAGTGAGACAGTTGATGACGATGAGGCTCTAGGTAAGAGCCAACAGTGTCCTTGGACTCTTTGCAGTTAAGTTCATCCACCTTTGCTTTGACAAGCAGGGTACGTACGCCCTTCCTCTGAGAGGGGGAATGCTGAGGCACTCACTACGCTGACAAAGCTTACCACATTCACCTTAAACCATGCCCAGGGGAAGTGGCGTTAAGTCTCCTCCCAGTCCTCTCCAAGGAAGCCAGAGATCTTTACTTGGAGCCCCAAGTTAAACAGCAAATCCAGTTTCTTCCAGCCGAGGTGGTTTTCAGAGTTTTTAGAGTTCTGATGTTCACAGAGCTGAAGGCTTTTGAGGTCTTTTCTCTGCAGAGATTGAAGTTCTCCCCGTCTATAAACACAGCAGGGAGAATATTTTTAGAATTTCATACGTATAATACTGAGGAGGGTCATAGGAGCAGAATCTTTGAATTCCACAGTTGTGAAACTTCCCAGAGGATTGCATTTCACAGTCTTGTCCATATGCCTTGAAAACCTGACTGAGGTAGTACCTTGCTGAACAGACATCTTAGACAGCAACCGAAAGAGCTCAGCTGTGCCTCAAACGTTTCATTCACACCCCTGAATGCCAGGGCCCTTCAGCTGCGGAGGGCTGGGTTAGAGACTCAGAAAACTTGTGGAGAACAACAAAGGGAGTAAGAGATGGCAGGAACGAGAAGTACTTTAGAGATAGGATCAGATTTCAAAGTGATCTTGATAAATGAGAGCAAGGCCTGAAAGCAGCAGATATATGTGCAAAATGCTGCACTTCAGAATGGAAAACTAGCCAGGAGCTTGGGGCAGATTGTCCCCCCCCCGGCCTTTGCTCCAGGCAGGTGCTGGGATGCCCTGTCCCTTTCCCGTGGGACTGAGCCTGCTGTGAGAGCACTGATGGGTGGTTTCTCCTCTCGTTTTCCAGCTGAGATCCTGCAGGCCAACGACCAGCTCGCCCGGGCGCTCGGACACTACAGGCAGGTCGTAGCCAGCCATGACAGCGGTGGGGGAGGAGGCTCAGCCCCCAGCTCTGCTGAGGCACCAGGTAAGGAGCATCCTGCGGCGTTCCGCGGCGGCTCTGCTCCGGCACGGCACCTACGAGTGTGGTTTGGAAGGGAAAGGGCCTCTCGGAGGATAAATGTGGAGAAAATCCTGTAACACGGAAAAACTATTATGTAACCATTGTTTTCTTTTACATATGGTTGATAGAAAATATTCCTGAAGTTCTTCAGCTGTGAGTCCTTTCGGGCATGCCTGCACCCATAACTACACTGCCCCTTTCAGGTTTCTCTTTAACCCTTTCTGCTGTTTCCACAGCGTGCCGGCCAGCCCCAAGGCGCATGAAGAGCTACACGCTGATTGACTTCTCTGAACTGGAGGCGACGTCCCAGTCTCCCACAGACCCATTTGCCAACGTACCCAGCACCTCCCGCCACGGCAGCACAACCTCCACCTGTCTGCTCGATGAGGAGTTAAAGTCATTAGGTTTGTCTGTGCAGTTCAGTACGGTGTTATCCTTGTTACTAGGGTTCGTGGCACTTCATAAAGATGGGAGAACCCTGACTTTAACGTCAGTCCTAAGAGAAAGTCGACCCTTTCAGCCGGTGTCGTAAGGTCTCAAGAATGTCGTTTCTTTAATGGTGTTAGACTGTAGTCAAGCTGCTGTTAGACAACAAAGGAAGAACTTGTGGAAAACCTTTGCTTTCTGTAATTGATCTGTGGCATTTTGGCATTTTTCTTAGGTCTCAGCAACTCTCCTGTTGTACAGAAACCACCACCTGATTTTGGATTAGCAGAGGTGAGTGATCCTTGGGTACTTTAGTCCATAAGGCACACGGGTCAAAAATCAGGTCTGATTTTTGCTGATGTTCTATAGCATGAACCAGAAGTGCCTTATTTTTCAGAGTGCTGTGCACAATGGCAATGGTGAAGTTGTAAGTGCTGTTCGCACACCGGGACTGCAGGAGAGCTGGGACGATGGCTGTTCCCAGAGGAACGAATTTCAGGGCCTGGACGATCAGTTCTCTCCACCGTCCAGGACCAAGACATTGTCTTTGTAAGCAAACTCTGCATAATACAGTCTGGCTTTGGAGATGAGGAACAGTTTTACAGCAGGGAGGTTTAGGAAAACCTTTCAACTACAGGTGGTTTGTGATGACAAGCTATCCGGCCGCGCGTTGGCTCTTAAGCAGCAGTTATGTGCCTGTTAATTGCACTTTGTGTAATTGCACACTAGGACCTTCCAAGGGTCAGAAACTTGGGGACACAAATCCCACGGCTTAGTAACAAGGTGACCTTGAGCTAAAGGAACAAAAACCTTACAGTCAGGTCTTTTTATGATAACCTGCAACTCAAAAAATACCTTCCCCAGCTTCCTTCAGGCTGTGACGAAGTAGTTTCCAGGTGCTCAGTGGAAGCTTAACAGTTCGTGAACCAAATTAATCATCCACAGATCTTCAGAGCAGGTGACCATTACGATACATTTATCCAGTCTGACATAATACAAGCCAAGAAATTTTATTGGAGATTCCCAGCTTCTTGCATTGTCTTTGAGCTAGAAGGTGCTTTAGTCTCCCTGACTGGAGCTCCAGAGAGTCTGTGCACAGGGAGAGGAGACTTCCAAAGCCCCAAAACAAAGTTTCATGACAGTAACAGAAACCAAAGTCTGCCTTAATGAATACTGAAACAGCGACTTCTTCCATATAAAATAGAGACAGTTTTCAAATTTCTCAAGGACTCAAGAGGGTGTAAGCTTGTACTTTCTTTATACGTATAAAGGGATGAGGGATTGGGAGTACAAAGGGACACAGCAGAAGATGGTATGTACCACGTAGCCTGCCCGGTTAATACAAGCTTTCGACATGCTTTTCTTTCCAGGGATTTATCACCAGTGAAATTGCCCTTTCCAGATCTTCCAAATAGCTCTTCATTCTCCAGTCTAGGCTACGAGCTGAAGCCTGCTGCCTCTTTGCATCCAGCTTCCTATGGTGCTTCTCTAGAAAACCTTTTTGTCCCTTTAATTTCAATTACACTGAGTAAGTGCAATGATTTCTGTGCCCCAGCTCTGCTTACTACAGGCTTACTAGAGCCCTTCTGTGATTTTTGCAGGGGAGTGAGCCGAAGTAGCTTCATGCTGTGTGGGTTGGCTGGAGAAAGTAATGACTGTTCTAGGAAGGACTTAGTGTATCTGAGAATTTGAGCAAGTGCTGGGGATTGTCCCAATGAAGTATCCTTGTCCTCCCTACTCAGTGGTCAGGAGTTTCCTGCCCTGGCTGACCTCTGTGATCTGCTTCTAACCTGTTTGCCCTTACCAAGCAGCTCTTCTTCAGAGACTCAAAAGGTCTGTCTCTGGGTGGGACCTGTCCCACCTCCTGCAGCAGAGCTGTTCTTTCCACCTCTGCTTTTTGATTCAATACTGCCCAGCCCTGCAGCCACTCACTGTTACTGGGGTGTTACCGGGGTGTTACCACGTGGCACCCGTGTCCCGGAGCCAGGCACGGCCTGCTCAAAGGACTGCAGAGCCTTGGCCGTCACTGCTTTTGGAAGAAGTCAGGTGCAAAGACATTCTGACCGGATTGTCTTCACTTCAGACCCTCAAGGGGAGGACGGACCAGATTTGGGAAGGGCTGGGTGGTGGCAGTCAGGTGTGGATTTATCAGATGATAGTGACAAGGGACTGAGTCTGGTGTGTACTGAAGAGTTACGTTTTGCTTTTCCCGTCCTATCTGTTGGATCCATACCTGACATCTCTAGCTGGCTGTTGAAATCTGAGCTGCTAAATCTCCAGTTTAGACATCCAGGTTCCTTTCTCTGCCTTAGAGGCGAAATGTAAATCACAGGCAGGTGCTGTATGCTGCTTTCTCTGTGAGTTTGCTGGAGGAAGTAAAAGTTTGTATGTGTGTCTCCTGTTTGCTGTTCCTTATCCTGCCTTTGCTGTTCTGCCCTCAGAAGGGAGGGGAATCCATGCTCTGTTTCTGATTCTCCTTTTGTCTCCAGCAGGCAGTATCTGTCCACTTACTGTGTACGACAGGAATGGTTTCAAGGCTATGCTCCACTTCTCCGGAGACCCGGCTCCTGGCCGGCCAGATGTGCTGGTGATGGTTCTTTCCATGCTGAGCACATCAGCTCAACCGATTAAGGACATAGAGTTCCAGGCTGCAGTCCCAAAGGTGAGAAGCCTGTGATGAGTAGTGACTACTCAGAAATGTCCTGAGGAGAAGGTTCACCATTTCTTGCTCACTGGAAATTGCACATCTCGTTGTCCCTGAACAGTGAGCCTGTTGTATGGGGGTGCCTGTGGCCCCAGTGCCTGTTTCACAGAGATATCCCAGGCCTCGCGACAACTAGACAGGGCTCCAGACATGCTGCTTTAGCCTCCTGGGTAAGGCGCTCGTTCTGCCTGTGTATGTGCAGTGTAGAATTCTCTAGTCAGGAACATCCACCTTCGGATGCAGGCTGGGGAGAGGCACGCTTTTCACTGAATGACAAAACCTGGCTGACGTGTCTTTAACCAGCTCCTTGCCTTGCTAATACTCCCAGCCCTTTTTCAGCGTGGACCAAAAAGCATTCCTTTTTTTTTTTCTCTTTCAGACCATGAAAATAAAGTTACAGCCAGCATCAGGTTCTGAGCTGCCTGCCTTCAGCCCTCTCCTCCCGCCTGCAGTGGTGTCCCAGGTCCTGCTCCTTGCCAACCCACACAAGGTATGCGCGGTGACTGGCTCTGCTGGGGACTGTCACTGTAGCACATGGGGTGTTTGTATGAAAGGTGGGGAGAGTAGTATTAGCGGGGAGACGCAGGGGAGAGAGAGAGCAGTCTGGGCTGTGTTGGGAAGACATTTTTCCCACTGGAACAGCTTTCCAGCGCTATAATCTGAAGGATCGAGTGGGCAGTTGCTGCAGGGGCCTGCACAGTTCTGCTACAGCCTCCCTGCAGCGGTGGCTCCTGGTAGACACTGCACAGACATTTGCAGCTGATGGAACACGAGGGCACCCAAGAGACAAGCAATGGGCGGCAGTTCTGCTGCACCGGTGAATAATCCTGAGACTGAAGATTGGTGTAAGGAATCCCCTGTCACTGAGGGGGTTGGCCAGGCCTGGATGGCCAAGCACACCCTTGGGGGGCTTGCAGAGTCTCCTAGACACTCCTCATGTATCTTCAGAAGATCCAGGTCTTGTTTTGTGCAGAGCTTCTGCATGGCTGAGGTGTTACTCTCCCCTTTCAGAGGGTGATTCACTGCAGCAAGGCTGCGAGGGCTGAGGCTGAAGGCACCTGCAGCTGTGACGTGCCCCTCTCTGTTCCTTTCTCTCTAGGATCCCATCCGGCTGAGATACAAACTAGCGTTCACGCAAGGCGTGCAGCCCTTCAGGGAGGTGGGAGAGCTGACCCGCTTCCCAGAAGCAGAGCTCTGGGGCAGGAGCTGAGCTGAGCAGGCCTGGACATTGCCGTGTTGCCTTAGCGGTGGATGGGGAGGGGCTGTGTGCCAGCAGCACTGGCCTGGACTCCGTAACAGCTCCATTCCTCGGGATCCACCGTCTCCTCCTTCCTTCTGGTGTCTGCCAGGAGGAATGTAAATGGCTGCCTCTGCCACGGCCTTTCCCTGTAGCTGACCCTGCTTTACAGGAGACTGCTGTAGAGCCCTGCAGCCTGGGAGCCTCAATGCTTATTCCATACAAGTCTTTCCTGCTGTTTTCTGGCCCAATTTTCCCTCTTCCCTGTTACTTTTTCAATTAAAAAAAAAAAAAGCAAACTTCTGTCAACAATCAGCTCTCGTAGCAGACTGCTTGGAGACCGGGCAGGATCTGTTCCAGGGCCCTCCCCATCCTGTTTTCACGGGCACCTGCGTGCTGATGTGCAGGCGAGAACTGAGGAAGGGTGAGAGCTGGGCTTCCCGGGCTCTGGCGGGGAGGGGAAGGTACAGAACCGCGGGAGGAGGTAAATAGGGGGAGGGTTTTGGGGTCAGTCTGGGGGAAAAAATGGCCCATCATCACCAGCTGGTCCCTCCCCAGGCCCCGCAGCTCCTTCCTCTGGGCTGTCCCCAGGCCTCGCTCCCCCGGCGCTTCATTAACCCCCGCGCACCCAGCTGCGGGGGAGCAGAAGGGATTTGTGTTGTGGCTCAGTGTCACCGGGCCGGGTGGGCCGAGCCGGGGGGGGGGGTGGCCCCCCCGGTGCACCGGCGGCCTCCGCGGATCTTCCACGAGTCCGGCGCTGGCAGCTCCGGTGCGAGTCTGCCCCGCGCCGGCACCGCCCGCGCGTTCCGCTCCACCGGCCCCGCCGAGGGCCACGTCTCCGCCTTCGAGCCGGTGCCTCAGCCGGGCGGCCGCTCTGGGAACGCCCCGCGGACGGTGGCCGGGAGGGGCCCCGCGCGCAGCCGCTACGGTGGCCGGGAGGGGCCTGGCGGCGCGTTTCCTGGTGCTCCGCGGCTGTGGGCGGCCTGTCCCCGGCCTGTCCCCGCGGGTGCCCGCCCGGCGGCGATGGATTTCTCCCGGTTCCTGTCGGATGACTTCGAGGTGAAGGGCTGGGTGAACGCGGCCTTCCGCGCCGTGCAGCAGGAGGCCCCCGGCAAGGTGGACGCTCACGCCGCCACCCTGGTGATGAAGCTTCAGCTCTTCATCCAGGAGGTCAACAACGCCGTGGAGGGTGAGGGCGCTGCCCGAGGGGCCTTTCCCTTGAGAGGTGCCGGCCGGACCCGCTGTGGGCTCGGTTTCTTGAGCCGAGCCTCCCCCCCGCGGGAGCGCGCCCTGGGGGGCTCCTCTGATCGCCGCCGCCTGACAGGCCTGTGCCAAGCGCTGAGGAAGAGCTGCCGCTGCCAGGGCGGCTTTGGGGTGGATGGTAGGAAAAATTTCATCGCTGAAAGGGTGGTGAGGCGTAGGGACAGGCTGCCCAGGGAAAGGGGTTGAGTCACTGTCGTGTGGATGTGGCACCTGGGGACGTGGTTTAGTGGCGGACCGGGCAGTGTGAGGTTAACGGTTGGACCCGATGATCTTAGAGGTCTTTTCCTGACCTAAATGATTCTGTGATAAAGTACATATTTAATTTTTAAAGATATAACTAAAGTTTTGTGGTCTGGTGTTTTGCTTTGTTGTTTGTTTTCTTGTATGTATTTTTTTTAAAGTATTGACGATTATATAAAATTACCGAAAAACCCCCTCTTTCCTGCAAGAGTCCTCAGGCCCTCCCCACTGTACTGCTTGGTGTTTCTCTAGAAACGAGCCACCAGGCTCTCCAGAACATGCCCAGAGTCCTCCGGGAAGTGGAAGTCTTGAAACAGGAGGCAACGTTCCTGAAGGAGCAAATGATCCTTGTTAAAGAAGATATCAAGAAATTTGAAGAAGACACAGCTCAGTCAATGCAGGTAGGCTGTTTTGCTTTGTATTTATCTGCAACTTGTGAAATTCTGAAGTTTCCGGAGTTGTTCGTATTAAACAACCCTGTGAACTCAAGACAGACAAACCCACTTCTACCATTGATAGTAGAAACGTGGGTGTGACACAGACCGGTGCAATCTGCATTTCCTGAGGAACAGCTGATCATGTCTCGGTTCAGAGGTGCTGTTACTTGACTGGGGACACTGATTTCTGCCCAGATTTCTGCCTGTTGTTAGCTGGGGTGTGTAGCATTTTTCAGACAAAGGGGATACTAAAAGTACAAATCCAGAATTCAAACTGACCTTTTGTTGTTTGACTTTGGAAGTTGATTTAACATCTCTAGCTCCTTTCAGCCAACTCCTTCCTCCTTGTAACAGCATGATCTTTTCACACTTTTTTTTAAAAATCCAAGCCAAAAATAACTCCATAATATAAGTATCTGTGACAGTTATCTTTTCAATAGGCAAAATTTTTTTTTTTTTTTTCCCGTCAGGTCCTGGTAGAGATTGACCGAGTGAAATCTAGAATGCAGTTGGCTGCCGAGTCACTTCAGGAAGCAGACAAATGGAGCACGTTAAGTGCAGACATTGAAGAGACTCTTAAAACGCAGGTACTTACCGCATTATTCTTTTTAGTCTTTGCGCCTTCAGCTTTCCAGGGGAACTGCACTTAACAGTAGGTTTTTGAAGGGGTTCTAAAACATGTACCTGTTTGTAAAACGTCATTTTGAAACAGGTATTAATGCTTTCTAAGGTCGTGTTTGGTAACTGGGTTGCCTTTCCCCGGTGGCAGGATGTGTCTGTGATTTCGGCCAAACTAACCAGCATGCAGAGCAGCCTGGCTATGCTCGTGGACACGCCGGACTACTCTGAGAAGTGTGTGCACCTTGAGGCGCTGAAGAACCGACTGGAGGCCATGGCCAGCCCTCAGATTGTTGCTGCTTTTAACTCCCAGTCCGTAGGTCAGTAACTCTTGGTGTCATTTACTATCAGTGCAGGGTTTATTGTCTTCAAAACGTAAAATGTTGTTTGGGTGGGCAGTTTGTCCTGAAGGCTCCTGGCGCTGGGCTGTGTGCTTTTCTGTTGGAGCCAGACGCCGTGAGGTGTTACGTGCTCTGCAGTCCAGTGGATCTTTGGTTTTCATACGGTTTGGTGTATCTGTGGGCACCATGGGGAATAAGGAAAACGCGAGCTGCTTTTATAGGCCATGTAGATGTGTGAAATGGAGGTGCTGAGGCAGGGCTGCCCTGCGGTCGTAGTTTAGTTACGCCATGGACGCTCTCCAGGTGGGAAGCGCTGCTCAAGTAAGCAGAAGGCCTCTGGTTTTGTGTTATCATAGTGCTACTGGGCATTCCTCTTACAGCTTGGGGTTGTAATCAAGAAGGAAATTTGTTTGGAAACATCCTGACTCCTTACTACCTTGTAAAAGCTGTTTTTATAAACTCTCCTTTAGAAAATTTGACTTCTTGGGCTGTTCTTTGTGCTCCTCCTTCTCTCTCCTGTTGTCCCAGCGCTTGTCCTGGTTGTTGCCTCTCCTCTGCCTGCACCCCGAGGTCCCAGGCAGGACCTGGGGCGGTGGCACTTCCACTGTGCAGCGCTCTGGAGCCCTTGGCTGCGTACGGGCGAGGGGCAGCGGTGCGTGGCTGCAGACCGCAGGAGAGAGCACAGGGAAGGAGCTCTGTCTGCTGTGCTTCTAACAGATGTGTTTAATCCTTTGCCTAGATCTCTCTCTTCTCCCTCCCATTCCTTTTCCAGCTTTTCTTCTTTACACAACCTCCTTTTTTCTTGGACTGTGCTTGTTACCGTCAGGGTGGGTCCCACGCCTTTTTTCTGTTGCAGTGCATTACCCTTTACAGACAAATTCAAGGCAAAGGATGACGTTTTGGAATATTTTCTCTGCGTAGGATGAAAGTAAATTGAATATTCATATGCTCTGTGAGTTCTCTACCAAAGAAAACGTATGGGTGCAAGAAAGCTGCTGGCAGCAGGTCTGCTGGTGCGAGGTCCTTTGGGCGTACTGTTCAGAATAATTCACTTTAAGCACTGTTTGCGTTCTCTTTCAAAATCTATTCTGGCCATGTGGAGACATTGGCTTTTTTCCTGTTGAAGAGAGTTTCTGTGTTTAATCTGAAGTAATGTTTTTTCCTGAAGTCCAGCTTCTGTAAATGTAATACAAGTCCATAAACATATCCCCAGAGCGTCTGTATTCGGTGACTTCCACAGCTGAAGAACACTTCGAGTTCCTTCATGTTCTGGTTTCTCTGCCTTCTGGGTCCTGTTTGAAAAACAAGGTCTCGTTACTGATTTCTCTAAGCCCAGCTGTATTTTGTGGACAGAACTGTAGTCATCCCCCTTACAGTACAAAACAGACTTTGGAGGAGCTGGGATTTCAGAGCTTTGTGTGAGAGCTGACTGTGCCCTTACCTTGGGTGTCAGCTTGAGGGGTGGTGAAAGCGAAGCTGAGGACTGTGAGGTATCTTCTAGTTTTGGAGATAGCGGCTTGTCTCTGGAAAATAACCATTTCCTCCTAGGAAATGCTCTGGTTTTACCTGTCTTTAATACTACATTTGCTGCTTAAGAAGTTAAGTGTAAGAAGTTAAATTCCTTCTTCATGTCTGCTACCTGTTCTTGTTTGAGTGTGGGTTTTAGGTGGTTCTGCTCCTATTTGAGAAGATCAGCAAGCTAAAGGTGGAAATGTGGCTTTCTGTATAGGCCATTGTGCATTCTCCCTTAGAAGAATTCTCTTGCTCCATTAGACTAATGTCTCACCCTCTGACTGAGACTGACTGTTAACTGACTATTTTATTTTGTTTAGATCAGGCAAAAACGTTTGTTAAAGTCTTCACCGAAATTGATCGGATGCCCCAGCTTCTTGCTTATTATTATAAATGTCACAAGGTAAGTATTTTGATAATATTTTAATATGGAGGAATAAAAATTTGAATTCTTGCTTGGCTTGGACTGTAGGGGGAGCTGCTACATCATGTATTTTACCTTTCCTGGTGGAAGGAGGATGGAACCTGTTCTTTTCCATGTTTCATCCTCTGACTTCTCGTCCTGGCTCTTAAGAGCCTTGGTTACTCCCCATGTTTCAAGAGTAATTCTCCATTCAGGGCTTTGTGTTCCTTCCCACAGCAGACATAGGATATGTGTGTTCTGCTTGATTTCTCTGTGCCTTGTAGTTATGCTTTGCTTTTCTTGGATTTGGCTATGTCAGCAATAACTTTATTGCTGCAACTTGCCAGCTGCTGACTTCTGTAAACTCTTTTCAGGTAAGATTAAAAGTTGGAATTCCAGACAGTTCGGTAGCCATAACCTGATCCTCAAATTTCTCTCATGACTGTGACTTTTGAGGATTAAGTTCAAGGCTGGGGCTTGCCAAGTATTTCAACTATTATGTGGGGGTATCGGTTACAGTCTCATTTTATGAGTAAATACCAATGTTAATTAAATCTTTGAATCAACTAAGAAGCCTCTAGCTTCATGCTGAAAGTCTTTTCCTTCTGTGGTGCAGAATTATAGCAAAACGTTACGCTGAAATCTGGAGCGAGGAGCAAGGGTGGGCATTGTGTTTTAGCAAAAGTGCTTTGCATGGAAGTTCTTGGTTTGAACTAACAAAAGATCCGTGGGCTGGCAGCTCTCCTCTCAGAACGGTTCCTGTTACCCCTGCAGGTGCAGCTGGTGGCAGTGTGGCAGGATCTTTGCCAGAGCGACTTGAGCTTAAATCGCCAGCTGACTGAACTGTATGACACGCTGCTCGGGACCTGGCACTCGCAGCTGCAGTGGGCAACACAGGTGCAGTGAGCGTTTGATGTTGGGGCAGCGTATGGGGGGGGACGAGACCCAGCACACTCTTAATTCTCGTGAGGATTTCAACAGTTCATCGGTGCTTGCGCTGGGCCTTGTCAGAGCAAGACAGGGCTTGCGACCTACTCGCTGTTTCTCGTCCAGCTCTTGCAGACGAGGTTTGATTGCTGGTGTTCCACCAACAGCAAGGTTGCTGTGTTATTGACATTAAAGCTGCTCTATCACTTTCATCTGTATCTTAAGTTAAATCTAATTTGTTGGTGTTGCAAATGTGCTCTGTTGCAAAACATCTGAAACGCCTGAATTGCTTTATCACTTGGCCTGGAGGAAGCCCTCAAGGTCATACTGGGCTGATTCATGTCACTCTCTAAGATATCTGAGGGCTTCTGCTATCACCCCTTGGAGTCTGTGTACTTGTTTTTCCTGCCAAGAATAATGTAGGATCCAAAAAAGTTATCTTCCTTTAGTGAAATGGAGAAATAAGTTCATATTGTTGAGCCTGTAAGAGTTTTTCATCCATGAAGGGTAAGAGATTCTTATCTTCATGTTATGAAGCCTGGTTCAAGCACTAGGCCTGTGCTGCAGAGGAGCTCAGTGTTTCCTTGAAATGTATTTTTTCTGCCTAATGATTCGATGTGGATTACAGGTCAGATGTCAGCTTACATTTTAGCAAATATTCTTTGAACTGGGGATTGTGAGAGAGAAATGGCACACGGGGCAGAGCTCGTGTCACTCAATTTCCTGTGTTGCTTCTGCTTTCTGAAGAATTCTTGGACGTTTTTCATGGTGATCCCAGCTTTCAAAGCAAATGAGCGAGAATAGCTGACAAAAAAGTCACAATAAAAGGCTGTAATGCATTTTATGCTAGTGGAGTTAAGGATAGTGCATGTAAATACAAGTTCTCAGCTGATTACAGTCTTTCCAGCCTTTCCAGTAGTGACTTCTGCCTGACCAGTAATTTGGATCGTTATGTAGTACTATTTCTACATATTTTACCAATACATGTGTGTTTTTCCCAACACACCTGAGTAAACTGAGTGCTCTGTTTTCAAATGCACTTTTCTGCCAGGTGGTTTTTCAAATTACTATAGTGCCTGTGTTCTGCTGAATTCAGTTTTTGACCTACACCTATCTTCCAGTTTCTTGGTGGCTGTATTCAACGCACAGTTTCGGTGGTAAATTTGTATTGACCTAGACTTTCGTACTCAGGCTGTCCTGCGTGCTAGGTCAGTGAGGTTCCTGCAGTCTTAGCAGACCTCTTTTGTTGTCTTTTTCACCTCTTGAGAGGTTTTCCAAATTTGTTTTTGTTCCTTTTTGGTTGGGAGCTCATGTTATCTGAGGACTCCGTGATCTGTTACTGCACAAAATGTCATCTTTGTGATCTGTATATCACTGTCTCTCACCAATAGGTAATTTTATATTAATTCTTTAATAGAAAGAAGCAGTTTTCCATGCTGGGCATGAAAAAGTCCAGGTTGGGCTGCTGCTGCTTTTTCTCCCAAGTCTTTCCGCCCTGGTTATGGCAGCCTGCCTCCCTACTGACAGCATTTGCAACCCCCTCAGTTCTGCCTCTTCTGTCCCTCTGTTCCAGGAGCCCGGGGCTCCGTGGCAGGGGCCTAAGGGCATCTGCTTGCCCCAGTGCTGCTTGCGTGCCGGCTGCTCTGCCGGCGGGCAGCAGCACGTGTGCAGGAGGGCTGAAGGAGGCCGCAGCCCCTGGACAGGCAGGACCTGCTCGGTCTGTCGCTGGCTCTGCTGGGACCGTGCCGGGGGGTCTGTACGTTGGGGGGCTCTCGGGAAGCTCTCTGCTGATCTCTGCCGCCTGTCGTGTTCCTCTCAGATAACCTGCTTTTCTGCTATCCCAGGTTTTCAAGAACCCCTATGAAATTGTGACTGTATTGTTGATCCAAACCCTGGGAGCGCTGGTGCCTTCCATCCCTGTCTGCCTCAGCACTGCCCTGGAGAGAACAGGCCAAGACACCAAACTGACCAAGCTGCTGGAGCTCTACGATGCCACCGTCCACTTCGCCAAAGGGCTGGAAGTAGCAATGCTGCCAAACCTGAGTAAGGCTCTTGCACTGAATTGTATCATTCTCTTCAGTCTACTCCTTTGTAAAGTTCTATTGTGGGGTTTTGTTTGGTTTTACACAGAGGGAGAGATTCTCTCTTCTCCCGTATTGACCAGTTACACGGCGTTTGCACCTTTGTGTGCGTGTGTGTGTATGTATCTTACACTAAAGATATTGACACAATCCTGAATGAGTTTACTGAAGCAGACCTGTTCTGAGCATGCTTGCCATCCAGGGTAAATAATGTTTAGCACTTTTCCTTTTACAAGCATTACTATTTCTTCTGTCTAACAGATGAGGAAATGTCTCTAGGGAAGCTCTTTGTGCAACCCATTGTGAAAGATCACAAAGCATAAAAATTGAGGAGTTTCCTGGAATTAAGTCACACCTTACTAAACAAGAGAAAACCTGCTTGAAAGCTGCATCCA
Source organism: Strix uralensis (assembly GCF_047716275.1). Taxonomy (NCBI): domain Eukaryota; kingdom Metazoa; phylum Chordata; class Aves; order Strigiformes; family Strigidae; genus Strix; species Strix uralensis. Next base: position 20,488,345 of record NC_133987.1, read on the forward strand.
TTGGATGCTTAAATTCTGTTTTGTAGTTTTTCTGTTGCTACTGGCTTACGTTTCAATCAAGTGAAAATGCAGGGCCAAATATTATTTCTGAACCATTGGTAGTTTATTCCCTAGCAGAATCCTCAGTGTTTGATTCAAAATCTAACCTGTGCTTTCCTTTCTCTAAGATGTTTGTCATCTCATCGTGGTCATGACTTGATGAATAATTCCCACAAACCACAAAGGAGTGAGGTGCTGTGTTTACACAGGTTTATGCCAGACTTGAACTGTTGGCTATTTATAGTCCTTTATTAATCTGGTGGAACCCCTTCAAAGACCGGTTAGGGGAAAATCCTAAATTAAAGCTAATAGAGCATTCCTAATGCTGTGTTTCCTGTGTTTGGTTCCTCATAACCAAACCCAGATTCTTTCTTGATCATGTAAATCATGATTACTGGGCAGTTTTAGGGAGTATGACTGTCACTGTGTCTGTTTTTATTGCCTTTGTGATTGTGTCCTCTTGTCAGTCATTTTCTGTCCTTGGCTTAGCTTCATTTGTGGTTCGTAATAGAAATTATTAAAAAAGACTTGTAAAAATGATGTCGAGTTCTAGAAGATGATGGAATAGGAAGACAGCTGAACTGTTACCTGAGTGTGTTAAAACCCCAAAAAACTTTATTTCCATCTCTTTTGCTGTGGGGTGAGATGTTTGGGAAGAGAAATACCTCAAGAGTGGAAGGGCCAGGTGACTCATCAGAACAGAAACAAACCAGTTCTCTGTGTGTGTGTGTGAGGGGAGGGTTCGGTGATGATTCACAGGATCATTCAGGTTGGAAGGGACCTTGGGAGATGATCTAGTCCAACCTCCTGCTCCAAGCAAGGTCCGCTATGGGGTCAGACCGTGTTACTCAGGGTGTTGTTCAGTCTGACCTTGAAAACGTCTGGACACGGCAGTAGCACAGGCTTTGGACAACCCACTCCCTCGCCTGCCTGTCCTTGGGGCGCAAACGTTTTCTCTTATATCGAGGATTCGAAGTAGTTATGGTTTCCTGCCACTTTGAGTTTGGCAAATCTTCACGATAACAGCTGGTGTCCAGTTCTGATTTGAGAAATAATCATTCAGAGACCCGGTTTTAGTTTGGGTTTGCAGCTCCCTGCTCAACAGAACGGCACTGAAGTGTGAAGTTCATGGTCCACGTTGAGCTCTGGTCAATGAACACCGTACAGTAGTAGTGCTAAGTGAATTGAGTTCAGTGTCAATTATTTTAAGTATGAACCAGGTTTTCTGATAAATGAGGATTGCCCCTGTTTTAGTTGTGGGAGTAATGTGTTTCACTTCACAAATGGTTTCAATACTTTCCTTCTACTGTAGGTTGGAATGTTTAATAGATTTTTGTCACCCAGGCTGTTTTGGAGCAGTGAGTGATAATTTTCTTGAGGCACTTGTTGAGGTAGAACATCTTGGTTTTAGGAAGCAGGTAGAGATAATAACCTTGTTTTCAAAAAAATGGAAGAAAAAAAATCTGTGTAGTTGAGACTTAAAGCTGTTGGGCAGCATTCCAAGCCTGCGTAGGCAGCATGCTCTAATTGAAGAACTACTGCATGTTGCTTGAAACAAGGTTTTTAGTAGCATGTTAATCTATTTGTAGACTAAACACCTGATTCTTTGTAGAGGAGCAGAACCTGGTAAAAGTGATGGAACTGGTGGAAGCAGTGTATGGTCCGTACAAGCCCTATCAGCTGGAGTATGGAGACCTGGAAGAAGAAAATCTCCTCATTCAGATCAGTGCAGTGCCCTTGGTAAGGCAGCAGTCTGCTCAGCTACAGAGAGGCTTGAAGCTTCTACTAAAGACAAGGGTCTTTGTCATAGTTATTGCTCTCTTTCCTCCTCTAATTTTTTGGTAATATTTCCTGTTGCAGTATATTTTCTACTGTTAAGTAAATTTTGTTTAGGAAATAAAGTTAACTTCAGCAGCCCTGTCAGGTTGGAGGTACCTTTCTTCCTCTCCTTCACCCAGTAACTGGCCCTGTGTGGATCTGCTGGACAAAGACTTTACCAAAATATCACTATCAACCAGGAGCCTATTAAGAACAGGATCTGGGGGAGGAAAGTCTTTTTTGTAGAAGATTCTGTTGTTGGCAGAACTGTTTTTCCTTGAGGTCCTGGTAAATGTAGGATTTGGCAGCCTGACTTTTATTAACAGTGACGGTGCAGGAGGGTGGAAGCAGCCAGCATTGTTCTCCCGTAAGCGTTTCGCGAGGTTGGAGGATACGGAGAGAACCATGTGTTACAGAAAGTGTCTTTTCTTTAACGCCTGGACGCTCACTGAAGGATGAGTCGGGCTCAACTCTGTTGTTGTGATTTAGGAGCACTGGGAAGTAATTGACTGTGTCCAGGAACTGAACCATTCCGTCAACAAACTCTTCATTCTGGCCTCTGGAGCCATCGACAGCTGCGTTAAACTCACCGATGGGCTGGGCGTGTGTGGGCTCCTCAAGGCCCTGAAGGCTCTGTTCACAAAGTAAGGTGCTTCCAGTTACCCTGCTGCTTTTATCTGGAGGGAGTAGCATGTATTTGGTGTGTGGCCAAGGACGTTGTAGTCTGTGAAAACCAGCTGAGAGTAGAACCTATCTGTAAACGTAACATGAATCATCTGATGTCCCCTCCTACCGCTTCATTCAGGCAGTGGCTGTTTCTTAGGGGAAAAATGGAAGCTTTTTAGGGCTAAATTGAAGACTTTCCTTAGCTGTCTTGTTGGGCTGAATTTTCATTTTTAATAAATGTTTTTGAAGGGGAAAATGTTTCCTGAATAAGACAAAGGCAGATTAGGCCGATGGAAGTAGATCTCAGTGGGGAAATACTGGGACAAGTGACCTCACATGCAGAATCCACCTGCAGGTGTGAGATAGCCCAGTGAGGGGAGGTTCACCAGAAGTTCTTATCTTAAAGTGTCGTTTGCTGACAGCCTGCTTAGGCAGCATGCCAGCCCTGATTCACTCCTTAGTTCCTGATAGCGACAGAGCTGCTTACAAGGTACAAACCAAACTGTTATTGTGGTGCCCTGTGGGGAGGAGGGAGGAGGAGAGCACACAGCTCTGATCTCACCTTCTTTATGGGCAATTCAGATGGTGTGCATGCCTCCTGCTTATGGGCATTATTTAAAAAAAAACAACAGGGGGGTGTGTAAAACAAAATGTTCTTCTTTTTATCCATGTTCTCATCTGGGGAGTAGCTGAGAAAACAAATTCATAAGATTGTTGTCACTGTGTTCCTGGAGTAAGGGCCAAGTGATGTTGGAGTAGCAGTAGCCTTATAAACTTTTTCTGGCGTTTCCTAGGAGATGTGATTAGTGTCGTCGTAACAAAAATGTCTTACTCGTACCTTATCATGGGAGTGGAGGGTTTCTAGTAACCCACGTGCAGCAAATTGAAGCCACACAGTATCTGTTACTCTGCATTTCTCCCTGTCTCCTAGTGTGGGCTTGAGTGGGCTGTGGCTGAGCAGTTCTTCACATCCATGTGTGTTTGGACTGGACTGGAACAACAGTGTCTCTTCAGAACTTCTTTTAATATTTCTGGTTCTTATTTGGCCCTTGTAGAGGACTGAACGAGGATGTGCAGTTATGCTGCTCTCCAACCCGTTCTCTTACGCTGCTGCTTATCTCCTCTCCATTTCTCGTCACAGGTATACGTCTGACTTTACAAATACTTTGCAGTCTATACGAAAGAAATGTAAACTGGATGATGTCCTATCAGATTCCCTTTTCCAGGAGGACTGGACTGCATTCCAAAACTCTGTCCGGTAAAGGGGATTATTTTTTGTTTTTGCACAGCTCATAACTGATTTTTGTATCAAAGTTGAAAGGGAGTTACTTGGGGTCAGTTTACACAAGTTCTTAGTGCAGAAGGCAGGGCTATGCCCGTGTAACTGCGGGGAGCGTTAGTGTCAGTGCCGGGGTTTCAGGTTGCTGCTGGCACAGTAAGTGCTGTGAGGCTCCCCACCCTGTCTGGAGCAGGGCTCTATGTCATATCACTGGAAATATCAGCAGCACTCAGAATTTTTCCCAGTGACACTGAGCTGGCCTTAGCCATGATGACAAGAAGTAGCATGTGGATGAGGCTGTTGGGCAAAAAAATTCAGTATGTTATCAGATGGATGCTGAGTTAAAAGCCAAATTAACTCTTGACAGACCAGTCCCCTGCACACTGTGGTTTGGTTATGGCATTTTATAATTACTTGACACGTGTCTGAGATGGGTTGTTGGCGGGGGGGAAGGTTCTGGCATTATCTGCCTCAAATCTCACAACGTGTGTGTTTGTCTTGTTCTTTCCAGGATAATCACTACTTGTGGTGAGCTCCTTCGTCAGTGTGGAGACTTTGAGCAGCAGCTGGCCAACAGGTGAGCACTGCTGAACTTAATTTGTGACCTGACAGCATAGGTACCAAGTTGAAAGAAAACAAACCCCAAGGTACTTTTGTTGTGTAGACCATGGAGGGAAAGCAGAGCCACCGGGATCTGCCCCCACTGCCCCGCCCCATCTTTTGAAATGTCAGAGACAGGTCGCAGACTGTCCCGCACAGTCGCGTGCCCCGAGACGCTCACGGGAATCCTTCCCCTCGGATACCTGACTGGCCAGCCAGCGGGCTGGGCCCGAGGAGGAAATTTCCACCAGGTCAAATTGGCAAGATCCTCACCCCGCTTGTGACCTGGGGCGTGAATTTGCAGAAGTGAATCGAGGTGTGCCTGAACTGATCGATTCCCTGTAACTCGAGGAGCGTCAGGCACGGGCAGCACGAAGATCCTCCATTGTTTGTAAGCCCTGTTCAGCCTCTTGTACGCTGAAATGCTTTAGTCTGACTTGAGTGCCTCTGCTTTGTGTAGGACACAGGCCTGCAGCGCACAGGAGCCTCAGCTTGTTCTGTATTTGCTAGACATTCTGAGAGCACAATCCTCTCTTTTTCATCCCAATATTTTTGCAGGTTTTGAGTTGCACAGTAGACATGAGGGTTGGCTGTAGTTGGTGTCTGCCAGCCATGAACACTCATCCTTGCAGTAACATAAAGGTAGTGCTGGTCCTCAGACAAACATGAGAGCAACAGTGCTGATCTCAGAGGATTTTGCTGGTGACTTTTTGTACTTGTTTTCAGGATTTTATCAACTGCTGGGAAGTATCTCTCAGACTCCTACAGCCCTTGTAGTTTTTCCGGCTTTCAGGATAGCAGTTCTGCAGAAAAGAAGAGCTCCGTAAAGAATCCCTGGCAGGAATACAATTATCTTCTGAAGGAGAATCCATCCGAGTACGCCAGCCTTATGGAAATGCTTTACACTCTGAAGGTAGCTTGGTGCCTGGGAGAGCTTGCCTCTGTCGCGGGGTGCTGTTGGGCCCATGTTTGTGGATGAGCACAGGATTCCCCTGCAGCCTGATTACATTTCATCCTGAGCTTTGATGGGCTGTGTTCCAGGTCTTCCGCAGAGACACCACCTGACCTGCAGAGAGGTGAAATGTCCAAACCCAGGAAGTCTGGGCTCATTCCGCCTCTCCCCAGATCCTGGCTGGGTTTTGTGAACATACCTCACTGGTTCAGGTGAGGGAGATTTTTGTCACGGAACGCACTGGGAAGATTGTGTTGGAGCCATCTCAAATTCTGGAGCCCACATACTGGCTTCTCAAGACTTTCTTTGCCACTTATGCTCTGCTGCCATATCCATTCTGAAATATAATTCTGCAGATCATTCATGCATGCATCTGTGAACAGGGTAGAATGATTCCGGTTATCTTCCTGGGGATCTAAGTTATGTTTGCCATCGTCAGTCACATGTAGTAGTGAAGCCAAGGTTATGAGTTCTGTCTCTTATTTCCTCAGAATGTTTTGATTTCTTCTGCACTTAATTTACCTGAACTTGTGCAGCTCTGCCTTCAGTGTTAGATGTTTGACATTAAACCTTTGCTAGATACTGAAGTTCCGGAGGTCCCCTTCATGTAAAAGGTTTGTGTAATTCCCTGCAGGGCATCAGTTAGTTGTGCCCTTTGAGCAGAAGGCGGTTCTGCCATCGTCTCTGCAGGTTTCTCAGTATCTGGCCTGGGCTGGTGCCTGACGCGGCCGGAATGGGATCCTGATTCTTTGTTTCACATTTCAGGGAGCGGTGCACAGTGTCTGTCTTGAAAAACTTGTTGGAATGGGGCATCCCAAAGGAAATGGGCTGTGCTATTGCAGAGGAAAGCTCCTTTGTGTTAGGGTGGCCTAATAAAGACCTCTTTAAGAATGTTAGCATAGCTTCTCTGGGGTCAGTTTAATGACTTGTGTATGAAAACATTTCTCTGTGTCTCTGTGTGTGTGTTAGGAAAAAGGTACGAGTAACCACAACCTGCTGTCTTCCTCACGGTCTGCCCTAAGCCGCCTCAACCAGCTGGCACACCACTTGGCTTTTGATTCTGTTTTTCTTCGGATCAAACAACAACTCTTACTCGTTTCAAAGATGGAGGTGAGCAGTGGGTACATCGATCTGATCCACGCTGGCAGGGTTTACCCGTGGGATACCTCGGGGTGGAGTACAGCTCAGTGTTGCTTACCTTTCTCCTTTTAAGAATGTTTCCCTCTGGTATCACATTTCTTCTGTGAGCTGCAGTCAGTGGAAAAGTTTACCTCCCTTCATCCACAGCATTCACAACAGTCAGCTATGTTTGCAGGCACTGATGTTTGTTTGAGATGTTGCTCTTCTAACCTGTGTGAGCCTGTATTTCCCACGGGGAGCTGTGTGGAAAGGGTGTGTGTGCTTTGGGCCTGAGGGAGGACAAGGGAAGCAGTTTTCTCACCATCTGTGTTCTGCTTTCTAGAAGTCCTGGGGTAGCCACAGTTCGTGTCGCTGGGTGACCCCTTCCTAGAGCACCGATAGACTTCACGCACTGGAAACTCAGATTCTTTCTGCACTTTTTGCCTTACAGGGCTGGAATTCTGGTGGCATTGGTGAGACCCTGACAGATGACCTGCCAAACTTCAGCCTGACTCCTCTGGAATATATCAGCAATGTAAGAGCACACAAGGGTACTTACTGGGGCCCAGTGCTGGGGGAATCTCGTCTCTGTTTCCCCAATTCTTTGTAAAATAGTGGTATTTGCTAAAATTGTTACACGATGGTGATAGATGCTCTCAGTGGTCCAGCCCCCATCAGTTGGGTTGTGCCGTTCATTGCAGGTTTTATGAAATCCCTGTCAAGTTCTGGAATAGCAAAAGAACATCGGGAGCACAAGGAGTGGCTCTTCTCTGTTAAACTGCGCTGTTTGCAGTGTTTACTCTGGGATGGGAAATGCCAACTTTTGGTAGGAAATGCCAACTTTTGGAGGTAGGGGTGAATACTGAGTGTATCTTCACAATGCAGCTCCTGTAGCAGAGAAGTTCCTGCAGTGCGTATTGGCGTGATTTCACCACACTACGAAGTTAAAGTCTTGAGCTCTTACCCTTCTAATCCCCACGTGACTCCCTGGTTTCTCTTTCTGATGGAATAACAATGAAACCTTTCTGGCCATGGGGTGTCTGAGTGGAAGAGGAGAGCGAGCTGTTCGTTCCTTCTGGCGAGGCACTGCTCAGCTCGGCGCTGCTGAACGGCGGGCACAGCGCTCTCCCCTTCTCCTGCTTGGCGTTTCAAGTCGCTGCCAGATTTGCCCTTCAGATATTAATATTAGCCGCTGTTATTATCTCCATACAAAGTATAATTTGCTAAGCAAGTTTTTTATGTTACTGTCATTCTGTGTGTCACACGGGGAATGGATTTTTCAAGGACAGGCTGCAATCATAAGCTTTTAATATTTTGATTTCCTCTGGCTTATGGCCTGCAAACTGTTATACTCTGCTTTTAAAGCTTTAAAAAAAAATGTGTAGAAATGGGTAGTCAGTCAATTTGTGGGACAATTTTATCATGGGTAGTTTGAATTTAGCTATCTGAGAGACTTTTACGAGGTTTAGAAAGCTCATGGGCAGTGTATGAGGTAAAACTTCAAGGGCAGGTTGCTACTGAATTCTAAGTAGCTTTCTAATTAACACAGCTCACCAAGAGAGGGGGGCGGCAGGAAGAGGCTGAATCTGCTCACCTGCCACTTCAACTGAAAGTTAAAACTGAGATGTGTATGATCGTTACTTGGTTCCGTGAGGAATCAAAGGACGTTTCTGCCTGTCCGAGGCAAAGAGGAACTTCAGAAAATTTCAGATACAAAGCATTTGCTTTCTGACATCTTTTCAGATCTACCCTTGATCCTGCTGCTGAGTTGATAGGCGGGCCAAGACTGAGCCGAGGCTTTCTCTTGGGTAGTCTTAAAATAACACTGCTGCATTGTACAATAAAATTGAAAACTAAAAAGAATAAAGTAGAGTTGACAAACAAATTGATGTGTCGTACGTGCTGTGTAGACGGAAAGGCAGGTGATGGGAGCTCTGGAAAAAGCTATTAATGAGCGTGCTCCGTAATGGGGAGGCAGAGTACTCTGAGCTGTACCTGCACCTAGGAAGATTCTCTGTAGCAGCAGATAATCATTTGTAAACAGCACAGTATTTGTTGTATGCCTGAAATTACGTAGCTTGTGTGCAAATTTGTGAGCCTAGTCCCTTTTTGGGAGCGATACCTTTCTGTAATTCGTTATTCTATTGTCACTTGAATATGTATTTCTTCTTCAGTAGTTTCATTTGGTTCAGTGTCTTAAATTCTGCTCTAGAAGACAAATTGCCAGGAACACTCCAGAGATCAAAGATTTGCTTGGAGTAACAGTTCTCTGCACAGTTTTTTCTTAACATGATTGTTTCAATGACTGGTTCTCTGACCTCATGAAAAATTATTTCTTGTACAAAGTGTAATGATGAGCAGGAGCCAATTTGTTTCTGAGCAAATGTAGGTTAGGGAGTTGCTGTCAAGCTGAGCTTTCTGCTTTCAGGTGTGGATTACTGCAGTTGACTTCTTTTCTCTAGCAAAGTACTTGCTTCACATTTCTTCAGTGACAGCTCTTTTGTGTTTTTATTCTAGATTGGGCAATATATTATGTCGCTTCCTCTCCACCTTGAGCCATTTGTCACTCAAGAGGATTCTGCTTTGGAACTGGCCTTGCATGCTGGAAAACTGCCTTACCCCCCAGAACAAGGTAGGGTGAAACCAAAGACTTGAAGCATCTGGGGGAAAGCTTTCCCACTTCGACGTTACGTGGGTGCGATGTGTTACGGTAACAAAGCTATTTGAGATCCATTTCCTATCGTCTAGTTGTGCTGTTTCTTCCAAGAGTCTCTTGGTAATACCCAGAAGGAGCCTCTAAATGAGTAAAACTTTCAGCTTTGTTCCAACCAGGAGCTTTAGCTTGGTCTGTTTAAGTTTAGTGTTTATTAAAACTGTGGTTTGGGTGCAGGGTCCCCAACTGCTGAAGAAAACAACTCTGCATCCGTGAGGTGTATTCTTACCCCAGACAGCATCTAAGCTGTGATTCTTGCAACAGCTGCTGCCCAGAACTAAGCTGGTATGAAGCTTTCCAGCTTCAGGCCCTAGAGAAATATGGAGAGAATGTCCCGTAAGCTTAATTTTACACTAGTCACTTGTAGTATAAAAGACGCCGTCCTCCATGGCCTTGCTGAGAACCACCAGCCTCTTCATTTGTGCTAGAAAAAGAGGGGCCCTGAGCTCCTTTCTTCAGGACTGGATTATTCGTTCTCAAGCAGGATAGTAGTGATGTTCACTTGTAAACAGCTTTTTCCTCTGCCTCTTTTCTCTGTAAATCCAGGAAAAACTGTTACAGCCTGCGTGACATGCTAACCTACGCCCTTCTGTTAAGAGGTTAGGAGCCACGTCAGGAGCTGGTCTGCTGTCTGTCTTGTTTTGGACAGGTTTTGCATCTTTGGGAATTTCTTTTCTTAACGGCCCGACCTGTGTTCTAGTCTCTGTAGTCCCATTCTTGGTCCGTAAGGGCACAATTCTGGAGTGCTGACCACTTCATTTCAATTCCTTTTTCATCCTATATAAAGTCCAGCTGAAAAATTGTTAGAACCCCACTGCTGCTTCCAGTGCTGCCCGAGTCTTTAGTGATTAGACACCAGCCACGGGGTTAAACCCCCGTGCTGAAGGCAGTGCAGCGGGTGCTGCGGGTGGCTGCTCTCCCGGACGGCTACGGCCCAGGTGCCTCTGCAAAACTTTCTCCCCAGAACTCACGAGGAGTTCTTCCTGTGTGTCTTTCCTCAGTTTCTTGCAGCAAGCTGAGTTTTGGCTTGTGTTCATTCTTCAGTTGGCTATCCTTACCTGTTGTGTCGTTAATCCTGCTGCAGTTAACGACAGTAGCTACATAATGCTCCCCGGCAGTTGGCAGCGCACCAGGGTTTGCTGTGGTTAATCTCTTCTCGGTGTTTATTTCCACTGACAATCAGGGAAGCGTAGAGCTTGGTATTTATAGTCTTCCTGCAGCCTTCTGAGAATGTGCTCCTCAGTGTAGGTTTTTGCATTACTTGTTTTGTCATCTTAAAGCATGCACATGTTTAATAGCGTGTTCATTTCCAAAACACTGATGAACACAGAAGGCCTTTAGGGCTTGAAAAAAACCCCTGTGAATCCTTGTCATTGCAGTAGTTTGTAAACTACTCCTGGGAGATGATCCTGTAGAAGGTGCCAGGCAGTGCCCCTGATCCTGGCACCGGTCAGCCCTTCGGAAATTACTTTCCCGGAGACGTAATAGAGGGAAGTCAAGTGTTTTGGGTCTTGGGCTAACTTTCACTGTTGTATAGCGGCAGAGCGGGTATGTAACTGCTTTGACTGCTCTAAAAACAGCTGATAAACTGAATACTTTAATGTCCGGTTGAAGAAGCAGTTAACCATTTATGAATTGTATTTTGTTACAAAACCAGCAAACGCAGCTGAGTGGGACTGCTGATGGCTAACAAGAATTTTCTGTGCAGGAGATGAGTTACCTGAGCTGGACAACATGGCTGACTACTGGCTGGGCTCCATCGCCAGAGCCACGATGCAAACCTACTGCGAGGTCATCCTGCAGATCCCAGAGCTCACGGCCCACTCGGCAAAGCAGCTTGCGACCGACATCGGTAAGCTCGGTGCACGCGCTCTCCTCAGGACTGTTGCTGTAACACGTGGGCTGCCCTGTCACTACCTGAGGTTTGAAGAAAACTGCAGTGAGGGTTTCTCCTCTGATCGTGAGCACGCTGGTCTGCCCCCCGGCGCGGTGGGGTGGTTCACAGCTGCTCTTTCACAAAGCGTCCTGTTGCGTCCCTCTTCGAGGAAAGGGTGGTGTTTGGTACGTACTTGCTTCTTCACTGCCTTGTGGTTTTGAGTGTGAAAGTCCTTCTGAACTGAGAGGATTCCCCTACACACCAGTCTTAGCAAGAAAGACCTGTATATTATCTTTTCAGGTGTGGCACAGCTCTGTCCCCTCTCATCTGCTTTCTGCCAGGACATGCCAGGGGACACGGCACATGCCAGGCCTGCTGGGACGTGCTCCAGTGGGTCACAGCTCATTGATTTCTTCCATCTGCTTGATAGCTGAAGTAGGGGAGATCAGCTAAAGGCCGTCTAAGAGTAATTGTGGAGTACTGGACCAGCATCCTTTCTTACAAAACCCATAGGATCAGCTCCCCTGCCATGGCTTAACTCACCGTCCTGCTGCTCTGATGGTGCCGGGTGGCTAAAGCTACTTTCAACACGGAGAAATCTTCAGCCCCAAAATGGGAGCCAGTTGGCCTGTGGTGTTCTCCCACGCCACGTGGCGTGTGAGGGAAGACTGATGGAAGGTGTAGGGGAAGGTGTTTCTGCAGGATACGGAGGAGATGGGTTTTTCTTATCCGAAGGTGATGGAAGCGTCACGTCAAGACCACTACAGCCATTGTAAACGCCAGTTAGTCCATCCTTTGCTGTAAATCGTGGGTGCTGACTTCCACATGGCCAAGCTCAAAAATAAGGATACAGACAGTATCTCCTCCTCAGCTCACCTGAAGGTGTGCTTGAATGCCAGTGAACTCAGCCTGAATCTTTTTTTTTTCTTGGCGTTGCTTAAAAACAAGCCAGTGGATTAGAGGCTGGTTGCTCGGCATTCTCCCTGCCATCCTGAATTCCCCAACTGACTTTGAGCCAGTGAGCTGGAACTCCCTCCTGCCTCAGCAGCCATTCACCTCCGCAGAGCTCCCCGGCTTCGTTGCAGGCTCTTTGCCTCTGGAAGTGTGATTATGATCCTTTATCAGGGACCTGGTGACTGACCACCCCGAGGGTGTTTGTGTGCAGATACTGAAACATGGCAGAATGTGTCTCAGTCCTCAGAACAAGACGGACGGTTGTCTAAACTAGTGTGCAGGAAGCCAAAAATATGCACCAGTCAGTACAGTTAGACTCCACGCACGCTGCCATTTTCTGTGGCTTTGAGCTGGCAGTGACAGGATTCCAGCTGCTGTGATGAGCGAAGGGTAACTTTCATTTGCACAGTGTCTGTTACCTGTTCAAATACATGTTTATCCTTAATCTTACAGATTATCTAATAAACGTGATGGATGCCCTCGGCCTTCAGCCATCAAGAACACTGCAAAATATTGTAACTTTGTTGAAGGCAAAGCCAGAGGACTACCGTCAAGCTGCCAAAAGCGTGCCACGCAGAATGGCCAGCAGCATCGCTGCGATGAGAGGCCTGGAGTGTTAGCTGTGACGTCCCTGCTGCGGCACGCGCCTCGAGGCTGAGCTGTTCACGTTGGGTTTATTTCCCTATAAACTTGGTGAGGACACTGAAAGTGTCTCTGGGGATTAGGGAAAGTTATTTCTGAATAACTTTTAATAAATGCCTTTGTCTAGGAAAAGCTTGTTCCATTTTTCCATCCTTAGAAGAAAGATGTCCTACAGCCAGATTTACCAGAAACCATCTGGATGACCTTGAGTAGGCTGGGCAGTGCTGGCTTCTGACTAGAAATGTTCTGCCGGTTGCGGGAGAGTTCATGCTTCGTGGCGGTAAGATGACTGGCTTTTTCAGAAAATTTAATCAATTCTGAATCTAAAATTATGGGGTAGGTGCAACAAAGATCGGCTGATTGGAAGCTCTTCTACCTGGAGGCAGTTGTCATCGCTCAAGTCTGTCATTATCCACAAAGTCAGGAAGACAGTCTCATCAGTAGGTGAGGCATGATCAAGCTCAAGCCTGAGAATAAAACCAGTTTTGTAGGCTGTTCCTTGTGCAATTAATGTATTCTACTGAAAGCAATGGAGTTTATAAGAAATTTAATGAAAGTGTTGCTTTCTTGTAGAATTTATTAAAGCCTGGTGTATAGATCTTTGAAAAACAACTTGTCTAGCCTGAGTATGCTTTCTCAGGAGAAAACCGGATGGAATACAAAGAGGTCCCAAAACTGGAATGCCAGCTGTGTGAGACCGCTGCGTAAAACCTCACGTGTGAACTCCTCTGTTTTGGAGGGGAAAAAAAAATATCTTTCTTCCCCTTATCTGTACCTGCTTCTGCAGTTTTCTTCTTTTTACCATCAGGTGCCATGGGGGAATAATTCCTTACCTGATGTCCATGTCTTTGTCTCTTCTTTCCTTGACTTAGTTCAGGCTGCTTGACTCGGTGTTTAGCCTGACCCACAAATCTTTCTGCTATCTTTACTTTTTGGCTGTTTTTTTTTTCTCCCTGGCAGACTCTGTCTTGTGGCCAGCTCTCATTTCTCATCCCATGTTGCTGCATTTGTGCTCCTCCTCCTGGGCCTCGTTAGCCTGATGTCTTCTCCCCTGGGTGCTTGTGCTCTTCTGCGCGGTCCCACATCTGCTTTCGTCACACCAACATCTTTTCTGTGGTTTGTAGCACACACGTAACGTGCTGATACAGGCCTGTATTTTACCAGCGGTGTAGTTTTGAGTGGAATTGGATTCCTTTGCTGTTCTCAGCTGGACTTTGGTGATGTTTTACTGCCAGACTGCAGTTTGGGGAGGTGAGGAGAGCAGAGGTGCTTTATAAACAGTTCTGGGGTTTTGCAAATTTTAGCACCTAAAAAAATTTCAGAGCAGGGAAGTAAAATGTTATTTTCTGGAATGTTTGGCTTTTTATCTTGGCAAGGTTTTCTGTTAGATGTTTGCTCTTGTTTCAGAGTATGAAGTCTATTAGAAAATCCCCAAATGAATTGGAAGTTAGCTACTGTATTGAGTTGGGGTTTCTCAGGTGTGTCATTTGGCTGTGATTTGTGAAGCCCTTCCCCTGGGGAGCTCCGTGGCCCAGCTCCGTGGCCCAGCTCCATGGCCCAGCTCCTGTGCAGTGTCCAGCCGAGTCTTCCAGCGCCTGCACTGCTGCTGCAGCAAGGAGAAACCCCTTCGCCCACATACACTTGTCTGCAGCCAGGCGGTCTGGGGGAGAGAGCCAAGCTGGTAAAGAGCTGAGTCAAGTACCTGAGACACTTTCCACTTTTATGAGTTGTCAGACACCCTCTATAAACCAGCAGTAACTGCAATAGTAAACGGGCCATGTCCTGCCAGAGAACATGCTGTTCCAATCACCCTTGGTGTGAGACGGGCGAATCTCGCTCTTTGTGCCTCTCCCATCCTCCAGCCTTGTCACCAGGAGGATTTTCGGGGCTGTTCTTGATGGCCAGGTTTTGTTCTCAGCTCTCCTGGTGCTTTGGGCAAATCGCTCCGTTGTGTCTGTTGGAGGGAGCAGTGTCTTTTTGCTGTTGCAAAATTGGAGGATTTTGTTGAGTGTTGGCTTGTGGGCGTGCACTGAGCACTGAATTGGGAGGGGAGGGTGTCAGGTGCTCGTTTCCAGCTCGGCTGTGAGGTGGGATGAAGTGCTGTCACGTCACACCCCTCCTTTTCGGTGAGGGAGGCTGTGCTCTGGGTCTGGGGTGCCCAGGGAGCGCAGCGTCCCTTTAGGGAGATGGGGAGCGAGGAGTCGGGCAGGGAAGGTCTAGGACAGCTTGTACGAGCTGGAGTCCTCTGTCTTCACAAGCATCTGAGCGGCCTTTCTCCTGCTGAGCTCAGGCTGGACCCGGGTTGGATGGTTTCCTCCCAGGGCAGCGTGTTCATGGGCTGTGGGTCGTTTGCTCTTGCAGACGAGAACCGGGCAATGGATGCTGGGCTGGGAGCAGCATGTGGACTTGTTAAGAAGATGCTTCCTGAATCTGGATTTTTATTCCTTATATCTTATAGTTTAGGTATTCTCTGGCTGCAGATGACTGAAAATTACCCCTTTTTTTTCCACTCCTCATCCCAGCCAAGGTCAGAGGCGAGGATGGCTGCTCAGCAGCCTGGGAAGGCGGGTGGTGGGGGATGAGTTCTGTGTGCTGGGTCCTCGCTTAACTGTTCCAGTTCAGAGGGAATCTGGTGCTGAAGGATGGAGGTGTCATCTCCCTCTTCTCCTCGTGTAGCGTAGCAAGTCTGTCATTTGCTTAATGTATAAAAGATGATGTTTGAGGCAAAACTTCTTCTGGAGGAATCGTTCCAGATGCTAAAAAGCCCGTAAAGCACTAGTTGGTGGAATGAGTAGGAAGTTCTGCAAATGAAACTGCTCTGGCATGTGGCATAGCATCAGTTTCTGAACAGCCTCCTTATCTCCTGATTTTAAGCAGTGGCAACTAAAACAAACACAGCCTCCAGCTCAGGAGGCCCAGGAACCGTGGGCTGCTGGGAGGGCGAACCCAAGGAGGGGCTGATCTGCACATGCCCCGGGGGCATGTTTTTCCCTTTGCATCGGTTTCTGGGCACCGTCTCGGCCGGGTGCGTTGCTGAGCACTGGTCCAGGAGCAGCAGTGAGGCCTTTGCATGGTTTCTGAACCAGCTCGGGCCCCTGGCTCTGCAGGATTTGTTAGCTGCTCCGTTTTTGAGCGTCCCCCACACGTTGAGCGAGAGGTGGTGGGACTCCAGTCCCTGAGCTGAAACCCAGGAGGGTGTGAAGGAGCCCGCCGTGGGTATGCACCAGACTCCTCACCCCTCTTCCTCGACAGCAGAAAACCCAAACAGGCTGAGAATGGAATTTCCAAAGCAGTTTCATTATTTAAGAAGCTGAATTTAATTTTTTTAAAAAGTGGTTAAGCTTCTTGTTCTTATGATCAGCAAGTGAAATTGGAAAACGTCTGTAAAAATTCAGATATCAGAAGTAATAGAAAATGAAAACTTTTTGAAGTTGCCATTACTTTTGGAGCTAATCATAAAATTTTAAAAATTCATTAAGTCTTGTAAAATTAAGGCTGCAACTACTCCACCCATTATTATCTTGTAACTACTGCAGTGCTGTTGGAGCAGCTATACACTGGCACTTGGGGCTTTGTCTTTTCCAGTGAATTTTGAACGTGGAAGTTGCCCCGTGTGGGGCAGACTCAGCCGTGCCTGCAGCATCTCCCCTGGCAGATGGTCCCTGGCTCCTCGGTCCTGCTCGTGGTGGCCCTCAGCACCTGCCCCCACCCCTTCCACCGCCAAGGGGGGACGGAGGGGCCCTCGGCCCGCTCTGCCCCAGCGCACCCCGTGCTCGGGGAGCTTCATGCGGAGAAGGAGCGTGGACCCCCCTCGCCGCCCGCGCTGGGCGCCCTGCCCAGAACATCCCGTTCCCAGTCCCGTGACTGAACCACGCGATTGTGTTTCCTCTTGAAGTTTTGCAAAAGTACTTCAGCAAGGCAGGTCCCGGTGGGTTGTGAGGAGCTCCTGGGAAAGCCAGGGGCTGGATGAGCTTGCTGCCCCTCTCAGCCCAGACCCCTGGGGAGCACCAACCTCCCCCCGGCCACCCTCATGTTGGGGCGAGCACAGCACCTCCCCTTGCGAGTCACCGCCGTCAGCCTCTTGCTGGCGCTGAGCTGCACCTGCCACCAACTGCAACCTTAGAGGCAACTTTAAAATTAATTTATTTATTGCTGAGAGTGGTACTGTTAAACGACCAGGCACTTCCTCCCCTCTTCTGAGTCCTGATGGAGGCTGGAGTATTTCTCTCTGACGCCCGTTAACGGCCGTGCCCACCCGTGCTGCCAAGCCCTGAGCCACCAACACAAACAGCGCCCGCGGGCTCCAGCAGCCACGGGACCCTTTCCTTTCACTCTGGTTCTGTTGTAGCTGTTTAGGGGGCAGAAATACGGTAACCTCAGAAGTCGAAAGTAGCCTGGGTCCCACCCCGAGGCTCCGACCCACGGCACGCTGCATCCCCCCGGGCCACGGCCATGGATCCCCCGGCCTCCACCTGTTCTTCTCGCTGGGAAGCGCTTCCCCCCCACCTGCAAAAAAGGAACTTATGGTTCTGCAGCCACGCTGCTGGATACGAGCTCGACCTGCTAAAGCCAGACGCCAACTCTGTGGGGTTTATTACAGGGTTTCTTAGAGCTTCTTCACAGCGACAGGTGGGGTGGGGAGAACAGCCAGGGCTTTTCAGTTCCTAGTTTGGATGGAGGGGAGAGGATTGCTCAGCCGGTGACACGCGGACGCGGCGCTGGCAGCCTGCTGTCGCGCGCCGCTCACTCGGTTTCTGCGTCGCTGTCGGGCCCGAGGACGTCGAGGGGCTGCACCCGCAGCGAGTCGTAGTTGGGTGGGGGGGTGCCAGGCTCAGGGGGCAGCGCCTCATCCCTGGGGAGGGCACCCGCGTCCTCGTGCTGGAAGCCCAGGTTGGTGTGAGCCTCCACCAGCTCCGACACCGTCGGGGGCGCGTCCGGGTACCGCGCCTGCGCCCGCTTCTGCTTCAGGCCTTTGCACCAGCTGATGACGTTAATGACAGTAATCCAGAGTGAGTCGATGATGATTTCCCCGAACTCGATGAGGCACAGCACCGAGCCCCCCATCCAGAACCCGAACTGGCCTCCCAGGCTCGACAGCAGCCAAACGATCTGCGGGGAGGAGAGCAGAGTGAGCCGGGGCGGTGGACCCCGGCCCCCCGTCAGCCCCCGCCGACCTGCGTGCGGTTGCCGAGCCAGGTGATGCCCCCGGGCCCTGCTGGCCCAGCCCCTTGCGCTGCGGGTGCTGCCATGCCGGGACTCTGCTCCCCGACGCTGCTTCTCAGCGACCTGCCCCGCGTGGGCGATGGCGACGAAAGGTGGAGGGGAAGAACGAGCTGGGGGCTGCAAACTGGGCGGTGGAGGCGGCTTCCCCAAAGCAGCAGCACTGAGGGACTGGGCAGACTGTCCCGGTGAGGGGCACCTCCAGGCAGGGCTGCTCAGCCCCGAGGAGCTGAGCCCTGCCTCTGCGCCCGGGGGCTTGTTTCTGTGTCCGCTCGCCTGGCACTTGCAGTGAGGACGGGGGTGAAGCACTCACCGTCGTGGCAGCAGACTCGGAGATGGTGCGGTAGTTGTACTCCTGGAAGTAGATGTTCAGCTTGATGATCCCGTTTCTGTAAGGGACAAACGGCAGCTCAGTGCAGAGCCGGGCTGTGGGCATCCCCCACGCAAGGGCTGCGCACAGCCCAGCCCGAGCTGCTCACGGGCATCCCCGGGAACTTCTGTCTGGCACGTGGAAGGAGTTAGAAAGTGCCACTGACTGCGAAGGCAAGAGAGTCGGTTCTGAAGTTCCTCCTGAAGAAGCGCTTGGGCACCTGGAAGCTTCTTTGGGGCTGTTTGCTTTGTTTTTCCCAACTACCCTGGTTGGTGAGGAGGGGCCATCACCCCTCCCGGGAGCCCGGCACCTCGTGTTCCTGCGTGCAGGGACAGTGGCTGCATCACCTCCGACTGCGTTACAGGGGTTTAACCATTCCGTGCTTCTCTATTTTTTTTCTTCCTTGGAGGGAAAAACCTCCTCTTTCCCTCCTAATTCAGGGTTTAGTCTACCAGTGGGTAAGTCAGCAATTACTCTAATTTTGGTGCTTCCCCCCCGCTGCTGCCGCTGCTGTTGGCAGATTCAGAGATTCAGGTACAAAGGGACGAATGTTACGATCCAGGAGCTGTGAACTGCCAGGGCAGCTGATCAGAGGTGCTGCCCTTCATGCTGATTTTAACTCAACTGCACCTTTGAGTTGATCTGACCCCATTTGTCACTGTGGAGAGTAGAGGATATGCATGAAGAGAGTTTCAGATTTGCTTTATGTATCTTCCAGGCAAACACCCACCCAATCTTGTCCTCCCTTTGCACTAGCACACACATGTGCTGGCTCATTGCCAAGGTTCATGTTAATCTAATGTTGACAGGCTCCATAGAAAAGATAAAGTGGTTGTTCCTTTCACTTACCTGTCCAGAGTCACATTTGTTGACATATCCCTTTCATAAGACAGAATATGGAAAATCCAGTCCTAGGAAAACAAAATGTATTCAGAACCAAGCAGAAGCATCTTCTCTGGGCCCCCGCTGGAGCAGGAACCCCAAGGAGTAACATAGTCCTGAGTTCTAATCCAGCTCTATCAGATTGAAAACATGGGAAAATATTGAGTAACATGTTCATCCAGCATCATCCACCCCGCTCCCAGTGTGTGGCTATTTGGGGGCTACAGCATCTCCCCACGCTGCCTCAGCCTGGTCTGACCCTGCATTCATGGGTGATGGCAAGTGCCCGGGGAGGCTGCAGCTGCATTTTGCTGTAGTGGTGCGAGCCCATGAGTCGCTGCTTTGATGTGCTTCGAGCAAGGCCAAGGCCGTTCCCAGGAGCCTGGGGCAGGGGCCAGTTTACCCACGCAGAGCTCCTGCTTTTGTTCAAGTGCGCTTGTGCTGTGGCTGCACTCAAGCTGTGATGGCAGAGTCATGCTGGCTGCAGCTCTACCAGTTCACGACTAAAGATTACTATTATAAAAATTAAGTTTTTCTGTAGGGCATAGATGCAAAGTCCTTGGCAGCCACGTGCTGGGATAAATCAGATGCACGTTGGAAATCTTTGAACTCGATCTAACCAACACAGTCACGAGACATCCCGTCCTCGGCAGGGTACGGCCCGGGAATGCTGCCTGTGCGGAGCGGGATGCGTGTGCTCCTCTGCGGGAACACGACGTGACGAAGGGTCATCTGGAGAGAAGAGTTGTGCGAGCAACGGCCTGCGGTGTACGTGGGTACTGAGAGGGCTGCACGGTCCATTCGACGCTGGCTGGTCTTTAGCCTGTAATGCCTGATCCCAGCGGAACGTTCCTCTTCTCCACAGAGAGCCCGCGAGACCTTATCGCGTCCTGCCCCAGCCTACCTGCTTGTTTGCACGCCGAAAATGTGTCATTTAGAAAGAGGCGCTGGCTACCTGGACATCAGCTCTGAAAATACTGAGTGGTTCACACGGCTAAGAACAGGTCATTATTGATGTGCGTTTCAAAACAAGGAGTCCGTGTTACCTCCGAAGCTTCAGACGGCCAGTCTGCCATGGAGATGGTCATCTTGTACTGCGTGTCACTGCAGAGAGGACAAGAGCATTAGGACAGAAGTTGCCCATCTCTGAAGTCACTGGAACTTCAGTTCTCACGCAGAAAAGCAGCTCCGCATGATTTGCTGCCATTTTAGAAAGGTCAGAATTGATGGGAGGCGAAATGCAGAACCCCCTCCACCCCTACAGCCGCCAGGGATGGCTTCAGTACTCACTTGCACGTTTCCTTACAAGAGTCAATACAAATCTGTCTGTGTCTTATGCTTGATCTCAGTGAGGAATAGCAATATGCTGTTGGTGGAAACAAAAAATCAAAGCAGCTGTTTAGATAAGGACCCCGCTTACTGGATTATATCAATTTCATTTAATAAAATAAATATTTAGGTAGGAACCTGCTGCACATGTTTGCTGTCTCCCCCTCTAACCTTCCTCTCCTTGAAAAACCCAGGCAAAGGGGTCAGACAATTTAATAATAAATTAAAAATAACTTTTAATTCTCTGCAGACAGTTTCTGTAGAGCCAGCTTGCCCGACGACAGTGGCTTTGGCACAGCCCTGGCCAGCTGCAGGGGCAGGAGGGCGGCTGCCTGCCAGAGCTGTGCCACTGGCCCCCACCTGCCCGCCCGCATCCTCACAGCGGCCCGTTGTCCCTGCCCAGCCTTGTTTGGGGACCCCAACTCTGCAGGCGCGGAGGCCTGGGGTGTGTGTCACCCCTTTTTTCTCCCTTTAGTACCCAGAGGCTCCCATCGGCTGGAGCCAGCTCCCCGGGAGAGCCCTGCCCGGGGGCAGCATGGAAGCTGAAGCCCCTCAGCCCGCGGCCAGGACCAAGATTTTGCCCCCTCTCCCTGGCACTGACCCCAGCGGCCATGGGGAGATCTTACGCCGGCAAAAGCCACTGATGTGCTGCCTTCACAACAGCAATAAAGCCCGTGTGGGCTCCGGCCCTTCCTGCGTGCCAGCACCCTGGGAAGGCTGCGCCATCAGTTCTGTCCGTGCTCTTACCCCAACCCGGGTTATCTTCGTTATTGCAATAATTTACCCCTTCAGGTAAAGGAAACATATAGTGACCACATCCACAGATCTCGATCATGTGATTTTGGAAACAAGAGCGCAGGCAAGCCTGGAAAAGGGAAGAGGGAGCTGGTTAGACCCGGGCTGAACCCCCCTGCCCGCCTCGGCGCCGCTGGAGCCTGCGCTGGCTATGAGAGTTACTCGGCCCCGAGGTATTTTCCTCTTTGGCGTTGAGCAGATGATTCCGTGGCTGCGGACAGAGAAGGCTGAAGCCGCAGAGGGAGCTGCCAGAGCCCACCCCTGCGCGAGTGCCTCTCCAGCACGGGCCCGGCACAAGTCACGCTGCCTCTGCCACGGCCAGACGAGGCTGGCGGAGAAGCTGCCACATGTAGAGTTACGCTGCCGGTACCGTGGTCTTGGTGATGCATTTTTACTGCTGCTCCTGGAGCTTTTAAGGCACGTTCTAGTTGTGAGCGGCCCATGGGTAAGTCACCTCGCAGGAGCAAAGGGAACTCAGTGCCTGCTCCCAGTTGCAGAAGAAACTGCTCATTCCTTAACTATTTTAGGGCTTCATGGAAATCGTAGGGAGTTAAGGAATAAAAATGTTCTGTTACACCCATGGGCACTGCTGCTGTCTCCAGGCTTTGTACGGCATACTGACAGAGGACTGGTCTCCACTTTAAAGCCAGGACTCTAAAAATACTTCGACATAAAGAGCAGGTTTTAGAAATCTGAATTATCTGTGCATCTGCTTCTCTCCTTGAAAGGATTGCAGCTGCAGCTTCGGCTGCAGCGCTGCCGTTAGCTCAGCGAGGCATGAAGTTAATCACCTGAGACTGGAGTGGGATTCTGGATGAAACAGTGCACAAAGCAATAACAAAGTCTATGAAAAGATAATTAAATTTAACAGCTCCAGCTAGGTAGAACAACCAGAGAATTTCTGTGCGATACGAAATGCTTGCAGAGTTCACTACAACCAAAGCCTGATTTTGCTGAGAGGCCTCTGAAGTGACGTGGATTACGTGGACATGGAACCCCAGTCAGCGTTTAGCAACTTCTAAGCAATAATGCAATCGTCTCAAGTATTTGCTTAAATGTTATACAGGCATCTTAAAAAGTAGGGTAGAGCGGTCCAATTGTTCTAATTATATAAAGGCAGAAATATAAAACCCCTGCTAGACCGAAGCCCTGCTCGTCTGGGGTGCATTCTTCAGGCTTTTGTAAATATCCCCAAGATGGTTTTGATGTTTTCCTTATTGCCAGATCTCACCCTCCAGAAATGCTTCTCCCTTATGCTATACCCTGTTACAAATTAACCAGTGCTTAATGTTTACACTATATTTTTCTACAGATTCAGGGTTTACAGACACTCAATTTTCTCATCCCAATTTTAAAGTGAAGAAAAGGCAAAGGTCTGTCTTCATTTCCTATGCAAAACAAGCAGGCATTTTCAGGGTGAAAAATTACTTAATTCCCTTAAGGGGAAAAGGATTACAAAGAGTAGGAGCGCTCAGGGGAGGAATATTCCTGTACATTCCCCTCCTGCCAGGGATAAGTATCGCTCATGCACAGAGAACAGGAGCTGCAGCTCTCCGGACAGGCAGCTGCCACCCTCCCGGCATGCCCCGAGCTGCCGGAGCCGGCCCTGCTCACGAAAATCATCACATTAAGGTCTCGGCGAGAGCCTCCCCCGCCGCGGTGACCGCTGATGCCGCAGGACGCTGCGGTGGCGGACGGAGGAGCTCTGCCGTCCCGTTGCACGGGTGATCGCTCAGCACCCCCGAGTCAGGAGCAGCTGCCCCGTGGGACACGGAGGATGGCTGGAGGCAACTCCTTGCTGGTTGATCTATCTATAATTAAAAGATTTCAGCCAAGCATGGAAAGCGTAGGGGAAAAAAGATACTCTCGCAGCTGAAAAAAGAAATTAATTGCCGTAATGACATGGCAGGAGCAGTTGCTCTTTTAAAGGAAACCTGAAAGGAGCAAAACTGCTCTGCAGCCCCCCGGGGCTGGGGTGGGCAGCGGCGGAGCGGTTCGGCTTTTTGAGAAAATTACAGAAATGACCATTTTCATCCTCTCAAAATGAAATAAAATTCATACCTGGCTAAGGGAACAAAAACTGCTGATGCCCTTTCCTGGCTGTACAAGATGTTTTGGTGTGAGAGTGAAAACTGAAGATTATGCTGAATTGTGCTGCCTGCCAGAGCAATGTTCCTTATCTTTTGGTGCAAGTTTTCTCGGTCTTGCTCCTGCAACATGCAGTTATTTCCACTGGATCCACTGGGTTCGTTCCCAAACCTGGGGCTTTGGACTCAAGTGCAGATTTATTACCAGAAAAGAAGGTTCCCATGGTTAGGTTATGCTTTCTACTTTATCATTGCTGATCCTCCAGTAATCCTGCATGCTAGTCAACGATTTTAACTGCTTTGACAATTTTTCCTGAACAGTCTTGTTTGATTTAAAAACATGTTTTACCTGTATGGAATAGGAAGTATTATATTGGCTATAGAGGTTTTTTACGGGGACATCAGACCCGTTCATGGTGCAGTCACTGTAGGGATAACCCATCCGTTCCAGCTCGTCCTGGAAGAAAACCGAAACAGCAAACTTCAGTTCCTCGCCAGGTCCCTGGTGCCCGTTTTCTAGAGACTCTGTAATTCCTGTATTCCCTGATGGCTTTGAAAAAAAATCAAAGAATGGTAGGCGGCAGAGCTGAAGGAGATGCAGCCCGTTCCCCAGGGCGGATTGAGGCAGATGAGGGTGTTCAAGAGCAGCATGTTTTAGCAAGGCAACTTCTGACATGCTAAAGGAAGAAGGAACAATGACCCGAGCTCAATATTTTGCCTTCAATAAAGCCCTTTGCCAGGATAATTACATAAAAGTCTCCATAAACTGTTCCAGCCCACGGCTAGCGTACACCTTGACTCTTTTGGTTTGAGCCAGTTCAGCCAAGACTTAAAACAAACTTGGTTGCGGTCCCATCAGATAACATTATTCTCAGACAATCTGCTCGAGAGGAATGCCACACATACCACTAACACGCCGATGGAGGTTTCTGTCCCGGCCATTGCATAGATGCCCTGATCCTTAAGGAAGGGGAAGCTCTTCTGTTGATGCAGCATCAGCCTGGCCCCGGCAGCGGATGACAGGTAGGGGATATAGTCCTGCTGGCTGATGTCCAGGATTAACTTCAGCCCTGCGACACCGAACGAAACACTCAGAACAGGAATTGTATCGAAATGCGAGTCTTTGGAAGAAAAAGGAGTCTAATCTCTTTTCACTGTGCACAAAAGTCTCCATCCTTGGGGGAAGAGCCGGGGTCTGGCTGTCCCATTGGCCTTGCACGGGCATAAATACACATGATGGCAAATGCACAGGATGGAAATATCTGAGTGAATATTCAGGCATTGCCTCAGATATTTTGGTTATCCAGATGTTACACTTCTGCGAAGTAACACCTGTAGTCACATTACTTGTTTCTATGTGACACATTTCCCTCTTGGGGCTTATCCCCTCCTGGAAAACCGTCACTCCCTGCTGCAGTGCTCCAGGGACGCAGAAATGGTAAATCTGTTACACCCGACAGAAACAGCTGCTGAGACACAGAGTAACTCCCAGCACTCCCGCTCCTTTAGCTCCTTCCTCCCTAGCAGAGCTCTCTCTTACCAAACTCGGCTCCGGGGTTGGAAGAATTCAAAGCCTCTTCATCCATGCCCCAGTTAAAGATGTAGCAGTTACCGTGGTCTGGGTGATAGATTTGGGTGAAATTCCTGGAAGAATCATGCACATAAAACCATGACTCTTGGGAAGGACTAAAGGGTTATAAAATAATGCATCTGGTGGGACCAGTGCTTGGCAGCTATGCCTGGGATGCACTTCAGATTGCTTCCTTTGCTGAATGCCTGTATAGAAATTTCAGCTGATATAATTTCAATCAATCTGCTGTTGAGAAAAAAAAGCAAAGCAAGGTACTGGAGTGTACTGAGACAGAGCCGCTGGGGATAACCCTTTGTCGGAATGGGAAGGAATCATCTGTCACACAGATGAGAGAAATAATTGCTTGATCTGAGCTATGGTAACAGGTTTTGGCTGGTGTTATCTCTCGTTCTTTGATAATAATTCTCTGTTGCCCTCTTTGCAGAAGGGGCAGGACTCAGTGCAGCCTGGGCTGCTGCTGTGCGCTCACATTTCTCAGAACTGGATTTATAAATTTGGTGTTCACAAGGAACAACGATGGCTAAAATACATTTCTCGGAGCCTTCTGTAAAAAGAGGGGGGGCTGTAACTGGGGGCTGCACTGCTGTGCGGGTACGCTGGTTACACTAAACACCCTGGGAAGGTCCCAGCGATGCTGTTTGTCTCCATGTCATGAGCAAAACGGCCCGTCCAAAGCCAAAACTCATGCCAGCACTAGGCCAGAATAACCCATTGCAGCCAGGATCACGCCCAGAAACCCTCTGGGAAATGTTGTTACAGTTAAGAACCAGCAGAAGTCTCTTTGCTAACTGATCTATACCTTGAAAAGAGAAAAGAGAACGACTGTCATGCCTTCAGCGTCCTGCACCATCCCTGATGTGACAAAAAAGTCAGGGAGCTCGGGATGCACCTACTTGTAGTTGCAGGGTTCGGCCCCGTAGAGACACGCCAGGATCATGTCCTCTGCCTGGTAGCCCATGCGGATCCTCTCCTGCAGCGGCACTCTGGAGAGGATGCTGGTGGACTGCAGGATGTACCACTCGGTCACCGCCTGCGCCGCGCTGGTGAAGTTGCGGTACGTGCAGTTGCCGGAGCCCTGATGGCTGCACTGGGGGGGCACAGAGGCAGGGCTGAGCCCCTGCGGTGGCAGGAGGGGTGAGGGGCATGCAGCCCCTCTGCCCGTGTGCCCGGCCGGGGGCCAGCGCTGCGCCTGGGCCATGAGGGGTACGGGAGCCATACCCACGTGTTCGGGCGGGTCCTTCCCCAGAGATGCTGCCCAGCTGGGCAGATTCTCCATCGCTCCCAGCATTACCTCCACAAGCTTACAGAAAACATCACTTTTTGGCCAATTCTTTAAGGCTGGAGTTGCCCCAGCTTCCAAGGTCTGGTCGGGCAGGGTCCCGGTGGGAGCAGAGGGGGGGTGGTCACAAGGCCACCGTGTCCCCTGCGCCGGGGACTGCAGCAGGAGAGGGGCAGGAGCAGCAGCCACAGCCTCTCACCAGAATTTTAGGTGCTGAACCCGGGAAAAAGGTGAAGGGGGCCGGGAGCCTGCACAGAGCCCCTCTGCCCTGGCTCTGCACAGGGCTCAGCCCACAGCAGCGCTGCGCTGGGCGGCCCCAGGGACACACAGCACCATCCCCTGCGCCGCGGGCAGCTCCACCGACCAAGGCTGGGCACAGCGTGGTTACTGCCCGGTGCTGCCCGGCGTTTCCAGCATCCCCCTCGCCAGAGGCTGAGGGACCCGCTGGCAGCGCCCGCTCTGTGCCTCTGACCAGTGCTGGCAGCCCCTCTTCCCCTGAGGAACCTGCTGATCTGACTGATGTTACGCAGCTACTTAAATTCCATCACAGACTAACTTACACGGCTCCTTGCTGGGTTTCCTTTCATTTAGGGAAGTATATTTAGGGTACGATCCTGCTGCAGGACCCCGTGTGGAAATCCAGCAGCTTCAGCTGGGCGTCTGGCTGCGTAACCCCCCGGGTGATCAGACTCCCCTCGGAAATTTTAAAAAAATCTTAAAATACCTCTGTGCTGCCTTCCTCAAAACCACAAGCAGACAGCTCTGTAGCACTGAAATAACACACCGGAACGTGCCAACTGTCCCTGGGCTCCACGTGCCCTGTGCGCTGCTGGCACAGGCAGCTCCTGGCCCCGGCGCAGCTGGCTGAGCCCCGAGGCAGCGTGGCCACGGGCAGCTGGTGGGGAAGAGCCACTGACCTCCACGCCGCACCCCTGCCGAGGCGCCCAGTGCTGCCCAGCCCTTGCCCTCCCCGGCTGCCTCCCCTGGGACCCCCCTCACCAGCTTCACCGCCAGCTTGTACTTCTTTTCCTCCGATGTCGTGTTGGCTGGGGCAGGTGGAGCAGCGGTTTCGTTGCCCTCAGAGGTTTGGTTGCCCCCAGCAGCGGTTTGGTTGCCCTCAGAGGTTTGGTTGCCCCCAGCAGTGGTTTGGTTGCCCTCAGAGGTTTGGTTGCCCTCAGAGGTTTGGTTGCCTGCAGTGGTTTGGTTGCCCTCAGCGGTTTGGTTGCCCCCAGCAGCGGTTTTGTTGCCCGCAGTGGTTTCGTTGCCCCCAGCAGCTGGGTTGCTCTCAAAGATGTCCAGGATGATGGGGTTGTCTTTGTCGTGCTCATCGATGAGGACCAGGGGGATCTGGTGCCAGAGCTCCAGGTCGAGCGGCGGGGAGCTGGTGTTGCTGCCGTTCCCTGGCGTGGGCTGCAGGATCCTCTCCAGCGCCGCTTCGATGAGCCTGTCCAGTTCCTTCAGCAGATGCTTCACCTCTGAGTATCTGCAGGACGAGAGGCAGTTACCAGGCGGTGTAGAGGTGGTGGGGATGTGCAGCAGCTCGTCTGCCGCTCCGCGGGCTTGGACCTTCCTGGGGAGCTCAGATGGCTGCCTAGAGATTTCCTGGAGAACGCCGGCAGCCCCCGTGCTCGGGCATGGGCAGCCCAGCAGCCTGCAACTGGGCGGAAAACCAGCGGGAGGACAGAGAGTGCTGCGGTGGTGAACAGTGTTCTGACAGCCCAGAACCGCATCGCTTTATTTCAGTGATTCACTAAACATTTCTAGCAAGCAGAGAGGAAAAAACCCAAATTCCTGTGTGTCGGTCAAGAGCATCTTGCCTCGGGCTATGCTATTGCATGGATATAAATTTGAAACAACTCTAACAAAAACCAGTTACTCCTCTGAAATGACGATTGAGTTTTACCGCCGCAGCTCACAGCTGATACTGTTTAACCAGCTCTTAATGGGCAGTGTGTGAGCGATAAGAGGCGCATTCACAGCGAGGAAGGAGAAAGAAAGGAATTGTGGGGAAAGATCGAGAGACTGATTTTGGCTGTAACAAGTGTGTTGAACTTCGAGTTCTCCCTGAGCCAGGGAAAGTTCACAGGGAGGCAACAACCATCATCAGATTAACTGATACAATACGGAAAACCAGGAAAATTTGCAGCACACGGACCCTCCTCTGGACCTGAGCCATTCGCCTTCCTATTGTTCTCCTTTATTTGGTTTTTGGTGCCACTTGGTGAGTCCATCGATGCTCCTAACGTGGTATCTGAGACAGGACCAGCTCCGCGGTACCTGACACTAGCAGTATAACTGAGGGTGTTAAACCACGACCGGGTAAATTAGCCAAAGAAAAACTTACTTGAAAGGGTTGGCATTGCAGACTGTGACCGCTGGGAACTTCATGGTCTTGAAGCCAATAGAGAGAGACGAAGTGACGTTGTAGGAGAGGTAGGTGTTGATGAGGATACCCCACTGCCAGAAGACCAGAGATGCAAAGAGCAGCGTTAGGAAGAACCAGATTAATTTCTTCTTCGGCCCCTCTTTGATGATGCGCTTCGGGCCGTGGGTGTTGGTGTTGTCGCAGTACCAGACCAGCAGCTCCTTGTAGGTGTAGCCGGGGCCCTTCTGCAGGCGGTGCAGCGCCCGAATGAAGTATTTCTTCAGGTTCATGCTGCTGCCTGCAAGGGGGAGAAAAGACACCAAAACAGCTGAGACGCAGGGTTTGTGTTAGGCCAAGTACACTGGTATTGTCAGCAAAGCAGAAGTGGAGGAGTTGAGTGATGGCACGACCGTGGTTTTATAACCCAGGAGAAGGTCAGAGCAGATGTTCTGCAGGGCCACACCGTGGCAGTGAAACGGTCCCTCACCTCCTGAGAGCGCACGAGGCGCGGGGTTGTGCTTTGCAGTGCCAAAAGCAGCGAATGTTTTTGTCACATCCCTTCTGGGGTCCCTCCTGGCCCCACAAGAGTTCAGTGACGTGGACCTGCTGGCCAGGGCTGTGCCAGTGACTGCCCCAGTACCAGCCCCAGGCCCTGCAGATGTTGCAATAACTAACCAGGTAACTCTTTAGGAAGTCGGTGTTTTGTGTGCAAACGTCTCTAACGTCGTGTGAAACCTCTGCCAGCACTAGATGGACCACGCAGTACACACGTGAGCTGGTTTTGGGTCGAATTCAGGCCAATGGCATTTAGTATTCAAGCCAATACAGGGCTCAAGACAATTTTTCTGAAAAGTAAGAAGTATTTCAGTGCATCGGGCTATTGGAGGGGGATGGAGAAGAGGACCTGGACCCAGCAGCACCTTTCCCAGGACCAGTGCTGCTGCCCGCCAGAGGAAGGACAACGGATTGTTTTTTTCCACCAAATTCCTTTGTCTTTCAGATACTATCGGTATGCTCCCGCTGCTCATGTGAGGGATGCTGCATATTTTACATTCATGTTGTGAGTAAACAGAACATTTTGTGCTGCTATTTTAAGGTGAGAATTGGTGTTACTAAATCTTAATATCCTGAGGCAGGATTTCAAAACAAACCTGAGTCAGGTGCTTAGAACATTTTTCATATTTAAACTGTGGGAGAACATAGTTAAAGATTAATGTGTGTATACCTCAGCATCCTAGAAGAAAGAGTGCTGAAATAATAGAGCAATATCTCAATAATGAGCAGTACTCAGCAAAGCAGAAGCTAGATTAACACGAAGTTGTGTGTAGACAGACTAACAGAGGTACAAGAGGAAGCTGAAGGGTGCGCACAGGCCTCTTGGAGAGCGGGAGCAACTGTGTCCTTCTTACTTTTCAGGAAAAAAAAAAAAGGTAATACTGAGTCATTGATTTATTGGCAGATCTGCAAAATCTCCTGAGTAGTATATACAGAGTTTGATAGATTTTATGACATCTCCCTCCATGATGCAAAGAGAGGTGATGATTTCCTATTACATGAGGCGTTAGACGTAGCCTAACATGTGTTAGAACACGTGTCCTGGGACTTGGACCTCCCGGCCCTCCTGGACCCCCCGGCCCCCCGACCCCCCAGCGCATCATTGGCTCATCCCTCGTGCACTCGGGCCGCAGAGGCTCCCACCCCCGGCTGCCCGCAGAGGCTTTATTCACAGCAGGAGCTTGCGTTGCATCAGAGGCTTGCTGGCTTTGGGCAGGACTATGAGGAAAACAGGAGCAGCGACCTCAGCCTCTGCTTAATTACCCGTGGCTGAAGGGAAGACGTGAAACACGTGCGGCCGTTCTGCCCGAGCCTTCTGCTGCCGGGTGTGAACACAAACCCATCGCAGGGCTCAGCCTCAGGATCGCTCCCTGCTTTATAAAACACTATCGTCGAAATACATTTAAATCCACAGAGGCTAGCAAGGCAAACTAGTAAATATTTTCCGCCTTTTAAGAAATCCAATAAAAGATTTAGATTAGATTAAAATTTCAAACACACCTACACCGCACTGGGCAAAATCCAGCCTGGCTGGACCTGACTGGCCGCATGCGCTGCAGCCTCTGGTCGCTCTGCTGCTTCCAGACCGCGGGGCCCAGACATGGGCATGGGCTCCGGGGGGATCCCGCTTAGTCGTACAGACCTTTGTGGGCTGCTCATCAACCTGACATCGCTGGAGGAAGTTACTATTTCTTTTCATATTGTTTCCTGAGGCTGAATTTTAGCTTCTTTATTTTCCCAATGGCAATGCTGAGAAGCTTACTCACGGGTTGAGGAGCACACACGGGGTAAAAGCTCCACTTTCATAGCTGAGTAACATCAAAGGTACTGAACAGCTAATTTTGATGTTGCTTTATCTTTGCTCAGTTTTGCAGAAGTCATCGATACACTCGTTCTCCACCTTGAATTTATTTCCATTTAGCCACCTAATGTGAGAGTGCTCTTTGCAAAGGCACGGTGTGCTCACTCGCGGTGGCGAGGGGAAGATGCTGCGCGGGGAGGGGGAGACCAGCTCCAAAGGGGTTTTAAGCAAAGACTGAAGTGCCTTCCACCTCGCTCACCAACCGTAAAAACACTGTGCTGAAGGGCAGCATTTTCACATTTTCAAGCTAGCTTCAGGCCATACTGTAGAAAATAAGTTTAAACTAGTTTTTAGATATGTTTTAAACTGATTCAGAATGTTGCTTCCCCAATGTCAAAGCTATGGGACCTGTTCTTTGCCGAGTGCTGCCCCGTCCCGCGGCCTCAAGTGGCCTCTGCCAGCGGGAGCACAGGAACAGGGACAGGGACAGGGACAGGGACAGGAAAAGGGAAGGGGACAGGGACAGGGTTGGCTGGAAGAGCATCCTCAGGCAGGACGCTTGCAGCATCCCCACTTCGCCACAAAAACACACGGATCCCAAAATTAAAAAACCAAGTTAACAAAGGTGTGCTGGTAGCACAGCCGAGCAGGCAGGCACAGGTTCTGCAGGGGACATCGTAACATGGCAGCAGGGTGAAGGACTTGGGTTTACTCTTCCTTTAGGCATAAGCTGTGCTTTTACACAGGTCAGTCGATAAAAGAAATGGCATTAAGCAAAAGCTGCACTTGACCATACTTGGATGACTTTTTTTCAATCTTTTTTCTCACTTTAATAGTTTTCTTCTTACCTTTATTTCCAGAATGTTTCCAAATAGACTTCTTGTTTCTTTCTCACTGCTGAAAGCCACCCTGCGAGGTGCCTTGCCCGACGGGAAGCCAAAGGCCCTGTTATGGGGGTCTCCTTGCCCCGAGCACAGAGGCTTAGTGCTCGGATGCTGTAGCAGTTCGGAGGGGGGTTGGTACCGGTTTGGGTGCCAGCCTGGGGCCTGTCCTGCTCTCCCACATCAGCAGGCTGTTCCTGGAGCAGAGAAGTGACAAATGAGGGACAACTAGTACACAGATAACCATCACCCCGTCCCAAAACCCCTCTGGAGAAAGGGAGCAGAGGCTGCGGTGGGACAGGAGCTGAGGAGGACACCAGGGCTGGGGACTTGGAAGGTGCTTCCCCTCGGTGGACGCACAGCCCGGCTCCTGCTGGCGAGCGGCACGCGGGGCAGCCTCACAGTTACAAAATTCCATCCCTGCTGCCGCCCTCAACTCCCCCGTTATTCGCACAGCGTGGGCAGCTCGAGGGCCCGGACATTTGACAACTCCCAGCTGCTGCTCACTGGTTTCATTTCTTGTTTGGCTGCTCCACTTCCAAGGCCCCGGCCAGGGAAGGGGCACACGCACCCGTTAGGCTCCCCCGCTCCTCCTGCTCCTTTGCATTTTTTATTGTCACGTCTCTAACGTGCCGATAAGAGCTGACTTTGTCTCCTTTGCAGGTGGTTCTGGGGAACCACCGCTGCTTCCCTCGCCACCTCCCCACTGCCGTGCTCTGGGCTGCCCCTCGCCCGCACGCTGGTGTCACCTAAAACAACTCTCAGGAGCTGACCCAGGGACACGAGACCCCCGTGGTGCACAGGGTTCCACGTGCCCCTCTCCTGGCAGCGCCTGTGTCACCGTGATGACCGATGCCATCCTAAAAGCAACCTGCTCCTGGTTGTAACGTGGTTTGCTTTGTGCTGCGGAGGAGGTGTCCTCACCTTCCCCCAGCAGCCGCCAGGCCAGCCCTGCATCATCCCAGCATCACCCCAGTGAAACTCCTCCACCTTAGGGGTGAGATCAGACTCCCACGTTACGAAATGACTGTGTTGACTGTGTTGAATCTCCTCTGGGGTTTTCCTAGGGCAATTGCCACTTAAAGGAAATAAAGACATAAGCAAAACTCAGCACACTCGTGGAAGCTCAAGGGTGGTACCTCGGCTGCAAAACCACTCCAACACTACCGGGCCTGATACTGCAATTACTCGGTACTTTCTCTACTGGGACACGCACAGTCATTCCTCTTTGATCACCAGCTGCTCATCTGCCATCTCCTCCAGAGCCCGAGAAAAAGACCTTGTTTTGCTAGAGAAGACATTTATCTATGTAGTGGTATTTTTGCAAATTAGAGGAAACTTTTTTATTACATCACCAGTTTACAGGTCGGCAGTTGAAAAAGAAAAGTGGAGCAGTGTCAGTGGGCAGTGAAAGCCCCTCCTGAGCCAGGGGGCGGGGGGGGCCCAGCGGGTGCTTCGTGTGTGAAGAGCAGCGGCCGCCGCTCAGACGCCCTCAGCTGCCCCGACCCGCGCAGGTGCCTCCGGGTCTCCGACCGTGACGGGCACGTGTGAGCACTCGAGGGGTATTTACAGTCTGGGCGTTCAGGCAGCGTTTGCCTGACTCTGGTAGATGCTCCATCCCTCCTCGCCCGGCCTGCCTAACCCTGCGCTTCCCACCATGTCCCTGTCCCTGGGACGGTGACAAACCTGACTCCTCACGTGCCAGGAAGGTCACGTTGCTGAGAGTCAACTGCGCTGCTTGTGCAACGAACAACGTGAATCCTGGGATGTAAGAGGAGCAAAACGCCCCCGGAGCTCCCTCCTGGATGGCAGATCTACCCTGAATGAGGCGAGGGAGCATCCTCTGCCCTCACCCGGGGGGCAGCAGCCTGGGGGGGGGCACCTTGCCCACAACAATGGAGAGCAAAATACTCAGAAAGCTGCGGTTCTCCTCCATACCTTTTATCAGGGAGATTAAAGAAAACTCTGTGTAAACAGAGCTGAAACAGGAACGGCTCCTCCGGCTGCCCAGCGCCCCCGGGACACCCGCCCGGCCCCGAGCCCGCCCGGCCGCTGCGGAAACACCCCGAGCCCGGGCGCCTTCCCGGCGGGGTCGGCGCGGAAAGACACCGCGACCCAGCTGAAGTTTTCCATCGCCCCCCCAAAGGGGAGCAAAGGGCTCCCCTTATTTTTCTCCCTCTATAAACAAGATTATGCCTTAATCCCGCACCCTCCGCCGCAAGAGCGGGGGAACAGCCGGATCGCTGATGTTTTAGCTGACCCACCCAGGTCCAGCCCCCCCGCGCCGGTCCCGCCGGTCCCCGCGGGCATCCCCCCGGCCTCGGGCCCTCCCCGCCGGTCCCGCCGGTCCCTCCGGTCCCCGCGGGCATCCCCCCGGTCCCGGCCCCCCCCCTCCGCCGCCGCCGGCCCCCCCGTACCTGCCTCCCGCGCTCCGGCGGCGCTGCCCGCTGCGAGCGGGACCGGGACCGGGACCGGGAGGGGCCCCGCCGCCGCCCCCGCCCCTCCCCGCCCCTTGTCCTGTCCCCGCGGGGCATCCGAGCCCGCCCTCCCCTCTGCGGGAGGCGCTCCCGGGTCAGTCGGGGCCGGTCCAGGCTTCGGGGAAAATCTCGCTTTAATTTTCCCCCAGCAATTGCGATCGACACTCCCGACCCCCCCCTCGGGGGGCTGCGGCCGGTTCTGCTGCTCCCACCCGGGTCCCACCGAGCCCCCCCGGGCCTGGGGGCAGCGGCACAGAGCTCCCGGTGACACAGGGGCCGGGGCAGTTGTGCGTCCTCCCCCGCCCAGGGCTGAGCTCCGCTCCTTGGGATTCTCCCCAAAAGGTGACAAATCCCGGTTGGAACGGGAGGGGCGCAGCCAGGCCGCGGGAGTCGCTCGGGAGGGGCGGGGGGGTCACAGCAGGACTGGGTGTCGTGGCCGCTGCCCTGACCCCTGCCTGCAGCAGGTCACGGTCTGGGTCTGCTTCGAGACGTCACCGCGCTGCTGCGGCCTCCCCCGTGCCCGCCACCCCCCGGGACGGCCTGTGGCGCACGCTGAAAGGTTCTAGAACCCTTTTTTTTTAAAGATCTTATAATCTTTTTCTAAAAGATCTTATAATCCTTTTTTTAAAAGAAGTATAAGACCTTACAATATTATTTTTTTCCTAAAAAAAGCCCCCCTGCACAGCTGTGTTTACTCTCCGGGCTGCCCCTGGATGTGCTTTCCCGGGAGCGTCTCGTGCACCCCGCGACTGCGGAGGGTGTTGATGCTTAAACAGAAGGAGCAGGACTCTGCCCGGGGGGCGGCGCAGGCCGAGCCTGGCAGGTGACGGTCTCTTGCTGGGAGAAATGAGCTCTGCTTCCATAAAATGACAACAAAATCAAAAACCGAAGCAGCTCTTCTCTGCTTCTGAGGGTGGGACACGAGCGGCTCGGACAGGGCCGGGTGCACCCCCACAGCCCCCTTGTCTGCGATTTCCACGGTGTTTAGTGTGTGCTGTTGGATTTTAGGACTTAATCTCAATCTTATGTGTCTCACA
The DNA here is from genome assembly GCF_047716275.1 of Strix uralensis. Classification (NCBI taxonomy): domain Eukaryota; kingdom Metazoa; phylum Chordata; class Aves; order Strigiformes; family Strigidae; genus Strix; species Strix uralensis. Next base: position 20,523,672 of record NC_133987.1, read on the forward strand.
CACTGATTCCTGTTGATCACATAGTGAAGCCCTCGGGGGGGGTTGGAGAGACACCCCCCCCCCCCATTTATTTTCTGTATTTTCCTACACTGCCAGCACACTGCGTGCCGTCAGGTGGGACCCCTGAACCCAGCACTATGGCACAAACAGGGTATAGAGGTAAAACCTTGAGCATCCTGAGCCGTTGTGGGAGACGTTAACTCCTCACAGCAGAACAGTAAACATGCATAAACCTCTTCAGAACTATGAATCACCGCAGAGCAAAAGCATTGTAAAAGGTAATGATCGCCTCTTGCTAGGAAAAGTAATCACAGGTTCTTGTTCAATCAGGACCCGGTCAGACTTTCCCAAATGTCCCCGTGTTTTGTTGTTTGGGAACAAAAGGGATTTTCAGTTTTAAATTGCACAAGTGTACCTCCTGCCATTCAGAAGTGGAATGCGGGATTGTGTTTAAACCGTATTTCCAAGCGAAGCTAGAACGAACAGGTTTGATGGTGAGTACCAGGACTTACCCAGTTTCTAACCTCTGTCCTGTCAAAATAATTGCCCTTCTATCACTACTTATCTCCCCGGAGAACAATGTCTGTCACCACCACTGGCAGCTCTAACGCTGAAAATAGAGCAGGCTGCATGTGTTCAGCGGTTTGAAACATCAGCTGTGAAGCCAAGTGACCTTGAATTTGGCCTGACTTCCTGGTGTGTCTCTCGCTTGCTTCATGAGAAAGTTTATTTCATAAGCAAAAACCTCCTGCTAAAAATACAGCTGAAAAACACCATGGAAAGCTCTTCTGCACCCCAGGCGTTGTGTTGCGAGTCGGGCTGATGTGTGGCGTGATGCACCGCTGACAGCAGCTAAACACAGCTGAGAAACTGGATACACGGGGCAAATCAGCCAGAAAACGGCACCATCGGGCTCATCTGTAGGGTTTTGAAAATATCAGCTGGTCCTAAATTTATCTGGTAAAAGGAAAATACTTTAATGGTGGCTGGGTTGGATGCAAAGAAGGCTGAAAAGGTTTCTGGGCTGGTTTTTAGGCCTGTATATAATGATGAGGAGTGGAGGCGATTGTGTCAGAGCCCAACACAGACTCAAGGTCAGCTCTTGTGGAGGAAGTTGCTCCAAAATTACAACCCCGTTAGTAGGACTCGGTTCAGGTCACCGGAAAAAACATATCTGACTCGTTGCTATCCGGCTGTGTGTAAATCTGCATTTCTTTGGGCCTAATTATGCCTTTCATCACGCCAGGTGGGTGCCGAGGTCGCTCCTTGGTGCTCAGGGTTTTCACCAGGATTTGCAAAGGCTCTTTGGACTCCAGAAACGGGAGCGGTGCGGTGGCTTTGCTGCCCGGCGTTACCTGCCCTGCTCTGCGGCGGCCCGTGGCGGGCGGCCCCTCTCGCAGGCACCGCCAGCACACATGCACCTGCTAATTAGGTTGCCATTTAGCAGGAGCTGCGAGACGTACGTGCTAAATATTAGTCATGTCTGCAGCCCGGCTTCCAGTCGGACGGCTCTGGGGTTTGCAGGCAGCCCTGCTGTGAGGGAGCAGCGCGCCGGCCCGGCGCTCGTCGCGTTGGTGGTCGGCACCGCGCTGCCCAGGGAAGCCGGGCATCGCCCGCGCCGTGCAGGGCGCAAACGGGCTCGTTCAGCATTTAACTGCTGGGTTTATCGGGTGTGCTTTCAGAGACACACTGTCACTAAACAAAATAGAGTAATTCAGTTGCAACCAGTAAAATCACAGTCAAACGTTAGCGAGCATCTCCAGCCAACCTGCACCGGTAACCACTGCGTATAAAACCTTTTTAACGAAATGTTTGCGTTACAAAGATCAGGCAGTAAAACCGAGCCTGGTTTTGTTTTACAAGCAGCAGAAGAGGGGAGGGAACAGCCCCCCCGGGCCTGGCACAGCACGCTCAGCCGGTGGCAACAGCCTGGCCGCGGGGCTGGCGGGAGCGGGGCAGGCCCGTGCCGGGGCTCGGTGCTGCCGGCGGCTCCCACCGCGCCGTGAGGTTCTGCTGTTGGTTCCGCAACGGGAGGGACGGGGCAAGACCCGGCGCAGGTGCAGCCCCCGCAGCCCGACAGTGAATGACATCGATCGTTGCGTCGCAACTCGCCCCACGTGTGGGTGAAACCCGGACAGCTCACGGCACAGGACCGCAGCGGGCTGCGTGCTCAGCAGCGTCTGTCACTGCTGGGGCTTCCCCGGGCCCGCTCCACTCCGTAACTAGTCAGGGTGACAGGGAATTAGTTGCACTCATTGGCCTTTTCTGCCGTAGAAGATTGCTGGAAAAAACAACCAGCGCGCTGTGACTCCAGCGTCAAAAGATGCGGTGGCTGCGGGTGGGGTCTGGCCCTGGGATGCCGCAGCACCGCAAAGATCCCCGTGGGCCCGTGCTTTATGGTCCTCTCCCATGTTCTGGCGGAAATGTGAAATATTTTGTGACTGATGATTTTTTTATAGCATGAACAAGAGCGGGGAGGATTACCCTTCGTGATTAACCAGGGGAACAGCTTGTACCTTTCAGGGTTCGTTATGTAAACTTGGGTGAGAAAGTCTTAAAACACAAGGGAGGACAGTGCCGGGCAAGAGGCGTTGTGAAAACAAGTGATTCACCCGGCTCTGGCCAGCACCTGCCTCCAGCCACGGTGATCGCATCACCACGGCACTGCTGCGCGTTTGAAACTGCAGGTGAATAAATCCAGTGGACACACACGTTTTCCCACCTTTAGAAATGTTCGAAGTGCACGGGTGGAAGGAGACAGAAGTGATCCCGTATCCGCAGGCTGGAGGAGGTTGCACTTGCCCGGCTGCCTGGAGCGGGCAGGAGGAGGCAGGTCGGGGTGACACCGCCTCGTGTCCCTCGGCCTGAGAGGGGCTCTGCTGGCCACCATCCCCCCCGCCCCGTGTCCCGCGGTTTTCGGGACAGCTGCCTGACAGCGCAGCTGCCAGGGCGAAAACACCGTCTGGGGCAGCGTGGGGCACAGCACGGGGCAGGGGGCATGTGTGGAGAGTGGCGTGGGGCCGGCAGCCGGCCTGCATGCCCGGCAGCACGGGGAGAGTCAGCCCCCCCGGAGGGATGCGGCTCCCACCCAGCTCCTTCTGGAAGGGAAACTGAGGCAGGAACGTGAGACCGGGAGAGACAAGGCGGTGCAGGAGTGTTACAGGGAAGTGCCAAAGCAGGGTGATGGTACAAGAGATGCCAAAACACCAGGAACACGCTGTCCGCAGCCCCAAAGGCAGGTGTATTTCCCTGTTTATACCTTGGGCCGTGTTGCAACTGGGCTGGGGAGCAGGCGCAGCTCCGGGGTCAGCGCCCTGCGGCTGCTCTCGCCTGGGCCGAGGGGAAGAGCCCGGGTGCAGCACGGCCGGCTGCTGCGGGAACCTGCCGCACGGCATTCCTGCTCCCTGTGCCGCAGGGACGGCCGGCAGAGCCCCTGCCCAGCCCCGAGCCCCCCGGGGCCGGGGCGTCCTGAGCCCCCACTGCTCCGGAGAGGGATGAGCGGGGTGAGGGGGGTGTCTGGAGTGGGATGAGCAGATGAGTGGGATGTTAGGAAGAAGGGGGATGGATGGAGGAAGAGATTCCATAAAAGAACGCCAGGGATTGGGGAGCCCTTGCTGCCAGAAAGTGTCATTCCCAAGAGAAAAGCTGCTCAGGAGCGAGGTTGTTGGGTAGTTGTGCCGTCGCTTCAGGAAGCATCGAGTGCCCTGTGCGTGCAGTGCTGAGACCTACAGGCCAGGGCTCGTTTTGAGTAGAAATTTTGTGGCCAGAGGCCAGCAAGTGCAGCCCGAGGCCCAGCAGCCCTCACCGAGCATGGGTGGGGTTCGGGGGGCTGGCGGGGCTGGCAAGCGAGCGCTGGCGTGGGGGCAGAGCAGGGTGGGCATCTGGCAGAGGAGGGGGCTGTTGCAGCACTGCCCGCATGTCCTGGGGCACCAGGAGATGGTGCGAGCAGTGGGGAGAGCTGGGAGCAGCGCTGCCCCCCGGCTGGAGTGGCATCTCCAGGCCCCCCTGGACGGGAGGGAAGTTTCTCGGGTGGGATTGCCCAGCCAGGCCTGGGTTCCTCCTTTCCTTCCCCTCCACAGGCATCGGTCACGCTCAGCCCCGGCTCTCGCTCCTCCCGGGGTCTGTCAGCTGCTGCCCAGCCCTGCTGCCGGCATTACCGGCTGTGGGAACCGGTGACGACCCCGCACCTCCCGGTCCGTCCTGTTCGCAGGGAGATGCCTGCGTCAGGATTAGTGCCGGAGCCGCGTCGCGGCATGTCGCTGCGGAGGGCAGCTGCTGCAATCGCGGCTTAACCTCTGACTCACGGAACCGCTCCGGCACTGCCACGGCGCGGGCCTGGGCTGGGGATGCTCCGGCTGCCGCAGCTCTCCCGGGGCTGAGGCTGCTGGAAAACGCTTCTGCCAAGCACCGGGTGCGGGCCGGGCTGCTGGGGACGGCTCAGACCTGGCGTCTGGCCACGCGGCATCGCCCAGCCCCGGCTGCGTGGTGCTCACCGCTGTGGTGTCACCGAGACGGGCAGTGGGACTTTCACGCCAAGACAACGATTTTGTACCACAAAGTGCCCCCCATCTCGCACTCCCGCCGCCGGAGCCTCCCGCAACGCTCTGGGCCCCAGGAGCAGCGTCGGCCACGGCTCCGAGCAGAGGGAAATCGCTGCTGCGTGGGGAGAGTGACCGTTGCTCCAGTGTGTGTGTCACTGACGGGCTGCGGGGTCTGGCGGCAGCACCGATGTCCCAGGCCGCGGGCGGGAGGCACGGGGGGGCTCTCGCGGCGCAGAGCCCCTCGCTGGGTGTTTCCTGCGAGGGCTGGCTGAGCCCTGCGAGCCCCTTCGGGGGTGCCTGGAGGAGAAACCTCCCAGTGCTGATGGTTACGGAGCTGGCTCAGCCTGCCCTGAAGGTGAAGGGGTAAAATTAAAACATCCACAACCTCCAGCTGTGGCCTCCCCAGAGCTGCACCCTATGGCCCGGCACAAGTGGGGGCTCAGAGCCTGCAAGGGTTTTCCATAGGCATGGGCTGGAGATGCCTTTCCCCAGCCCCATTTACATTAACGAGGCATTTAATTCCTTTGCGGACCACCCCAACCTCACCTGGCTGGAAGGGGCCCGGGCAGCCTTTAACCCCGTCGGTGCTGCCCAGCTGCAGCTGTGGAGAGCAGCTCTGGGCAGCCATCCCCTCGCCCCGAGGGAGGCTGGAGTCACCCCTCAGGGCTGGTGTCCCTGGGGCTGCTGCGCCCCGTGGGGTCGGGCCAGCTGGGATCGGGAGGGGACCAGGCTGCATCTCAGAGGTGTTTTCCAAGGAATCTGTGACTTACTGTCGCATCCTGGGCAAGTTTTTCATCCTGGTTGACTGAGAGGTTGGATGCTCCCACTTTTCTCTGGATTACTAGGTGAAATTCTGTCTGATACGGAAACCACACATCCATCCTGCATTTGGCCGTCGTCTCTTTGAGTCCCCTTTGTGCTGGCTGTTCATGCCGAGCAGTGGAACAAACAGAGTCAGGGGGAGAGTCTCGTTTTCCACCCAGGAAAAGCCTTTGCCCGGTAGTTTTGATTCTCAAAAGTACTTAAGTGGCAAGTCCCGCCACTGCAGCTGGAGTCTGTCTCTGCACAGGCCCCTCTTGCCGTGGCTTTCTCGGCACGTGTTTGCACACTTGTGCAAGGGAGCCGGAGCCCTGGGGGAGCCACCAGCAGGCGAGGCCAGTGGTGGGACAACAAACCAGCCCCCAAACTCCTCGTGGGAGGACAAAAGCCCGCGCAGCCCTGGCAGTGCTGCTGGGGGATGGGGGAGGTCAGGACAGTAACTACAGAAATCAGGCACCCGCAAGCAAAACGATTTGGGTTGGGGTTGGCTGGGAAGACTTCTCTGAAAAAACCCAGATTTGGTCCATGCCCCTGAAGGTTGTTATGGGGCAATTGTGTATGAAGTGGGGGGATATGGTGTAGGGGAGAACTTTGTAGAGTCAGGCTGATGGTTGGACTCGATGATCCCGAGGGTCTTTTCCAACCTGAATGATTTTGTGATTCTGTGGAGAGGAAGCCAGCACTGGGTCTGGCCCGCAGGCTCGGTAACGCGCTGTACGGGGGTGTCTGCTCCCCAGCGGGCCGGAGAAGGGCCGGCAGGCTCCATGTGCTTTCAAACCCCACTTCTGTCTGCGCACTGCTGGTCGGGACAGGCACTGGCGGACTCCTGCTGTCCGGCAAACCTCTGTGCAGCTGACTTTTCCTCCTCCTCAGCCCTCCCCCAGCCCAGAAGCTCCACCATCACCCACAACTTTCTCCCCTCCAGCAATGGCTGCTGCTGGGAGCTGTGGAGGAGCTGAGTGAGGTTCACATGCTGCACCCCCTCTCCTCCAAAGGGCTGGTCCCGGCGTGCAGGCAGCCTTTCCCCGTGAGTCACCGGCACCTGCCCGCTGCAAGGTTGTTTCGACACCTCTCCCAGCCTGTCCTCCGCCCGGCTGCCGAGGCAGCGCTCTGCCTGCGATGCTGCCTGCACTGCCTTTTCAGGGAGCGCAGCCGCTCCCCTGCAGCGCCCCGGTGCCATGAAGCCAAAGCCGTGGGTCTGTGGGGCTGGGGCCATCGTCACCCCGGCCCGGGAGCCTGGACACCGCGGCCAGGTCCGGTAGCGAGAGGCAGGTCTATCCCAGGGCCGGGAGGCGAGTGGGGGGCTGCCAGCGAGTGAGGGGCTGCCTGGGGCTGGCCAGGCTCCTGCCGTGCACCCTGAGTCTCCCAGGAATACCATCCCCATGGGAAGAGAGTGGGGCTCCCACCCAACCCTCAGAGCAGCGGCTGCAGCAGCAAAGGGGATATCACTGAACCACGTTTTACAGCCTGTGGTTCCTATAAACTCCAAGCTGAGTTTCTCAAACGCTTTATGATGTTTAGTGTTGTCACACCTGCTTCTTGTACCATCCTGGGTAGTTTTCTGTGTTGAAGATGACTCAGGAGTTCAGCAGAGTCCGGTATTTAATTCACGATGAAGTAATCCATTTCTGAGGCTGCTCTGTGGCTTTCTGCCTCCTGAGGATTATTCATACAAGTGGAAAAGGTGCTGTGCCTGCCCTGAGAAGTTAATGCAAAAAGCACTGACAGCAAACCTGCGCTTTTCCAGAGCTGAAAGGGATTGCTCATGCCGAAAAGCGCCTGGCGGGACACACATGTCCCGGGTGATTGAGCAGAGGCCTCAGAGGAGTGCTGCAGGGGAACGCTGCGCTCCAGCAGCTTTGCTCTCAGTCAGTCATAGATTTTCCTTATTAGAACTGCAGATACTGGGTGTAAAATCTGAGCAGTCAGTACAACAGCTTTCTTGCAGGATTGGCACCACTTTGTTTATTTTAAAAGACTTTCGTTTTGCTCTGGGAAGCCTTTAAAAATACAAACCTTTCTAAAATTACCACTGGTTGGAGTGTCATCTGCTTTACAGCTCCAGCCAAGGTCTGGCTTTGCCCTAACGAAGGCTTTGCCCTAATGAAGGTGTTACTCAAGGCTTTGTCTGTGTTGTGAACTCTCAGGTACCCCAAAGAAAGACCAGGGGACCAGCCTGTGGCACCCACACAACGCAGCTTCTGGCTGCACCATGATGGGAAGCATGGAGGACACGACTCCCCGCCTGGCCCGAACCGTGCCGGCTGCCAACACCTTCCCTGGCCACGGTACCCGGGTGCAGCTTGATGCTCTGAGCAGCAGCTGCAGGGAGTTTTCTTCCTTTCCAAGGGGGCTGATTACACAAGTAGCACCTGCTGATTTAACCCAGCTCCTGGAGCTAGAGGGTTGCTGGGAGTGGGACAGAGTCACCTGAGCAGCCTGAGAGGAAGAGGAGGCTGAGCAGTGGGGAAGGAGCTGGGCTGAGCTGCCTCAGCAGCAAACTGGGATCCTCCAGCCCCTCCTCGGTGAGGGTGAGCCCGTGGTGAGCAAAGTTTGGGGACCCTGCGAGAGCTGCCAGCGCCGTGGCACATGTGGGTACAGGTGAGAACAGACCGGGGTATGTCCCACTTCATCGTGTTTGCTTCCTGCTGCCCAGGGAGGTGTTCCCCCCCGCCCCAGCGTTCGCAGGAGGCTCTGCTTTGTAAGAGCTGGACTCAAAACTGGTTTTAGCAAGTATCTGCATCTGGAAGAGGGTCCTTGGTCAGGACTACCTGAGCCAAAGCAGCTCCTATATGAGGAAGCAGCAGGCTGGTGAGGAAGGAGCTGCTGCAAGCCGTGGTCTGGCTCTGAACTCCGCTGTGGCTGCGACAGCTCACGCCTGTGGTACGAAGGAGGAGGTGGCCCGGGCAGGCATGTGGCTTGCCCAGGCTGCTTTGGTTTTCTCGGGGTTGTTTTGCCACTACAGCAAATGGGGCAAGTCTGGTGTAATGAGCGTCGTCGCTATTTGATGTTGCTAGAGGTGAGGGGAACAGGCAGTGGTTTGCTCCGAGGCCCCGCTCTCTCCTCCCCTGCGTCTCCAGACTGTCCAGGAGCGGAGCTGTCAGGGGATCCCTGAGGTCCCAGCGTTTCCCGTCCCCTCACAGCCGATGCTGCTCTCTGAAAGGCATTTCACCACAGCCCCGCTCCCCCCGCCGGGTCCAGCTGTGCTTTGCAGCACAGACCCCTCCTCTGCAGAGGAGCCTGGGGCGCCCGTCAGCCCCAGGGCAGGCACAGGCGAGTCCCGCAAGCTCCAGGGATGTCGGCAGGGAAGTAACTCAGAGCACTGATTTTCTTATTTTTTTTTTTTAAAAAAGGCAGAGCAGTTATTCAAAAAATATATCTTTATTTTTTTCAGTTTATCAGCTCTTTAAATAATTCAGTTAAAATATGTTTTATTGCACATTAAAGAACCTTTCTGGATTCTTGCTGTCCTATATAAAATAAGTTTACATAGAGAAAGGAAAACAGACTTTTACATGCACGCTCTGGATCACTCTTGCTCTATGGAAACCCCGAACAGTCAGCCCGGTGCAGGCTTGATTCATCCTCCACATCTACACAGCACGTGCCAGGCAGCGGGGGATCGGCTGCGGTCGGAACGAGTTGGGAGCAGGACGAGGTGCAAGGGGGAGGGCGCTGCCACCGCAGCGGGGGGCCCTGGGAATGTCCCCAGAGCCACGGGGGTGCAGGCAGCAGCCCCTGGCCTGCCTGTGGGTGCAGCGTGGTGGAAGCGGCGCGTGCACAGGAGGCAAAAGGCAGGTGCCGAGGCAGCCCTGGGGACGGAGGGGTGCAAGCGGGGTGTTCTAGAAGCCTCCCTGGGCACGGCCAGCGTGGGGTCGGGCAGGAAGAGGGCAGCCAGGTCCCTGGGAGGCTTCTGGGAAGCCACGTGCTGCTTAATGAGCTGCTCTGAGGTTACACTTAATTGCCAGCTTGAGTAGTGTAAAAGGGAACAAGCTTGCAGAGTATGCAGCTCGTTGTTGTGATCCGAATTAGATTTCATGCCCTTTTCAGGTGAGTCTTTGGGGATACTCAGGGTCTCCTACTCAAGCTGTGGGGTAACTTGCTCTACCAACCTCTCGCCTCAGAACAAAGAGCTCTTCCAGGCACCTTTGGAATCAGGTGCCATATCAAAATTCAACTTCAGAGCTTTCCTTTCATCCATTCTGTGCTCTTCCCGAACCCCTGCCATGCCCCCTCCTACAGACATGGTGCTGCATTCCTGAAAGCCCCGGGGTTTTCCCCACAAGTCAAGCCACACAGCAGAGAGCAATTCGTGTTAATACTCTGTGTGGCATCAACCTGCTGCTGTGGGGTAACTCCTGCCCACACACACCGGGGCGCGTGCAGCCGGCTGCTAACGCACCAAGACACTCCAGCTCAGCACCCCGTCCTGCTCCAGCCATCTCCTGCAACAATTAACTGGAAAACTGACGTTGCTTGGAGTTCCTGACGTAATGTCTCTGCGCCCTTGGCTTCCAAGTCTGAGCTTTGCTCAGAGAAGCTGCGACTGCAAGTTCAATCCCTGAATAAGGGTCTGGCCCGACAGCCCGTCAGCGCTCGTCCAGACGTGTGCCGCTCGCCCCGGGCACGCGGGTCCAGCACCCGCCTCTTACTTTGGCACCCGGATGGGCGGGTACACCCACATCAGCGCTGCCCAGCCTCCAGGGTGTCGGGCAGCTGCTCCGTGAAGGCCGACTCGAGCCGCAAAGTGCTGTAATTGGGGGGGGGAGTCCTGGGCAAGGGGCTGTCCTGGGGCAGTGGCAGGCGGAGGGCGGTGTTGAAGGTGGGCAGGTCCTCGTCGATGCAGACAGGGTTATCGTGGCCCTGCCTCTCCAGCTCGCCGGCCTGTGGAGCCTTTCCCGAGCGGTCCCTTTTTCGGTCGTTCCACCATTTCTTTGCCCTTTGCCATTGGCGCCGCATTACGATGGAAAGCGAATCGATGAAGAAGACCTCGACGATCTCGATGACGCAAACGACCGAGCAGCTCATCCAAAGGCCCAGCTGGCCTCCGAAGTTGGAAAGAAGAATGACGAGCTGGAACAGAAGAGAGCAGAAGGTTATCGGCTCCCGTGGGCGCTGGGTGCGCGGCCACGGCACCGTTATGGCGCAGGGCTTGGGGCTCGACAGCCAGAAAAGTGGCCCCGGATCACAGGGCTGCAAAGGCAGCGTCGCCTGAGGATGGTTTCCTGCCCTGGCCTGGACGGAACCGTTCCCCGGCCAAATGAAAACTCCCAGCCTGTGTGGGATGAAGAGCCACCTCTTCTGGGAGCTGCTGCGCTCGCTTACTGTGTTGGCAGGATTCTCCGAAATGAATCTCTCGTTCAGGTCTTTGTAAAACACCATGAGGTTCGCCAGGTCCGTCCTGAGAGGCAAAACAGAAGGCAGGCTGAGGCTTTAGTAAAACAATAACATGAAAGGTACTGAAAAACTATGCAAATAACCAGTTGGACCAGTAGGGCTGGGCTGCTCTAAGGGAGCTTTTCCCCCAATTGCCATCATTAGGGCTGCTGAGATTATATCTGAGCTTGAGGTGCAAGCTAGAAACACAGACACGGAAACTTACTTGTTCAGCTTCTTGTTGATTTTCTGCCCTTTGTCCCAAGAGAGAACTCGAAGCATCCAGTCCTGGAAAAAAAAGAGAGAAAATACTGCTATAGCTGTGTGTGCTTGTGCAGAAATCCCCTGGAAAGGGAGCTCGTGCTCCTTGGACCAGCCTAAGTGCCAGAATTGAATGCCTGTGACGGGCCAGCTGTCCCCAAGGGGATGTCCCAGCCCACAAACTAAATTTTAGTTTAATGGTGAACTCCTGGAGGGGAAGCCCTGACCTGGCCACTACAGACTGAGCCTCTGGGAGGAGCATCACTGAAGTGCTAACGAACACCCCGGGGCCCCCCCGCTTCCCTGCTGAACCTGCGGGTTTGTTTAATGCCTGGTTGTGCCACGCTGGTGTCATGGCCCAGTGCAATCAGGAACTGACCTCTGAGACGGTGGATGGCCACTGGGCGATGCTGGTGGTGAGCGCCCACTCCTTGAAGCTGTGGAGAGAGGCAGGCTGTCAGCTGGGAGCTCCAACGCACATGCAGCTTTCTACCTCTGGTCATGGGCAGGACTTACCTGCAGGCGTCTTTGCAGATCTGCTGGCAGCCCAGCTGCTCCTTCACGAACTTTTCGTGCAGCCTGTAGTAGCAGTACACTGCAAGAAGGGAGCAGGATGTGTGGATGAGAAGCCGGAAAGAAACACAGTGATTTTTTTGCTACCTGTGCTAGAGTGGGGCTGCTGGGGTGTAGGTGCCTTTGCGGCCATCACCTACGTGGTGGGGATAAAAAGATTTACCCATAAATATTGCAAAATACTCTGGGAAGTGGTTGTCCCTTGCTACAGGCATGAACAGTTGCCTCACCCAGTCAAGTCTGCCACTTGACACTTCCATGGCTGCTCAGGAAACAAGTCAATCTAAACAAGGGGTGGCTTTAGGTGCTGTGGTATGGGGTGTTAACGGGGGCTAAGGCAGATTCGCCTCTTCCCAGAGTGGTGTGGCCAGGGAGTGCGGGGTGCAGGCAGGGTTGTGCCTTGGGGAGGTGCGGGGTGCAGGCAGGGTTGTGCCCTCAGGGAGGTGCGGGGTGCAGGCAGGGCTGTGCCCTCAGGGAGGTGCGGGGTGCAGGCAGGGCTGTGCAGGGGGCAGGCAGGGCCATGGCCGGCAGCGGGTAGTTGAGGCACGTGCTGTGCAGGAGGTGTTTTACTCACTCCAGTTGGGGTTCTTCTTGTAGTTGCAGTACTCTGCCCCGGCCGGTAAGGGCTGCGCGTACTGGGCGCAGCCGCATGAGTCCACCATGGCCTTCTGGAAGCAGGAGTGCAGGCAGATCTGGGGGAGACAAACCCAGAGCTGGTGTCTGAGAAGCATAGGCTGAGCACTTCTGCAGCGCCAGGGTCTGGGCTCATAGGCACCTGAAAACACCCCCTGTTCCTGGTAGTAGCCATAAGGTGGGAACCCCCTTTCCCTGGGCCTTCAGGTTCTGTCATGAGTGAACACAAACACGGGCAGAAAGTGCCACGGAGGGTTTAGGCTCTAGTGCAAGAAATAAGAATATAATCCTCTCTGAGGGGGGTTCTGTGAGTGCCCCCACTTCCCCTGTAGCCATCAAAAGCTTCAGTGCTACAGCTGCTCTTTCCACAGCCAAGGAGAAGGTTTCTGGTCTGCCACAGCACGTGGTCCGTGAATCAACAACCAGGTGTGGGAAGTGACTCACTGGTGGAACTGTTCACAGCTTCCACTGAGTTGTGCTGGTGCTCATTTGGAGACCAGGAGTTGTAAGGATTAGGAGGGCAGTAGAGTCAGTGGTTTGTGCTAAAACACTTCATCAGCTGGAACAAGCAGGAACTGAACTTCTCTTTTTGAAATCCCAGTTCTCAAGCCTTTTGGTCCCAGCCCTCCTGAGCCCTGAGTTTCGGTGAAGTACTGTTATTAAAAACCTGAGATAATGTCTGCGTGATCCTACCTGGCAATACATCACAGCAGATTTCAGGTGTAATGCCCCATAATGTAAAAACCCAGCCTAGGCACAGGCTTTGCAGTAGGCAGCAGCTCATGTAATTACAAGTCCTCAAGGGGAGAGTGCCAGAACAACTGACACTCTCCAAGAGGACCCAATTACAGAAACCATGCAAAATTAGTGGAAACTTGCTCTCTAAACAAACATCCTGCTATCTGGATACTGATTAGATGGTATCTGTTATTCCTGGAGTCCTAAAGGTCACAATTTCTGGCTTCAAGGGTTACTAAGCTGCAACATTTACTTGGCCAATATTTTCCAGTCTCACATTGCTTGAAAATTGCCTAATGAGCTCATGTTCTCTCTTTATCTAACAGGGTGCCTAAGGGAACGTCAAACACCAACCACTTCAGAATAAAACTTGGATTTTAAAAAGTGCTGGGGTATTTTACATCAGTGGTTCAAAGCAGTGACCCTACAGCTGGACTGTTCACAATCCCAGATCCTGAACTACAGCAAATTGCAAAGCTTTTTATGAAGGTAGTTTTCTGACTGATAAAACCAAAGGTAACAGGTTTACCTGGAGCGAGTAGCTCTTGTTATAGAGATTTTCTACTGGAATGTCAGCGCCAGTCTCCGTACAGTCACTGTAGGGTTTGCTCAGCTTGCGAGACCGAGTCTGAGAACCAGGAAAGAACAAATCTTGTTATTTGGAGCTCACGGAGAAACCAAAGGCTTCAGTGGCAGTTCATCACAATTCTGAAACTGTAAGTGATGGGGCAGGTTTGAACAGCGTGTTTACCTTTTGCCATCTCAAATGATTTGTCTACCACTTGTCAAAACAAGGGTTTGTTGTGTGTTTTTTTTTTATTTGTAATATCCATTTCCCAAAACACCACTCTGGCTGGATTATCTGCTGCCTTCCTTGAAAACCTCTGCAGGAATGCCGAGAGGCTATAAACATAACAGTGAGGATTTTTCAAAGCAGAGTAATTAATATGTATGTTTTCTCTCATTGCAAAGTCCTAGAGGCTATGCATCCTTTATCCTGGATGTGTTTGTGTTTTGAGGGAAGGGGGGTTGATGGTTAGGTTTGGGTTTTTTTTGTTTGTTTTCTGTGAAGACCCACACCTTCCTGAACTGTTGTTGCACTGGCTGCTGCCGTTCTGTGGGTAAAACAGCACTTCAGGTTGTGCTAGTGCTCAACAGCACCTCTCTAAAGTCACTTTAAATCCAGTGTTTGTATCTCTGATCTCACGATTCAGGATTCAGGCGTCAGCTTCCCGCAGGCTGCCTTACCTTGCTCACCCCTAAACTATCTTTCTGCAGCAATTATCCACTTTGTAACAAAGAAAGTGGCCTGAAACCACAAGAAATGTCATCCACTTAAGAATCCATTGACCCATCTTTCTCTACAGAATTTAAAATTAGGGGCTAATCCTACAAAGGATCAATTTAGCAGGAACCTGAGAAACGCCTGCTTACCTCTAAAGCACCGACTAGATCTACAGGAGGGTGAGGCCAGAGCCACAGCCAGCACCAGCCAGCAGGACCAGGCGGCTACAGGCAGGGACGGTGCAAGTCAGTTCTGTGAGGAAGATGCTCAAACCTCTCTTTGGAGGGAACACAAATAGGTGATTTCAATATTAGAAAGGGCTTACTTCTGAAAACTGAATGAAACCAGCTTTTAAATATGCTTTTAACTGCTGCAGGCAGTCTGATGCCAGGACACCTGCCTTGGGCTGCCGCCGTATCCTCTAGCAGAGGACATCCTTTGTGTAGGATTTTTTTGTCATGGCTTATACTCCTACAAAAGCTTACTTGTTCATTCAGGTACTGAAATAATTTCCAAACTAAATATTTAACTAAAGCGCTGAAACTCCTACCAAGCAATGCCTTGTTTGCATTCCAAACATCTTGGAATATTTTTCGAGGTGGGGGGGGAGTCCTAGTACCCAGCAGAAACACACGAGCGATAACCTGGACACGGACGTGTGGAGCAGCGACCGCCGCAGCCTGCACATCTCTGCTCCCTCCTTCAGGTACGGGGACGCGGGTACAAGGCCCGACCCGGCCCCACGGTGGTGCAGCCCTGTCCTGACAATCGTGACTCTCCGGAGTCTCTCTTTGCTGGTGCTACAGAGTCACCAGCTTTGGGGTTGAGTCCAGCAATTGTGTCCAGCTTCTATTTTGGGTTACGTTAGGATGCAGCCAGGTCACTTCCTTGTGCCAAATCTTTTAAGCACAGCCACATAGATATGTCCAATCTTGGGTTTTATACTATATGCAACAGTCCAAACCTGCTGTGCTGGGAAAATACGACATTAAATATTGAGCCTCTGCCTGCAGTGACTTTCTCCTTATATGGTGTGATAGCTACAAAGCAAAGAGACTTTGCCTCCTTTACACCGTTCTGGTCCCCTCCTATTCACTTTTTGTTTGTTAGGTAGCATTTACTCCGCTGGTTAGATCAAGCAGTTGCTGCCAGAGTTTTCCAGACAGCTGCAAGACAGTTAACTATTGGCACGTTTTAAAAACATCAGCCCTGGTTTTCATGTCTTTTCTGATGCGTGGGCTATCTCGATGTGGCACACCCAGCCCGGACAGATAAGCAGGCTGGCTGAGGCATCTGACCCAACCATCAGTGAAGAAAAGGCAGAGCTAAAATGCTCACTTAACAGCCCATCCAGATGAAAGGGGAAAGCCCGCCTGCCTGATGGCACTGCTTTTACTTCTCAGCCACCAAAAGAAGCCCCTTGGGTCAAATGCCTTGTCTGCACTACACTAATTGGGGAAATTTGGAGCTGCAGCCCTCCCTGCCCTTGCTGGCAAGCAAGACGCTTCACTGAGCTGGCAAAGGCAGAGTCGCTGCCCACGAGTATTTTTTTACAGCTGGGATAGCGAGAAACCCAGCAAAAGGAGACTTACACCCACAAAACAGTGAAATGGGTGGTGCTGCAGCCGCCTCTACGGACCTGACCCTAACGTGGGTAACCCACAGCTCGAGCTCCTTCTCTTCTGCCCCTGGAACCTGCGTGGGATGCAAACTCGTCTGCTTATTGCTAAAGCGAAACGAGGCACTTGACAACACATTTCTGTGGTTGTGGATTTTGCTGTGAAAACAAAACAAAAAAAATCCCCTGGAAAGCCAAGGGGCGGGAGAAAAGGGAGAACAAACAAAGTCCCAGTAGCTGTTGGGTTTACAAAGACCTGATTTTCCAAAAGCCTCTGTGCAAAGGAAAACTTTGCTCAGAAAACTGCTATTTCCTCAGGGCGCTTCGGGTGCTGGGGGGGTGAGGTTTTAGACACCTTCCAGCTGCTGGCTACATTCAAACACCGGATGGGTTCATATTTACATCTGTTTCAAGGAAACGGAGCCGGGCGCAAGGTCGCTGTCACTCACAAAGTGCATCCCTATGGAGGTGGCTGCTGCCGTCTCAATTTCTGTGCCGATGTCTTCGATGAAGGGATATTCGTTCTGGTCGTGGACAATGATCTTGGCTCCCGTGGATGTCACCAGGAAGGGGTTGTAGTCTGCTTCATCTATATACAGAACCACCTGCAAGCCTGGAGAACAGAGACAAGGCAGGAGTGGTTACACCAGAAGCCGGAGCCATTTTTCCTGGTGAGGGAGGGCAGCAGAGTTTATTTAATGTTATCTGTAACAACCCAGCAAGGCCTTTGCAGTGCTAGACTGAGACACTGCAGCAAGCAACGTCCCTCCGCGGCCCCACGCACAGCAAACAAATAATGTCTCGTAGAACGTGGCTGAAACTTACTTTAAAAAGTTATATAACCGGGAAGCAGTAATTTCAGATGGAAAACATTAGTGATGCAATGATATTATCTTTGTATTCTCTGGCAACAGTTTGCACTAGTTCAAACAAGCATTTCCCCAATCAGCTTGCACATCTAGAGCCAACACATCAATCACTCTCCAGCAGGATCCAGTTTGCGGAACCGCTTGTTATCGAACAGTCCCTCTGCAAACTCCGCTCCTCACCGTACTCGCTGCCGCCGGTGGAGGTGCTCAGGACTGTCCCGTTTTCGCCACTGTTGAAGGTGTAGCAGTTGCCGTGCAGGGGATGATGGAAGCGAGTGAAGTGCCTGAAAGAAATCCAGTATTGTTACATTGCCCTCTGCAGTTTTAACTGCCTGTGGGAGAAAATCAGCAGTTTTGGCAGAGACACAGCAGGACTGGATGTTTCTTACTTTTTTTTGGCAAGCAGTTTAGTCTGATGAGAAGTGTGGGTCTTTTTCTTAATATCCTGAAACTATGTGGAGATATGATCTGGTTTAATGGGAAATGAAAAGTTTAGGAGATTTTCAGGTGGGAATGGGGACTGAGAGGTGGGGGAAGCGGATTTACAGAACTAGCGGGAAGGTGGCGGTGGAGGGGACAGAGTCCTCTTCCATTCGACAGCCAGGTGGCTAAAGCAACACCAATCTTCATTTTTCAGAAAAGATGTCATAGCCACTGTCACAGAGGGGAGGCTGAGGACACACCCTTGTGATTCAAGCACATTCATGTCTTCCCTGTGAACATCCCCTCCCACTCAAGCAAATGTCTTCATTCGGAGAAAAGACGTTACGCGTTTGCAGAATTACAGACACAAGCAAAACGCCTTCGGTAACGAGATCTACAGCGCAGCCCGGCAGCGGGGAAATGGCTCAGCCCAGGTGCAGGAGCAACCGTATCCCCAGAGCTGCCACCCCCGGGACGCGGGGATGACTCTCCCGCTACCGCCCTGCCACAATCGTAAGCAGGTAGATTTGATTCTGCCCAAAAGCATGGGTTTATATGAAACGTGGACAGCAGAACACTAAGACAAATTCAATTAAAGAGCGTAATTAAAGTTCACGAAGATGCAAATGTTTGCTTTCATTTTAAAATGGAATCGGTTCCTGCTGGAATTCAGCAAATACCAAATATTCAATTCCTATATATTATGTACTCGGAAATAAGCTGTTAAGCTGGCAGGTATTTTCTGTGCACTGACCTTTTGTCACAAGATAGGCCATCAAAGAAACATGTCAGTAGCAGGTCATCAGCAGAATAACTCAATTTTTCTTTAGTCTCCAGGGGAATTTGTGCCATGATGTTCATGTAATGCAGCTTGTACCACTCTTGGATAGCATTAACACCAGAACTGAATGTATAAAGTGCACACTCACTGCTGTTGTTTGCATCGCACTGATAATTACAAAGGGGAAAAAGCATTTCAGATGAAATGAAATTATGTATTCTACAAGGTAGGTGTGATACTGTTTCTCTTCCACAGTAATAACCACGTATGAAGTTATAGTAGCACAAAGGGGACAGAGAGTCATCAGAGACCTTTCACTCAGGGCTAAGTGATACGCTCAAATGTTTCAGGCCCAAAGGAAAGGTCACAGAAGGCACTGAGTCTATCTGGGTAGACTTCAGGAAGGTATTTGTCTTCCAGAGAGCTGGAGATGAATCTGCAGGCAGCCATGGAAGCAGCTGGGGCATTACTCACTATAAAGCCACCTAAGCAAGCAATAAAATTGGCTGGAGGGATACCAACCCAAAACAGCCCTTCACCACCCCACAGGGAACTGGCTCGCCAAGGGAGAGGGAGACTCACCAGCTGAAAGCCGATGATATCATTTGAATCCCCGGAGTTCACTATGGACGAATCCTTGTGAAAGACACTGCCCTCTATTTTCCTTTTCTGGCCACTGCGGAGGTCAGTCGCCGTCTTGGAGAAGTCCTCGAACTTCAGCAGAGGGATCTGTTTGAAGAAGTCGCTCCCTGCGCTGTCCCACTCGCCCACCGACCGGCGCACCTTGGACTTGCCCTCTGAAAATCCATAGAAAGTCTCCAAAGCTTTTTTTGTCTCTTTGTCCAATTCAGATAAATAGTCTTTCATGGAACTGTACCTGCATTGGAGACAAGGCGACAGAAGGTGACATCCCATCTCACCTCACCGCCGAGCTGCAGCGTTTTGCCCGCGGCACGGCGAATCTCATCGCTCAGCACAGAACCCTCTGTCACAGGCTCACATCAGTCTCTCTCACCACCTCCTCAACTCACAGCGGTGTGGGCAGACACGCAGCTGTGCCCTCAGAGAGACCTCAGAGCAAGGAGTGTAGGAAGCAAAGCAGGCTGAACTGCAGAGAAACCCTCCCAGCCTCCCAGGCTCCTTGGAGGTTGTGTTGGCAAGCCCGGGGAGGCAGAGCCTGTGGAAATAAGACTTCTGCATCTGTGCCAAGAGACATGGGAGAGCTGGACCGCCTGCAGGGACCAGGGTGGATAGCTGGCAGCAGAACAGGCATCAACGTAAAGCATAATTTGGCAGGAGAAAAAGTATTGTTGATTGATAAAGGCGAAGCATCCTATAAGGGAAAAAAGAGGCAACAGAGGAGTGACAGATGTTCCCCTTCCGTTCCTTGGGAGATGGCGTTGTTTGTAATCCTGGAACTTTGGTCTGGGGAAGAAGGGAATCTGAAGAGAACCACGGAGCCGACCAGGGACTGTCTGGAGCAGAAAGCTGAATCGACAGAGCCAAGCTCAGCGGGCAGCGAGCGAAGGGTGTGACTATAACCCACGCGCATCTGAAGAGCATCCGCACAAAGGTGGGTACGTTACTGAAAGTGCCGGAGAGGGAAAACCCAGGGCTGGGACAGACCGGGCTGGCGAGCAGCGCTGCGCCGCGGCAGGATAAGCCCGGGAAGGGGCTTGGTGCTGAGCTGGCGGGGGGCTGAGGAGCTCGCCAGGCCGGGGACCACCCTCGCCCCCCCGCCCCCATGCCTTACTTGTAGGGGTTGATGTTGCAGATGGTGACGGCGGGGAAGGGCAGCTTCTGGAACTGGACGGTGACAGAGACCGAGGCGCTGTAGTAGTTGAGGAGGAGCTCGGCGCACTGCCAGAGGATCAGCCCCACGGCGCTGAGGGTCAGCAGGATCCAGAGGAAGCGGCGCAGGCGGCCGCGGGACACCACGATGCGGCGGCAGCCGTGCGTGTTGGTGTTGAGGCAGTACCAGCGCATCAGCTCGCTCAGCGTCGGCGCCTGCGGGCCCTTCACCGGCAGCGTCCGCTTGATCCGGGCCGTGATCTTCTTCCCGGGGGCACCTGCGGGGGGACGTGCCGGGCGCCTGAGCGGCCCCGCGGGACGGGACGGGGTCCCCCCGCGCTGACAGGGCCGCGCTGCCGAGCCGTGAACCGGCATCCCCCCGCCTCCCCGCCGCGGCGGGGGTCCGAGCCGCCCAACACCGCTTGCCAGGGGAAGTCGCGCCCGTCCCCCCCCCGCCTCACCTCGGCCGCCCTCCGGGCCCGGCGGGGCCATGCTGCGATCCCGGCCCCGGCGACGCTGCCGATGGCCCGGCGGGCGCCCGTCCCGGTCCCTACCCCCCGCCGCCCGCCCCGCCCCGCCCCGCCCCGGCCCGCCCCGGCCCCGCCGCCCCCGCCTCCACTCCGCGGCCGCGCAGCGCCGCCCCACGGCGGCCGCGGGGCTGACAGGAGCGGCGGGGCCGGGCCGGCGCCCCCGGGGAGGGCCCTGCGGGCCGCAGCAAACGCCGGCCGCTGGCGGGAGCCCCCGCGGGTGGCATCGCCGCTCGTCCCCGCGGCGCCGGGGCCCGGCCGCCCCCGCCCGCCCCCTGCCAGCAACAAAGATGGCGGCGGTGCCGCCGCGGCGCCTGCCCGCCGCTAAGGTGGCGGCGCGGTCACGTGGCGGCGCGCCCCGCCCCGCCCGCTGCATGGCGGCGCCGGGAGGCGGCTGAGCCCCGGCGGCCCGGCGGGCGGGAGGGATGCGGCGGCCGGCGGGCTGAGCGGGGATGCGCGCCGCGCCGCCGCGCAGCCATGTCGCGGGTGAGCGGCTCCGCGCCGGCCGGCTGCGCCAAGGAGAAGCGCTCCTTCAGCAAGCGGCTCTTCCGCGGGCGGGCGGCGGCGGGCGGCGGCTCGGGCTCGGCCCCGGCCCCCCCCGCCGCCGCCCCGGCCCCGGCCCCGTCCGGGCGGTCGCTCGGCGGGTTCATGAGCCGTGTGTTGAAGACCCTCTCCACGCTCTCGCACTACAGCAGCGAGCCCGAGCCCCGCGGCCCGCACGCCCCGCGCCTGCCCCCGCCGCAGGCGGCCGGCGGCCTGGGCAGCTGCTTCCCGCCGGGCCCGCCGCGCAGCCCCGAGCCCCCGCCGCGGCCCGCCGGCGGCCCCGAGGCCGTGCCCGGCGTGGCGGGGCTGCGCAACCACGGCAACACCTGCTTCATGAACGCCATCCTGCAGTGCCTCAGCAACACCGAGCTCTTTGCCGAGTTCCTGGCGCTGGAGCAGTTCCGCAGCGGGCAGCCCCCTGCCGCCCCCAGCCCCGCCGCCGACGGCCCGCCGCCCGCGCCCGGCGAGGTCACCGAGCAGCTGGCACAGCTGGTGCGGGCGCTCTGGACGCTGGAGTACACCCCGCAGCACAGCCGCGACTTCAAGGTGAGCGGGGCCTGGCCCCAGGCCGGAGGGGATGGCCGCCTCGTCTCTTCGAGGCGGGAAGGCCGAGTGTGAGGCAGCCGCGCCACCCAGGCCTCGTCCGCCCGGCAGCGGCCTGGAACCGGCCCTCGAGCACCTTGCCCCTCAGGGTGGGGCTGCCACGGCCCATTGGTGCCCCTCGCCAGGCCGAAGTGCTCAGGGCTGGGCTCCATGTGTCGCCCTGGGGGCCAGTGGGAGATGCCTGTTCCCTGCGCCGGGTGGGTGCCAGGGGCCGCTGCTCTGGTTGTCGGGGCGTGGCGGGGCCTGGCCACCAGTCCGAGCACTCACGGGGTGTGAAAAGCCTTCTGGCCTCGCCGGCTGCTCTGGTGAGCAGCTCCAGCTGCCCGGCACCCCTCTGGAGAAGCAGACCCCCAGCCACGCGCTGTCTGTCCAAGCGGCGACGTGGTGTGTCCGCCCCTCGGCTCTCCTGCGGTCCCCGGGGTGAGCGCCTGCGGTTGAGGTGCTGCCGCTACGTTTGTGGTGAAATGGTGGTGAAAGCCGGCTGATGGCTCTGCGGCTTTTTCCTGGTGAAAGTGCCCATTTTGCTGTTTCATGCCTCTGTTGTGCTGCCGTTAGAAAAGTTGTGACTAATTGTTGTGGCGGTGCCGGAGTCGGGATCTGCGAGCGTGCATGGGAGGAGGAGGAGGCTGCTGAGAGGTGTGCCTCGCAGGCTCCCCGGGGAACTGGGGACCTCGGGCTCATTTGGGGAATGCGTTGCAGCAGTACGAGGTCGTAACCTCCTGCTCGTACCAACTCGTGTTTAATACCGTGGCGTTCTCCCGGCTGGAGCCCTTGTGGCGTGGTTCGATCTGCCGGCGCCGTGCCCTGCCCTGCCCTGCCGTGCAGCCCTGTGCCCCGCTGCCGGCAGCGTGCTCCCCCAGGAATTGTGTAGCAGAGGGCACAGTCTTTGCACCTCTGCTTTCAGAAAGCCCTGCAGTGCTTTTGGATGAAATAAGACACAACTGTTCTAAAAGTGCTCCAGGCCTACCTCGCTTCTCAAAACAGTAAGAATACGGTGAAGTTTTATTGTAACAGCAATTTCCTGGCATATAAAACTGGTCGTGTGAAAGAATGAGAGGGTAGGTGGTAGCTTCCACATCGTTAACTTGAAGACCTTTGCTTTAGGGGATTTTCTCTTGCAGAGTGAGTTGGAGAGGGGATGCACAGATGCATGAATATCCAGCAGGACCGTGGTTCGCATGTTCTCAGGCTCTCTGCCTCCAGTTCGGATGGGGTGTGGCAGCAGGTGGAGGCCGCAGGTACCTGCGTCTGCCCCCCCTCGGTGTCAGTTGGATGGTGGGATGCCTGGAGGCTCCTGAGGTGTCGGTGGTCTCTGACACCCAGTGTCGTTTGGGCCGACGCGCAGCCACCACCTCCTCCCTTTGCTTCTCCCGCGTGTTTCCGGGCGGTTGTGCCCACGCTCACCCACAGCGAGTGGGGCATTCCCTGGGCAGCCCAGCTGTTTGCCTTTGGGGCAGAGGCACCTGCCCTCTCTGGTCCAGGTGGCCGCACGGGCGCTGGGTAGAGGCCGTGGGTGTTTTCAGAGCGTTTGCTGATGGAGCAGCGCTCGGGAAGCCCATCCGCTCGGCTGCGGTGTGTCCAGTCCTGGCAGCACCGCGGGGCACTCGCCTTCAACCCCGTCTTTCACCGCTCCAGAGGTATTCTGGCAGGAGAAGAAAATGTGGATTTCTTCTGAGTAATAGCAGGAATAAAAGGTTGCAAAAGCAGAATTATCTTTTGCCGGTGTAACTGATAAAATCAAAGGGGAAAGCAGACCACTTTCTAGGCCAAGATACGCTGTTTATGCAGGCCTGCGGTAGCGGTGTTCAGATAAGAGTGACAGAAGCAGGAAAAGAAACAGGTCTGTAGATTAAATTAAGGCCATGTTCCAAGGGTTTTTTTATGGTGGAACTTTCTTTGCTTATTTCAGGCATCACTAATGGTAAGTGAACGCTTCTCTACTTGCTGTTGATGTAGCTGGAGCCCATCAATCTTCTGTCTGCCAGGTCCCCTGGAGGTTTTTAAAAAGCATCTTGCTGTGGGGGATCTCGTCCCAGTAAGTCCTGTTCAGCACTGCGTGGTGTCAACAGCCCGGGTCTTACTCAGAGTGACTTTGTCATTATGTCAAGTACTTGGCTGTTTCCTTACAGGGGTCAATTACTTTTAATAGTAAATTAATACCTCTAAAGACAGTTAAGTAGCCTGAACCTGCTATTAAATTCAGTGTTCTTAATTAAAATTTTTTTCAGCAGCAGGTGAGGATTGGCATTTTTGCTCTGAAAACTGCTGCTTCTCCTCAAAAGAAGAAAAACATCTCCCCAAGCTTGTTTCGGATAGAGGGTGGAACATTCCCTATCTTCATTGCTTTACTTTTTTTTTTTTTAAGGGTGAAAAGTGTTTTCAGGGGAGTCATTTTGTGCTTTCACTCCAACAGTAATAGCCATTGACAGTAACATTTATTTGGCGGTCAAAGAGCTCTTTAGCCAGCACGCTTAGAAATTCATGTGTGTTGGTTTTTTTTCTTTTTTTCCTCTTTTGACACTGAATATAATTGGGCAAAGACGCTTCCTGATTCCTAAATACTTATCTGCAGGCGCTAAGCTTATTTTAGGATGAAGGATAACACTTATGCTCTCGCTCGTTCTTATATCTGTAGGCTTTTTTCTTTGGGGTAGGAGAAACTTTTCTAAGAGAGTGTCTCTGAGTCCTGGTGGGCAGAGGCCTTTGAGGGGGCAAGTTTTGAGATACTCCTTACCCTTAGCTGTTTTTTCTTGGTAGTATTTTCTCCCTTTTTAGGTTGGTCTTTGAGAAATAACCCATCCCACAGGTTCATGAATCATGTAGTCCTGCTGCTGAAAACAAGGAAAATGCAATTAAAACAAGTGGTTTGTGTAAAATGGTTTGTCTTGGAACTGCAGGGCTGAGAGAGAGCTAATGTACGGGGAGGGGAGCAGCCAGCACGTTGTTTCTGGTCAGACCTCCTTGAAACACAAGGATCTCTGCCAGTTTCTGCATTTTAAACCTGACATTTCTCTCTGCCAGGAGAAGTGTTTTTTTCTTTAATAGTCTTTTCTTCCCGGGTTGCAGCGTGGATCCGTGCGGAGCGTTCTCTAAAGTGTTTGCAATGGCTTGTCCTGGGGGCAAGGACCTGCTGTGGAAGGGGCACCCTGGAAGGCTTTGGGAGCGCTGGCTCGTGCGATGGGAGTCAAGGTGCGGTGGAAGTTGTGTGCATCCTCTGCTGTGCCCGCTGTGGAGGAGTTGGCTGCCCAGGGGCACGTGCTTTGCTTCCTGCGGGGGCAGGAGGCGAGGGCCGTGGGGGCACGTCTTCACCCGTGCTGGGAGCGGGGGGGAGCGGGCGGTGTGGAGGCTGCAGCAGTAGGAAAAGGTCAGGGAGGGAATGGATGGGGAGGTGGAAGCGGAGGGGTTTGCTGCGCCGGTAGCAGCCCTGGGGCTGGGAGCAGAAGGGAGCCCGGGGAGATGGTACAGGAGCGCTGTGGCTGGGCGATGGATGTTGGCTTTTTATCTCTGCTTTGGATGACTTTCCTGTTGATCCTGCGCTCGTTTGCAGTTTGTTTTAACAATCCTTTTCTTCCGATTGCTCAGTGGCTTTTATTTTCCTGCCTAAACAGAGCTGCTGCTTTCATAACAAGGGCCAATATTGCAGCTTGTGCTTCCTCTTTCCCCTTTGTGATGGTGTGACAATGGTGACAAACATCTATTGTATAAGCAGGAGCTGTGCTTTGGGCTTGTTTTTTTCCGGGGAGCTGTCCCGTTCTGCCTGCAAAGTTCCTGGGAGCATCAGCTAGTGAGGACAGAGCACCCTTTGTGATGGGGAATTGCCCTGCGACACTCAGAGGTGATGATGGGGGTCTTGAGAGAGAGGTTTTTATTTAAACTAATTGGGCTTGAAAAATTGTATAAATTTATCCAAATCCTCTACCCTTGCCTGCCTTGGAGTTCTGGTCTCCTGTGGATGATGAGGCTGTTTTCTGTTTTGAGGCTTTCTTCACAGCTAAGCCAGTTGCACACTGAAGCATGTCAATGTTTAACAAGACCCTTTGTATGCTAGAACTGTGTTCATTGCTTTTTTTTGTCCTACAAGATGAAGACTGCCCTATTTTTATGACCTGCAGTGTGTACAGCAAATACAGCAACATCATAGTAACTTGATTGAGTTGGATTATCAGAATTAGATCTGAACCCGGGATGGATCCCTGTTAGCAGAGCAGGGATTATTGTGCCAGGTTAATAGTGCTGCTTCCGTTTTTATTTATTTTTAAACCTGTGTTTAGTGTAAGCTTTGGTAGTAGCTGTGTGTAACTCTTGCAGTTTCAAGGTACTCGTGTTTTGGCAATGCACTTGGTGTTAATACCACGCTTGGGACAAGCAGTCTGTCAGCTGCCTTGGTCACTTCTTTGTGAATTAATGAATAACTCCTCTGAATTACAAAGGAACTCCTGCTCAGTATCTTTACCTTCTCTTGTAGATTAAATGACAGCAGTTCTCAGCACTGGGCTGCTTGGTACAGCTGGGGTGTTGGAAGCCCTCAGTCCTGCACCCGGAGCTGTTAGCCACGAGCTCTCCCACTCGCTAGAGCCCTTGTGCTTTGCTAATGGGGCCAGTTATGTGGGAAATGGGATCCCCTGGATCATATTTAATCATCTTGCTCTCTGCCTAGCACAGTGATCAGTTATTTTATTCTGGACAGTGGCAACTGCTTATCCCTAAAATATTTCTGCGGAGAGCAGACCGTCCTCCCTCTACACAAAGAGATGGAAGAATGGGACGTGAAAGAAGCAACACAAGAGCCTTCACCCTTCCCTCCCGGTCCCTCGTCCCTTGGTTCTTGGCATTTCGGTTCCTGAGTTCATCGAAAAGGGCCTTGAGTGGGGCCAGGTGACGTGGGGTCTTGAAGTGCTTGTTCCAGTTCAGTCCAGGTGCTCCCAGTGGTGCCACTGCAGTGGGGACATTCGGAACTGACACACTTTACTTGAAACAGAAAGCAAGTTCTAAATTTTCTGCGTCATTATTGTGACACTTCTTGACATCATGGGAACATGTTTCTCTCTTCACGGGGATCACAAAGGTCTTTGGCAGTCTTTCCACATTAGACTTTTCTTGTTTTAATGTTAATGATCAATAAGATGCAAGTCCATTATTGTGGGGGGTGTGTGGGGGGTTTTTTTGTTTTACTTTTTTCTTTGTGCATATTTCCTTACAATTTTTTACTGTTTTTCCCCTCCTCACCTCCTCACATAAACCCCCTGAGAGGGGTTTCCTGCAGCAAGGTCCTGGTTGCTTTAAAGCAGCAGTCTGATTTACTTGTCAAATCCAAAGATTTTTCTGGGCATTTCTGGGTTATACTTCAAACTTTGATCTGAGTAAGTGCAGCAGAAGGCTGGGAGAGCAGAGAGCCGAGCTGCAGAGTCCAGGGGTCGGACGCTGGTTTGCGGGGGGGTTCTGCTGGAGGGGGAAGCAGAAGTGGTGCGGCTGCTCGTGTCCAGAAGTCCAGAAGGGCGAGGGGGAGGCGGGGAGGAGACCCCAGTGTAGAGCAGCTCTGCGGCCCTGTGGATGGACCCTCGGTGGGGCTGGTAGGGTGATTATGCGTGGTTGCCAAAAACTGTTCTCTGTCTTCCAAGCTCCGAGGCCTTTATTTCCACACTCCTCCATGGAAGTACAAATGGTGAAAGTATGAAAACGGTGTCGTGTCTGGCAACCCATGGAAGGGATAAGGGAATGCCTGTTCTTAGGCAGCTTAATTGGATCTGTGCGTTGCTCCGTGCCCAGCTTTGCGTGCTGGCATTTAGAAATGGCCCCACTTGATTGTGAGTAAACCCATTTGGAGCTTCTATCTGAAGGCGTGACTGCTGCGGAGCACCGCTTTAATGAACTGTTTTGCATATGATTGTGTCAGTGAAATTAATGTTTGTTTTGCAGCATCCTTGAAGGGAGGGAGGCTTGTGTGAGCAGTAGGGATCAGATCCCTGTCTCAGGGGCCCGTGCTCTAACCTGGGACCTGAGGGAAAACCTGGGGAGAGCGGGAGAGGCTCAAGGGTGCAGTGGAGCACCAGCTCCTTGCGCTCCCCAGCCCAGCCCTCAAGTCTCCTCTGCACCGGCGTTTCTTGACTCTCCTTTACTGAACCGCTCCACACTTGTGGCATTCCCCCGCTCCTTAATCCCTCACTCTTTGGAATCCCACCAATCGCTCTGCTAGCCTAGCAAGAAAACAAGGACTTTTTGAGAACAAAATCAGATTCCTGCTGTTTATAAGGATGAATTCTCCCGGCAGTCAGCACCAGCTCCGGCAGTGCCTTCCAGCCACATGACCGTGCTCCTGCCATGAGCCAGGGAAGGAGCGTGCCTGCTTGGGGACGCAGCACCCAACAACCCACCTTCGTGTCCGGGTCCCTTTTCCCGTGTGGGAGAGGCAGCTGAGGACCACTCGGCCCGGCCATGAGTCCTCTGCCTGCTCCGGTGTGTTGGGAGCTGCCAGCGGCTCTGCCCACTGCTGCCTGCGCGGAGGAGGGAGCGCTGCACACAGCAACCCTGGAAAGTGTCATCTTGATATACTTCACTCTCTCCTTACGTGTTGAAGAAAGGTGGTTAATCAGGATTAACTAAGGCTTCAGCCTGGCAGGGTGAGAGTAGCTGCTAGCGCAGGATGGGTGTCAGGTAGGGGCCGGTGGATGATGCTTCTTGTCTGGACTTGTTAAATGTGGTGGAGAACCTGCTCTGGTCCTGGCACGCTGCGCTCTGCCGTGCTCTTCTTGTTTTCACTTTTTGAAGTGGAATAATAAACGGCTGTGTTTGCTTTCCCCTCTGCAGCAGGCAAGGGCCTGGCTGCGCGAGGAGCCGTTCTGCACCAGCCCCGAGGACGGCTTCGCTGCCTGCGGAGCCACTGTGCTCTCCCACAGGGTGCTGCCTCCCAAGCCCCAGCACCCCGGGTTTCACTGCGGGGCGAACGAGGGGTGTTTTATCCCACCCTGGCTGCTTCGACAGACCCACTCTCTTCAAAACCGCCTTTTTCTGCCTTTTGGAGAGCTGTGGTAAAGCTCAGCCAGTGGAGATCTCATCTGTCCTGGGCTGGACCAGCGTCTCCTCCTCAGTGCTGGGCAGGTGGGTGAACCCCGGGGCTGACACAGAGCTCGAGGGGCCGCGAGCCCTGCTGTCCTCCTGCGAGCCCAGCTGTCCCCTGTGTACGCAGAGAGACGCTGCGGGGGCTTTCTGCCACCGAATCCCCGGCTCCTGGCAGGAAGGGGGGGTTGCTGGGTGCGCTGCCGTGCCAGCTCTTCGCGCGCTGCTGCCAGCCTCCGTGGAGGGGGGAGGCTCGTTGCACTGAGTCTCCCTGTCTTGCTTTTTTTTCCCTGCTCCGTGCAGCCTGCAGCAGCTGAGCCGATGTGTCCCGAGTGCTGGAAGCCGTGCGGATCCCGCTGGCAGCAGCCAGTGGCAGGGCCCTGGCCGGGAAAGAGCGTGGTGGTCCCTGCGGGCACTTTCAGCTGGGCGAAGGGTCACTGCTGGCCTTGGCTTTGTCCCCGGGCCTGGGGCGGAACAGAAAGTCTGAAACACATTGTTTCCCAGGTATAGCTTTTCCCAGAAAAGAGTATTTCCATTCAGAGAGGGGAAATTGCTTTTTCTGTGTGTGAGTGGAGGGAGTGATTTAGATAAACACTCTTCATGAGATGTCTGCCATAGAAGTTGCCCAAACACAGAGCTATGTCTGTAGGTTTAAAAAAGAAAAAAAATAAATCTGGTTGAGCATAACTCGATGATGTTCAATGAAAGATAAGGAATAGCTTTTCTTTCGTGCTCACGTGTGTCATTGTGTCAGGTCTCTAATGAGCTGGCTTCATCCGTTCATGTACAAAAACCTCTCCACAGCTGCTTCCTACCAGAGGCACTCTGGAAAATAGCAGACTGACATTTTTCCTTTAGTTGTCTTTGTGATCTGGAACAATAACAGCAGCAAAGGAGAGGCCAGTAGTTCAGCTATGTTTGCCTTTATTTATTGCATCTATTTAGAGCAATAGATGAATGATTATTAAACTTTCAGTGGGCTGATAAAAATGATAATGCATCTTTGCCATAAATCTGCTTTATAGATGGACAGGGACTTGTTTGGTTATAGGGTGCTTGCATTAGGGGGTTAGATAAGTGTATGCGATCGATATGAAATGATGATTTTCCCCCTCTTATCTCTTCTGATGGTGCTGCTTCCATTCAGGGTGCCCGTGTGCTGGTGCTCGCCCATCTGGGGGAAGGGAAGATTTCATTCCTTCTGCCAAACTCTTAGGGGCTGAGCTGAGGAAAGGGGCTGGAGGTGCGCAGCCGTCCAGTCATGGAAAGGTGTTGGGAAGGGAGCTTGGGAGACCGCTCCTGGTGTCTCATATCTGAAACAGCCACAGCAAAATCGTTCCTGACCGGTTCTTAGTACCCTCTGGTGATGGACAGGGTCCGTTCAGATATGCCACCTATGCTCACAGCAGAGATTAGGGGCAGAGGATTAAAAGCTATGGGGGGTTGGTAAATGTGGTGGGTTTTATGTTTTTATGTGTTTTTTTTAAACCAATATCTTCTTAACTCGGATCTGCAGCCAGCTGCAATTGCTGTCGCTCTACTGCAGTGGGTTCAGCCTAAGCAGGACCAGCAAAACGAGGCGAAAGAGGAGAGAAAGTTTGAGGTTATGTTCTGACTTCTACCTGTCTTTGTGTAAAGTAACCTTTCCGCAGCCTGGGTGGCTGAGCAGGGATCTTGGGGAGGGGCTGTTGCAGTTGTGGCTTCATCTAAACCGAGTCTCTGCCTGAGCTGCGCAGATGTCACCGGGACTGCACCGTCACGGCCTGAGCCCTGCACTGGGATGGGGCCGGCCACGCTCCACAGCACGGGCGGGAGACCCGCTGCCCCGGGGTGGCAGCTCTGCCGCTGAGAGCTGGAAGAGGAGTCTCAGAAAATAAAGACGAGGAAGTTCAGGGTGTTTGATGCTTAATGATGAGCTACTACTTCCATCAAATGTTATTGGGGCTGTTTGGGAGTTGCCCGTCTGGCTTGCCAGGAGGTCGCAGTCCCCCATCGGTGGCACAGGGCTCACCCCAGAGCTTGTTCGCGCAGCCCGAGTGAGGGGCCAGCGTTGGAGACGGGGAAGCGCGTGGGGCTGTATCTGACTGCTGAGCCATCTAGTTGGCTGGAGGCTGCGCTTCAGGAGCTCCTGGTATTTTTCTCAAATTGTTGAATTGTTTGAGTCAGTGCCTTTATCTCTCACTTGGATTTAATCCCTTAGTATTGACCGTTCCGCACTGCGTGCCTGTTGCTCCTCCTTTTCACCTGGCCTGTCTCGGGTTGCTCTGCTGCCCCAGCACCTCAGGGGGCACTGGGGAGGAGGCACATGGCATTGCACAGAGCAGCAGACGCAGAGGTTTAAGCAATAACAGACCCACTTGTAGCTGCGATGGCAGGAAGCGTGAGTAACGCTGGGAACGCGCTGCTATTGCTGGAGTGTTTTTGTAGCGGAGCCTCTTGGAGCCTCTTGTGAAGGAATTGCATCTGATATTTTGTAGTGCTTCCTGAATCACTTCCAACGTCTTGTGATCTGTCTCCACAGGCAGCTCTTTATCCTTGGTCCACTCAGGCTGTGAGAGTGTCGAGGAAACCAGAGCAGTTATCATGGAGGTGCTGCTGAGATGAGGAACGACACAGATACAGCCCAAGGCCCGTGGCTGTTGCAAATCCCCGGGGTTTGCTCGGCTGCGGGGAGGTGTTAGGGGCTTGCGTGGCTGGCTGTAGGATGACACATCCCCAGGAACACGTGTCAGTGAAAGCCAGCGAGGGTCTAGACTGGAGTGATGTGCTGGTGACACTGGGAGGGAGGTGGTAGGAAAGGCTAGCCCGGATTGCTGAAATCCTTGCTTACATCTGTTTCCTTACAGACCCGCCCATGCCCCCTTTTTCAGTTGAAACACCAGATTCACTTCTTCCTAACAATACTGAGGACCCTTTTAGCTTCAGCTCTGTCTCGACTAGGACATGAAGTGCGGTGGCAGCACCTGTTGGCTAACTTCACTAAGACTAGACCAGCTAAGGCAGCGGCTCTTAGCATGCCAAGGGAAGGGTGTTAGTGCTGGCCCGATGATATCAAACCTTTTTATATCGGTGTGGAGAGGACCGTGCTCTGCTGGGGGGGGTTGTGTTTCAGCATCTCTCTTTCTCTTGGCCCTCTTTGGTCAACTCACTGCTGGGAAGAATGAGCTCAGCCTTGCTGCGACCTGCGCTGCCTTTGGGCCCTCCCTTGGTGACAGTGACCCTGTCACCTTGGCGTGCAGAGCTGGGCGCAGGAGGGAGCGGGAAGGGGGAATAAGGCTGTTAAAAGGCAAGTGTGTTACTGTGGAGGTGTGGATGGCCGGTGTGGAGAAAAGATGTAGTGAGAAGCCCTTAGGAGCAGACTGAAATCTGTGCTTCACGCTTCAGTGATTGATTTTCAGTTTGGAACTTGACACGGTAATTTAAGGGCTAAATTTAATTTTCAGTGTAATTTTTTTGAACAAAGATAATGTTTACAAAGGAAGTCTTCACATGTACATCTTAAATTCTTCCCTAAACCGTTGTCTGGGTGCGTTCAACTGGACACAGCTGCTGTGAATATCAGCCTTTTCTCCTTGCTTACAGGTGTTTTGGATATTTTGGAATATTAATTTTTTCCTAATTCTAGATGACCCACTAAATCCTGTCAGCAGCGGCTGGCTGTTGGCTGGGACCTGGGGCTGGAAAGGTGATGGGCTCCCACGCCCCTGCTCGAGGGGAGCAGTGCTCCTCGAGACCCGCTGCTGGGCTGGAGATGTCAGTGCCCTGAGATGGGTCAGCCTGGAGCTTTCGTAAGAATAAAGGAAGGCATCGTGTGCCGATCGAGAAACCACTGTTCTGTAAATCCAACAAGAGAAGTATAAGACCAGGGATCGTCATAAAGTTGGTGGGCAGGGGCGGTGTTCGGCGGAGGGCAGTTTAAGGAGAGCTCTGCTTATGAGCGCCTCTGGTTGAGGCAGTGTTGGGTGGCGGGTTTCTAGCCCAACTAAACTAGGTTTCTCCAGGTTGTTGCCATCTTGTCCTGATAGCTGCAGGCAGTAAATCTGTTGTCAGAAGGGCTTGCACATATGTAATGAGAGCAGATTATTTCTGTTTTCCCTTATTTTGCTGCCTTGAGGCAGGTGGACAGATTATAGAGGATAGAGAGTGCATGTTTATCAGTCCTTTCCTGTCTTTTTCATCACCCCCCTCTTCTGGTGACCCCATTTTCTAGAGGGATAAAGCGAGCAGCCCAACCTCTTTTCTCAAATCTGTTGCAAAGTCTGATTAGAGAAATGGAGGAGCTCTGGTACCGCGCGTGTGCGGCCTGCCGCAGCCTTCCCGCATGGTTCTTGCCCTGCAGGTACAGCCTGGTCTCTGCCGGTGCCTTTGCCCCTTTTTGGGGACCCTGCTCAGACAAGCTCGAGTCCCGTGTAAATGCTTTCTGTCTCCCCGCAGGTGTGCCGTGGGGTGTAGGTGCAGCACATCCCAAACTGGATCGCCTCTCCCAGTAGTACGTGGCACAGGAAGGCTGGGGAGTCGCTGTGCGACTGGCGTGAGCTTTGCTATGAGCCTGTTTCTCACAAAGAAAAGCCCAGTATTGGCTTTGCGGTTAAAATTGGTGGAGTGGGAGCGTGGGGTGGCTGACCCGTGAGCGTGTGTTAGGTGAACGCCTGTTTCATGAGCAGCAGGAGGAGCGGGCTGGCTCTGCCGGCTGCAGCCTGGTGCCTCCTTGAAGAAGCGGAACATGCTGATTTTTCTGTGGCAGAGGTGGGTTCTGCTCCTCAGGAAGGAGCCCTGGGCCAGCTGCTGGGATCAGCCCACCACAGCACGGTACTCCAGGGAGTGTTCCCGCTGAACACAGGTGCTGGTGCCTGGCGCCCATCCTCCGGAGCTTGTGCTGTGTCCCCAGCGCACAGCGGTGAGTGCTGGCAGCCATCTGGGTGGTGGTGTGGAGGTAAAAGTGAGACCAGAGAGCTGGAGCAGAGGAAACATTTCCTGGTGTTGGTTGCTGGTGAGGAAGATGCCCTAATAAACCCTGGTGTGGGCTCCCATCGGCTTTTCGAGGAGATGTTGTCCGGAGGAAGGGGTGTGCATGGCCCAGCTGGAGGGCTCAGTGCAAACTCCAGCGTTAGGAAAGGTGTCCCCAGAGCTTCAGGGCAAGGATAAATCTTCCACCTGCAGATTTCGGTTGCTGGTGACCTTTAAGCCCTTCCCGTTTGTGTCCGGAAGCAAACCAGCTTTGAGCAATCCCTCGGGTGTGCTGGTATCCTGAGACGGCTTTTCTGGAAGTACCAGAGTAGATGAGGTGCGTTCCCCAGGCTCTCGGCGTGCATCCAAAGTGGTGCCAGCTGTGTGTTCCAGACCTGTGACTATCTGAGTCCTCCCTTGTTGCAGTTAGCTGGTCCAGCAGTGCCCGTCCCGTACCGCGCTGCTCTGGTGTCGCTCACTCCCCGATGCTTCAGTTCCTCGTGCTCAAAAGCTGCACCTGCCTGGCTGGGACCTGCGTTTGTAACGGCGCGTGATGCCGGGGCCAGCTCTGCCTTCCCTCTTGCTCAGTCGTCTGCCCTAAGCAAGCTTTCTGTTTCGAGTAGTGGCAGCAGAAGATGGTATTTAGGATGAGCAAGTTGTGCACAGTGGATACCTGGTGGAGAAAATTACATGGTGACCGTACCGCTTACGTGCTTGCGAGGGAGCCTGATGCAGTGCTCTACCCGCAGGATATTGGGGTGGTGGGTTTGTAGAAGCGTCTGCAGTTCTGATGTGCTGATCTCGGCTGATTCCTGGAATTGTGTCCCTGTGTTGGCACTGAGCATCCGCGTCTAGGTTTTGGGAAATCTGTTACCTCGCCAAAGCAGGAACGAGCTAGGCAGTGCGAGTGGACGTTAGGAGACTAAATACTTGTTTTGCTTCAGCTTAAACAAATAGAAGACTCTGAGCTGAGCAGTGTCTGACCCTGTGGTACGTGGAGAGGGATGGTTAAAAGTGGCCTCGGCTCTGTGTCAGCGTGCGAGGCGCTGCCTGTCGTTGTCAGTGAGTTGTGGTGAACTTGCCTCGCCCTTGACTTGTGTGGAGGGACTGTAGGCTGGTTGTTCTGGTGTTCGTCTCATCTGAATTGAGCCCTGAGTTTCCTGTAAACACTGTTTAAACGGTGATGCGGCTCCTCCGTAAGCAGTGCCGTAACCCCTCCGCTCTGGTCCGGGAGCTGCTGGCGGTGCCTCTGCCCGCCCAGGCAGCAACTGCTGCGCTGACTCGGGTTGTGCGTCGGGTCTGACGGCGCTGGCGGGCCCAGGCCTGTCCGCGGGCGGTTCGGGCGGGCGGTGCCCTGGCCAGAGCTGTCGCCCATCCCTGGTTTTGGGTGCGCTGTCAACTCTGCCTGTCTGTGGGGGCTTGGTGAAGGGAAGAGCTCGATTCTTGCTCTTTCGCTGTACGCTGTCTCTGTGTCTCTGCAGAACATTGTGTCCAAGAACGCGATGCAGTACCGCGGGAATGCCCAGCACGATGCGCAGGAGTTCCTGCTTTGGCTTCTGGACAGAGTCCATGAAGATCTGAACAATGTAGTGAATTACAGCGGCATGCCTCCGCTCAAGGTAAGGGGTTTTGCTGGGAGCCAGCGTGGGAGAGTAGCTGTAACTTTGCACAGTTTTTTCAATTAGATCTCCCCGTTGGCTTCTCAACTCCAACAGTTTGGAGGGAACAAAAGCTTGGGTTGAAGTCCTGTTTGTTTCTGGCCCTGGGGATGTAACCCGCCGTTTCACTTACCCCTGGCCAGTGCTCCCCAGCGCAGTCATTTGTGAAGTCACACACTGCAGGAGCGGGGAGGTGTTGCGGGAGCGGGGCTGCCAGCCCATCGCCTGCTGGCAGATCCCAGCCTTTCCTTACCTCGCATTCCTGCATCACCCCTCCTGTCGGCAGAGCACACTTGTTATTTAAAATCTTGTGCAAGGAGGGCACAAGTTGGACTCGGAGTGCTGAGCCGTCTGACGCGGGGCACCTCCACGTCTGGGTATGCTTCTGGGGTCTATTCTTCTCTTTTAGCCACCACTGGAGGACGACGTGCTGCTCGAGGGACCAGCCTTTCCAATCAGTAGTACCTTTGTGCAGGAACTCTTTCAAGCCCAGTACAGGTATATTTTGTAAATTTTGAGGCATTATTGCATGTATTGGTGACCCCAGTATAATCCTGCCGTGATGCTGGCTCCCAGTACAGTTGAGGCTGGTGTCGTTGTGTTACCAGCTCTTTCTGAATTCCTGCTGAATGACACCTGCACTAAGATCTTGCTCCAGAGGAGGGAGAGAGAATTTCACTGCTTTGAATTTGGTATATTCTGTGAAAATCTACAGTATATACCAGTTCTTCACCTGTCCTGATGCATCCTGAAAGCAAGTCAGTGCTCAGTGGAGCAAAGGCTCAGGGCAGCGGGGCCGTGAGGCTGCCCCGGGCTGTGCAGAGGCAGGAGCCTGTGGCAAGATCTGGAGGTGCTGGAGGCCACTGGGGAGTTACGGACCCCGGGGGTCTTGCAGAGTTCCTGTTATTTGGCACTTGGGAATTCTGAGCTGAAGATTTCGCTGTCCCTTCAGGGCTTTCCCAAGACTTTCCCATACTTCCTGGGAAGCGAGCTTTTTAATTTCAGAACTAATACAAGAAAACAGCCTGGTGCTCCTCGATGGCTTGTATCTGTGCTGCTATAAGAATTTTAATTGGTGGGCTTTCTCCCCAGTATTTGCCAAGGCTTCCTTTGCAAAGGAGAAACCTTAAGCCTGGTATAAAACATGAAGCCAGGTTAAGGTGCAGGTTAATTCTGAATGTGAGATGTATTGTCTGGAGTTTTTCCCTTCTGAGTAAGAGATCTGTGCACCTGCAGTGCTGACTGTTGCTCTTTCCCGTCACTTCATCTCTCTTCAAAGACAAAACCCTCCTAGGCCTTCCACGTTGGACCTGCTGTTGGTGAATTATTAATTTTGCAGTAATGTTTATTAAAAGCCAAATTATTTTCCTGGCATGCTGTGTAATGAACTTTGAGATTAATTACTTTAAAAGGACTGAGAAATGAGTGGTGGCCCACCGTTTACAGCAGCTAGGTGTATACAGGCTCTGTGCAGAGCTCTCTGTGTGGAGAAGGAAGAGCAGAGAGGGGCAGCCAGGCTGATGTGCGGTGGCTGTTGTTTGTGATTTGATGATTTATCCACTCCTGAGGAGATGAAGTATAACTCTGTCCTATTACTGATATTTGTACTAGGTCCTCCCTGACCTGCCCTCATTGCCAGAAGCAGAGTAACACCTTTGACCCTTTTCTCTGCATCTCTCTGCCGATCCCTTTGCCTCATACACGGTAGGTGACTGTCTGGAACTTAACGTTGGCTGTTTCCCATGCATACAGTGTTGTTTAATTTGCTACAGAAGGAAGAGAGATGTCAGCAAAATCTTGACGGTAAGTCTTTAAAAAAGATAGATAGGACCATATGGGGCTTTAATTTTTTGCTTTGCAGGTAAATTGAAAAATTGAGCCTTTTACTTGTTTCAGAACAGCCCTCCGCCCCCACCCTTAACTTCCTGTAGAATTAATTTTAGGGGGAAAAAATCATCTTTGATTCAGGTAACAAAAATATTTTGCTTTTGACTTAATTTATAACATTTTAAAATTAAAAAAGGGAAAAGGATGAAACACTTCTTTTTTTTTTTTTTTCTTTTACTTTCTTTAGAACAGTCTCACTGATCACTCCAATTTCTAAAAGTGAAGTTAAAAGCTTTCCTGCAAAATGTTTTGCTTTTTTGAAAGATAGCTGTTGCCAAAAAAGAAAAAAGCTCCAGGGAGGAAAAAAATCCAGATAAAAAATTCAGAGCAAAGAGATAAAGAGATGCGCAGCAAAACTACCCATTGTATAAATAAGCAACTCCTTCGCCTCATGTCTTGGATGCAGAAAACTTGCACGGGTTCAAGAAGCAATGGACAAAGTAATGCAAGGACATATTAGATACGACTCTGCCACGTCTGGTTCAGAAGGCCCTGCTCCACCAGCGAGCGGAGGCTGAGGGGCTCTCCAGGGAGGGTGTCCCGGCCTGAGGTGGCGCTTAGGCAGGGCTGAGGGTTGAGAGGCAGCTGGAGCAGCCGCTCCCGGCAGCAGCTCTCTCTGAGGGCTTTAAGGTGCTGCCTTGGACTCTCCAAAGCCGCATTACAGGATCCTGGTTGAAAAATTACGATTGCCTTGTCATAGACATGTTTATTTTTAACTTTGTGGGGCTTTTTTGAGAAGACATGCTGCTGCTTCTGGTGGGAGGAAGTAGCACCAGGCCATGTAGTAAGAAAGGAGTCTCTGGCAATCAAACACACCCGCCTGGCTGCAGCCCAGCCTAACTCCAGCGAGTGGTGGCTGCGGGCTGCCCGCAGCGCCCTGCAGCTTGTGGGCAGCCCGGGTGCACCCAGGTTGGGCTAACTCCGTGCGGGTGCTGCCCGGGAGTGCCGAGCACAGCCCCAGCGGTGCCCCCCGTGCTCTCCGCAGGCCGCTCTACGTCACCGTGGTGTACCGGGGGAAGTGCTCGCACTGCATGCGCATCGGGGTGCCGGTGCCCATCTCCGGAACGGTGGCCAGGCTGCGGGAGGCCGTCTCCTCAGAAACCAAGATCCCCACGGAGCAGGTAACGGCCTGGCCTCATCACTCACGTGCCCGCCCGTCAGTGAGAGGGAGCGTGGAGGCTTTCATCCCGCGTTGGATATGTAGGAATTGAAACTGGCTGCCCCTGATTGAACAGGGGGAGCAGGGTAGTGGCAGTCTGGGTCATGCTTTGCCCTGTGCACTGGCGTTTTGAAACACAGAGGTGCTGCAGTAGCCGTCAGTGGAGCGCGCGGCCCTGCTGCCGGATCACACGGTGATCTGTGCCTGCTGGCAGCGAGGGCACCGCGGGGCACCTGTGGGGGGTTCTTCTGTGCGAGGAGCTTCAGGAAAGCTGTTGGATCCCACCCAAACCTCTCCATGTGCTGCCTTTACCCCAGCTTCTCTTCTGTGGCAGTCCTCTTCCCTGTTCCACACTGCTGGCCGATGGCAGGATGTTTTGAGGAATGCCGTCCCTTGGCAGGAAAATCCCAGTTGAGAGACGGGGCAGCTCAGCTGGACCAGGCACGGATGGTTTAATGGCTTCTGGTTTGCTTCTGCTGACTCTAGATCGTGCTGACGGAGATGTACTACGATGGGTTTCATCGGTCCTTCTGCGACACTGAT
Source organism: Strix uralensis (assembly GCF_047716275.1). Lineage (NCBI taxonomy): Eukaryota > Metazoa > Chordata > Aves > Strigiformes > Strigidae > Strix > Strix uralensis. The sequence continues at coordinate 20,562,300 of NC_133987.1, forward strand.
GACCTGGACACCATTCATGAAAGCGACTGCATTTTCGCCTTTGAGACCCCGGAGATATTTAGGCCTGAGGGTATACTCAGTCAGAGAGGTAAGTCGATACCTGCTTAATGCCTGCCTCAGGTGACTAGGAGAGGGAAAGGATAGACCTGAGAATAAAAGTCCCACAAGTAGTTGATGTTGTGGTGTATTGATTTCAACTCTGTCCAGAGTCGTTCCAGCAGGCTTAATGGTGGTGTCAGCAGGGAGGTTATCAAGAAGCGATGCACACTCCTTTCTTCCTCTTCCCGGGGCTGATTCTGCAGGTCAGGCTGGCTTAATGTGAAATCTGTTGTCAGGCTTAATTTAAAGACCTGCTAGGGACCAGGTGAAGCTGCTGAAATTGTGTTATTTAAAATCAGATTGCCAGTGATGAATAAACAGTCTCAGAAATGAGCTCGGAGACCTCGGCTTCTCCGCATCTCCCTCTCAGTGAAAGGCAATAACTGCATCCTGGGTAGACGGAGTGTAATCAAAGGCAAATTTTATTATTGGAAGTAACAAGTGGGGTTTCTGTCACTTTAGCTTTTCTTGTGGGCAGACAAAGCTATGGGTGCTTGTAGAAATTGCTGTGAAAAGTCAGTTACGTGAGCACTTGCATATAATTTCTTTCTGTAAAGAAATAATCACTATGAAAAGTAATTGCTCTTTGAAGCCTTCATACAAGTGATAAAAATGGTCTAATTCCATATTGACCTGCTCCTCTGCAGCCAGAGGAGGGTTTCTTGAGGGGAGCATCAGGGCACTAAAGGCAAATGACATAACGAAATGTTTCCTTTCTCCCAATTTTTCAGGAATACATGTGAACAATAACCTGAATAACTTGAAATGTGGCACTGAGCACTCCCGAACAATATCTTACTCTCAAGGAACAGTGAAGTCTGGAAAACTGGAACAGTCCTCTACTAAACCAGCAGCAACCGACAAGATTGTCTTGCTGGTGTGTAACAGAGCGTGCACTGGACAGCAGAGCAAAAGGTGACTGGCAGCTCCCCCGTTAGTGACTCTGCCAGCTGCCTCCTTAACTGGCCTGGGTTTTCCTCACCGTGTAGGGAAAACAGATGGTGAAGGGGTGACAGCTTGCATTCCTACCTCACATTAGGTGCTAAAGAACATGTTGATCAAAAAACATTAATGAATGCAGCAAAATCTTCCTATTTTGGTGAACTTCAAGTAGTCCAGTGTTACTGGAAGGTGGTGAATGCAGACCCAGTCGGAAGGACACACCACCTCTGCAGAGCTGTCGGGTTTCAGAGACCTGATCCTGTGATGTGTGGAAAGTTTTAATCACGGTGTGACCAGGGGGTGGGGGGAAGTCAGAAATAACCATGGAAAAGGCATTTATACCAGCCGCGGGCTGAGAGCTACCTCAGCTGCTGAGGTTTGTTTCACAAGAAGCGATGGCAGCTGGGTGATGGTTGCAGAGCTCTGCAGCAGAGCTCGAGCATGGGGCAGGGCCGCAGCGCCTCAGCGGGAGCTCCCCTCGTGGGCAGCCGTCACAGCGTTTCCTCAGAGCTCGGCACCTCTCCTCTGTGGACAAGTTTTTAATTCCTGGTTTCTGGGGCATTTCATCCAAATCGTGCTGAGTGAGGAGGAGGGTGGCACTGTCAGAGTTTGGGGATCCCGTTGCTAAACAGAATAATCTTTTAATTGCTCCCTCAAATGCTACTTCTTCCTGTAGGTTTGGCTTGCCTTTTGTGTTGCATCTGGAAAAAACAATTGCTTGGGATATTCTGCAGAAGGAAATTCTGGAGAAGATGCAGTATTTCCTGCGGCCTGCAGCCTGCCTGCAGGTGAGGCAAACGCTTCGTCTGGTTCGAGACTTCCAGCTCAGTGTGACGGGAGCTAAAGGGGAAGCCAGTTACTTGGGGTGATCAATGTGCTGCACGCCCTGGACTGGTGGCTTCCCCGTATTTCTTTGTGCAATAATGTCCAAGTCTGGTATTCCACTTCTCTGGTGTTTTGTCTGTTTGCTGAAAGGTTCAGGTAAGATTAGACTGATAGTGCATGCTCCACTTCTTCCTTGCCCCAAGAAGTACTTGAGAGGTTAGTGCTGCTGTCTGTGCTGGAAATCCCCTGGTTGGGGGTGTTTGCCTGGAAGCAAAGCTGAAACTTTTGCCTGGTGACTGCGTGTTTCTGATGAGAACCCCCTCTGTGAGCAGCGGGGTGGAGAGGGGCGTCTTTGGTCACCGCAAAGTTGTTGCTGGGTACAAAGCCTCCGTTGCTGTAGCTCACCCCTCTGTTAGCCACTCGGCGTAGGCATATGTGAGACCTTGTGCATTTGCTTTCTCGTGTAAAACACAGCTTCTAGGATAAAGTATGTGTCAGCCGGTGCTGAGAGCCGGTTTGCACGTAGGTAAGTTGGGTTTGAGCTGCTCAGGAGCCTTCTGCTCTCTTTGTTGCAGGTTTGCCCGTTCAGTTTGCGAGTGGTCAGTGTCGTGGGCATAACGTACTTGCTACCTCAGGAGGAGCGACCCCTCTGCCATCCCACAGTGGAAAGGTGAGTTGCTCCTTGTTCCCGGGAGTGGAGGGGGTGTCGGCTGGGCACCAGGGGTGTAGCCATGCAGCAGGGGACAGTCTTGGGGCACGTGTGTGGAATGGACGTGGCAGGCCCAAGGAGCAGGGAAGTGGCTGAGTGTCCTCAGGAAGCTGTGTGAGGATTGCTCAGTTGTGTGTCACCATCTGGAGTCTGTCCTCCTCGGAAACGGAGAACAGAATGAAAGTATTACTCCCCTCATTTTAAATTTTTTTTTATAGTGACTAATTTTTCAGGAATTTTTGTAGATGCCTGTTCTCTAAATAAGTGTATGTTTATTTACAGAACTAATACACTTCAGTGAATGCAGTTTGCCAGCTTTGCCATGTTTTTTGCTGTATAAATTCCTTTTACTCCTTTGGAAACTTGAGCTGTGTGGAGGTGGAGGAAGGATGCGGGGCTAGTGGAGAGAAGTTACACGCGTGTAAAAGATAACGTAGGCTCAGACTGAAGGGTGGTCTAACTTCTGTCTGCTCCTCTCTCCAGGGCATTGAAGTCATGTGGACAGGGGGGAACGGCTCATGTGAAATTAGTGGTAGAATGGGACAAAGAAACTAAAGATTAGTAAGTATGAAGTAGAAAGCCTTAAAGTGTGCTCACCTCGAGAGCGATGCTTGCGGCTTGCTTGTGTGAACTGTGCACCCTTCAGCAAATGTGAGACCCCGCAGGAACTGCCCCGGCCCCTGGCCGCAGGGACAGACTGGGGCTGGGTGCCCCAGCCTTGCTCTGAGCTGGGCTCCTTTCCTCTGTGGCCAGGGTTTTGCGTTTCGGAGCAGGCGTCTCGCCTGGGGCTCCTTCCCCCACAAATCATACTTGTGTGAGAAAGTTTGTGGGCAGTGAGTAGCTCTTTCTGCCTGAGAGGAACTGGAGCGGGTGCCCGCTGCAGCTGTTCGCCCCCACGTTTGGCTGTGCCGCCCTGGCAGGATCTCTTGCTCACGTGTGGTGGGACAAAGCCGGGAAGGAGCTGCTGGCTCTACCTTCAGACGGCCCCGCGGCAGCACAGGCAGCAGGCAAATGTGCTGGTAATTGTGTTGTCTCCCTGCTGCAGCTTGTTTGTGAATACAGAAGAGGAGTATATTCCAGACTCCGAGAGCGTCCGCCAGCAGAGAGAGCTTCATCATCAACCTCAGACCTGCACTTTATCTCAGTGTTTCCAACTCTACACCAAAGAGGAACAGGTAGGGACCAGACTGTGTAGACGGTCCGGCTGGTCCGCGTGCCGCATGGACTCCCACGCTCCGCAGAGGAGCTGTTTTCTGCAAACACTGATTTGTTCAGACGGGAGAATTAAATTAGTAACGCAACACTAGTTACCAGTCCTGCTAACGGAGTCTCTCTGCAGTGAGGACAAAGCTGTGGGAGGTACTGCTTTGGGGTGTTTTGCTCCCCAGACGTTGATATGAGAACGTACTCCTCTGTTCTGCAGTTTCCTCCCTGTGAAACAGCGATGTCTTTTTTTGGCACACATTACAAAATCACAGAATTCACGTTATAAAGGGTTGGAACAACATGGCTTCTTCGTGGGAATTTACTGCTCTGTCTTGGAGCAGTTGTGTGTTTGCGAGGCTGAGCAGGGCTGGGGTGGGCTCAGGGCAGCCCCCACTGAGGGGGGCCCCGAAGGGCAGCGCAGTGAGCATGGAGCTCAGCTCTGCAGGAGCGTGGCCGTTCTCCAGCCCTGCTCGTGTGTGGGGAGGCTGCAGTGGCAGGAGCGATGGTGTGGGCAGGGCAGGCAGCTGGGGCTGTGCTGGCCCTCGCCTGCAACACGTAAGCACTCCGCGTTTCTCTGCCAGAGGTCTCTAATCTGCTGTAAAAAGGGATGGTCCTGGAAGTGGACTGCGGACCCGTGATTGAGCTTTAATAATTTTGGAGCCTCTCTTGTCGCTTCTTTCAGAGGTGAGGGAAAAGTTGTTTGGCAGCTTAAAGCTCTCTGGTTTCTGAGTTTTCTGAGCGCTGGGCTGTGGAGGGAAGCACTTTGAGAAGACACGTTCTCCTTGGTGGACAGTGAAAATCTCTGCAGCTGTAAGACTGTGCCACTGGGACGTAGGGAGGAAGAGGGTTTCCAGAGGGCAGCGAGGTGTCAGAGGTGAAATTTGAAATACTCCTGTCGTCTTTCTGTTCTGATTTTCTTTGCTGACGGTTTTCTTGTGAGAATACTTTTACTCAGGCTGCCAAGCCTGCCTGCTTTTTGCCTTTGTTTTTTCTTCCCCCCACATCAGAGGGATTGGTGTTTGTAAGGTGGAAATAGCTTCTCTGCCCGGCAGCACTGGCTGGATTCCGTCTTGCAGTGGGCAGTGCCTCCTGTGCGAGGCGCACGTGTCTCTGCTTGTCGCTAGTTTGAAAAGCCTCCCTGGGAACGCTGCATTTCCACCACGCCGGAGGCAGGTGTCTGCGCTGCGCCGGGGCAGCAGAGGGACAGCGGCGCAGTGAAAGCTGCTGTGGAATTTGAGAACTAAAACCCACTCACGCCTCTTCCTTGCAGCTTGCCCCCGATGACGCGTGGCGGTGCCCACACTGCAAGCAGCTGCAGCAGGGTAGCATCACCCTGAGCCTCTGGACCTTGCCTGATGTTCTCATCATACATCTCAAAAGGTTTAGGCAGGTGAGGCGTCTGCGGCGATGCGGACTGCTGCTCTGCAGAGGCAGCTCTCCTGCCCTGTGCGTTCCTCTCCTGGGGTTTTGTTGTCCCCAGGCCCGGTGGCCTTGCTGCCGCTGCAGCTCATGCTGTTCTCTGCTCTCACAGGAAGGAGACCGAAGGATGAAACTTCAGAACATGGTTAAATTCCCCCTGAGTGGCTTGGACATGACTCCTCACGTTGTCAAACGCAGCCAGAGCAGCTGGAGTCTGCCGTCGCACTGGTCACCCTGGAGGAGACCGTACGGTCTGGGGAGGGATCCTGAGGACTATATCTATGACCTGTATGCTGTCTGCAATCATCATGGCACCATGCAAGGGGGACACTACACAGGCAAGTAGCCTGTGATGTTCTGTATGTTGGATCCTTTCAGAAAGAAAGCAGTTCTGTTTTTCTATTGAGTGTCCTTAACTTCTTCATCTTTCCTGACATGAGGACCTAACCCAGCTGACAGGGGCTGGCTTTGTGATACAGGGGCGTAACTCTTATGACTTTAAGGAATGGAACAATGGCTGTTGACCCCAAATGTCTTGCTGTATGTTTTTCTGTGCTATTCTTTTTTTTCCTTCACAGTAATGTAACTGGCCTTTCATGTCTCAAAAATGCTCCTGCCCACTCAGCTCAGAGCTTCTGTAGTTGCATGAGGTGGTTCCACATGGGAAGCATTTGCACATTGCCTATGTGCACAGCCAGTTTATGAACTCCTCCCTGCTTGTTCCGGCAGCTCTCAGAGCAGCCAGAGATAGACAGAGTTGCTTGATGGTTCCTGGGATCTGTATGACTTCATGCAGCAGCCCAGCAAATGTGTGTGTCCGGTTTTGCCCTCTGACGTATGTGTCTGGGCTGTGTCGTCCTGGGTGGGCTCGGTCAGGAGGAGGTCACTGGTGGAGGCAGACTGCCACAAGTGACAGAACATGACGGGAATGGAGCCACCCGGATGGTGTTATGTTCTGAGGAGTAATGCTGCACAAAGAAAATCCTGAAACGTGAGCTGTTTCGGAAAGAGTAGCAGGAGTGAGGAAGGTCTAATAGTAATGTATTTTCTCTCAGCATATTGCAAAAACTCGGTTGATGGCCAGTGGTACTGCTTTGATGACAGTGATGTTCAGCAACTTTCTGAAAACGAAGTCTGCAAGCAGACCGCTTATATTCTTTTCTACCAGAGACGCACAGCAATCCCGTCATGGTCTGCTAACAGCTCTGTGGCAGGTAAGCCCCGCTGGCATTGTCAAGGAGTGGTTGTCGTTTGTCCTTCACGGATAGTTTGTCCTTCTGCAGAGTTTTCTGCCCAGCCCTGCTTAAGCTCCTGCTCCCTGTCCCCGAGCTCAGCAAGGCCTGTCTGAGCCTGCTGCTGTGCATCAGAGGCCCTGGGAAACTCCCCCCTCAGCTGGGGAGGCTGGTTGTGGCAAAGAGGCCCTGGAGATGGGGGCACCCCCTGTGCCCCCCGGGTAACTCTGCTCAGAGCTGCCCTTGTCAGAGCTGGGATGTAAGAACGTGACGAACCGGTTCCCTCTGGCAGTGCCGTTGTCTCGGGTGGGCAGGCGGCGGCTGAGGGTGTCAGTGGGGTCCGGGCTGAGCTGGGGGCAGGGGCAGGCTTGGTGACCTGCCTTTGGGAAGGAAAGGATTTGCGCTGTGTTCCCGTGGCAGCTCGAGGGCTGCCCTCTGCCTGCCTGCTGTTGCAGGGATTCCCTGCAGTCATAGCACAGTTCTGTCTCTCGCTGTGACCAGAACTCTTCGTAAGAGTCAAGACTTGCTCTCGGCATACCCAGGTGCTGTGGCTGCGTGGGCCGGCTCCAGGCTCTGGGTGTCCGTTGGGGCCTGAGCAGTGCAGCACGGACCTGGCTCTCAGCGGCCTTCCAAGGTTCCACATGTGCTGTGGCTGCGTGCCGCTGCCTGACCTCTGTGCCTGATTCCTTGCAGGCTCCACAAGCTCCTCGCTCTGCGAGCACTGGGTCAGCCGCCTTCCCGGCAGCAAGCAGCCCAGCATCGCTTCGGCAGCCTCGTCCCGGCGCACGTCTCTGGCTTCGCTCTCGGAATCGGTGGAGCTGACTGGGGAAAGGAGTGAAGATGATGGTGTGTACCAGCACTGCAGTGTGGGGGGGACACTGGCCCACTAGGCTTTCTGTTACAAGATCCCTACTAAAATTGCTGCAAAATACGTGGTTAGCAGGGACGGTTGGTCTGGCAGCTGGGGGAGGTGGGCACTGTGCTGGTAGCAGCAGAAGGGTTCTGGCACAGGTGAGCTGTTCTCTGGTATTGAAGGGTGGAGAAGAGCAGGGCAGGAACCTTAATGAGCCTTTCAAAGAGAGGAAATACCCTCAATCAAGAACTTGGGCTTGTGGTTTTTTTCTGGCTTTCCCTGCAGCACCTTTGCAGGAGGCTGCCGTATTGCTACAGCTTAGCGTAGGTACTAATTGTCTGCTGCCGTGCTGTAGACGGCTCCCAGGGAGGTGAGAAGATACGCAAATTCACTTGTGCGTGCGAGTAACTGCTCAGTTCCTGGCTTTGCCTGGCTCCTCCACGTAGTGCCTTGTAACTGCTGGAAATGTGGAGCTTCACGGGTCAGTCTGAGCCTTCTGAAGCGGCTGTAGAGATGTCCCTGCAGCAGCGTGGTGATAACTGCCAGGTCTAGCCGTGGCAGTCTTATTTCTAAAATGCTTATTGTTGACCTTTGTGTTTGCAAATACAGATACATTGCTTTATCTAAAGAGGTAGGAATCCTACTTTGCCTTTTGCAGGATGATGTGGGAAATATTTTTTAATACAGAAAAATGTGTCTCTGGAAGCATGATCGTAGTTGGTGAACTCACTGCTAGTTTCAAGGACTTCCAAGGTGCAAAGCCTGTGTTTGACCTCCCGCTGTTCAGGGATGAGAGGGAGATCTGGATTTTCAGTTATAGGCTTCAGAGAGCTACTTCTGGGTGACCACTGGCAAGTAACAGTTGTTGAATCCTTTATCCAGATTCCGTGCAAGAAGCCGTGCTGGCAGCAGGCCCGAGGCAGCGGGGGCTGTCGGACTCCCGTAGAGAAACGGTGCCTGTAGATGGTGGATAAACCACCGCAGGCTCGGCTTTCACACTGAGGGTGTTTCTCTCTTTCTCTGCAGGGGGGTTTTCAACTCGGCCATTTGTCAGAAGTGTCCAGCGTCAGAGCTTGTCATCTAGATCTTCTGTCACCAGCCCGCTGGCAGTGAGTGAAAATGGTGTCAGGCCCTCGTGGTCCCTCTCCGCAAAACTGCAGTTGCGCTCCAACTCTCCATCACGCTTCTCCGGAGATTCCCCTGTACATACCTCTGCCTCCACCCTGGAGAAGATCGGGGAGGCTGCTGATGATAAAGTCTCCACCTCTTGCTTCGGCAGCCTGAGGAATCTCTCTAGCAGCTACTTGGAGCCCTGTGACGGCAGTCGGCGTGAGCACAGGACGGCTCGCAGAGCTCCTTTGGCCGTCATGGAAGGGGCATTCAGGGAAGAGTCTGTTGTAAGGACATCTAGCTCAGATCTTTCAGATGGGTATGGGAAGAGCTCTGTGCAGCCGGACAGGAATCGCCCTGCTTTGGACCCTTTTGATAACAACAATCAGATCGCCTTTGTGGATCAGAGTGATTCTGTGGATAGCTCTCCGGTCAAGGAGGTGAAAGCCCCTGGGACAGGGCTGGCTGCAGAGAAGGCGGATGGCACCCCTAAGAAGGTTCACAGCTCCAAGGGCGTTTCTGAGCCAGACAAAAGCTTGAGGAAGGGAAGGACAGTCTTATCTACCCAAGAGACCAAAGTCTCTCACTCTTCTCCTCCTCCACTAAAGAGTTCCCAGAAAGTTTCCCGATCTAGAAGTAGGACGGACTCCTCTAGGGCCAGTGGGCGACACGGGTCTCCTGCTCCCACCCAGGCTAGGAAGGACCACAGCACGAAGCCCCTTGAGGCGGCCGTCCCGTCGGCCCAACAGAAGCAAAAGCCAGGTTCTTCTCCATCCTCCACAGCTGCCAAGAAAACCCCCTCGGGCTCATTGACTAAGGGGTCTTCTGCTGGGAAGAGCCGGGCTTCAGACCGGAGCCTCAGCAGGGAGGGCTCTAAGATAAGTCTGGGGTCGGATAAAACGAGCGTTACCAGCAGTTCGAGAACGAGCTCCCCGCGGATAAGCCACTCCCGGAGTGACAGCAGGGCGGTGGACAGCAAGCACGTGCGGAGTTCCTCCATGGCCAACCTGCGGTCTCCAAACGTTGGGTTGCGTTCTGGTCTGAAGAGGGACAGCAAGTCAGAAGAGAAGGGATTGTCTTTCTTTAAATCGGCCTTAAGGCAGAAGGAGACCCGGAGGTCGGCAGACCTGGGGAAGACAACGATGCTCTCGAAAAAGACGGGGAGTGGCTGTTCCAAGTCAGGCAGTAAAGCCATGCTGGAAGACAAATCGGAGAAAGGTGTTGTCCCACCAGCCTCTCAAACCAACGCCAACGTTACTGCAAAAGAAAAACTGGTCCCTAAAGATGCCACACCCAACAAACATTCTCTGCTATCCAGTCGCAAGTCCAAGTCTTCCCAGCTAGATCCCGGAGTCCAGTTTCCTCTTTCCAGTGGCAAGCAGGCTGCTGACAAGCCGCTGAAAAAATTACCTTCCAGCATGCAGGTGTCTGTACGGCCTTCTCTGGAACCTCAGTGAAATGCTGCAATCCAGGTGTCTTTTCTTCTGCTGAGAAGCTGATTTATTCTGAGCTCTTGTTTTTTTGTTCATGTGCCTAATGTATGTTTTGAGGAGAAGTTAACTGCAAGTTGTTAAAGCGCCTTTTGATTCTGCCATCAAACCAAATAGCCACAGGCAGCCAGCACTGATGCAAGTAGTCTAGCTGGAGTCGTCATTGAACATGAATGCAGCTGTCCCATAGCACTTGTACAGGAGTCTCTTTACAGAAAATGCAACAACTTTCTTCAGATTCAGTGTCTGAAATCTGAAACCCAGTTGTACTGACATTAGTGTGCTTTGTAGAGCTGTGAACTGATATTCCTTTGGTCTTGTTCTGAGCAGGCTGTGTCCGCGCTGGCGTATGGCCTTGTTCTGAGCTGTGGAGGATGCGAAGGAAACTGGAGAGACTGCCGCTTCTTTATGCTCTCTCTCAGCCCTCTCTCCCTGCTCCCCTCCATTTTTCAAGCTTTCTAAAGGGCAATATTTCAACACTAATGTTGTTTCTCAGGTATATACTCAGCCAGTATAGGAGGGACTAGCATTAGTGGATGGACAGAAAGGTACCTGTGTGTCTGTGCGTACATGTGTCTGTGTAATAGATTTCATTTTTGCATTCCAACGCCAGAAAGTTTATTTCTGTGAAACGTAACCTGCATTTTTTTGTTGCTATGTCTCTGAAGAATTTTGCTCTGTCCATACCTAAGGCGACCTCTACCCTATCCTCTTTAATTACGTTCTCTCTTCTGAAACACTACACTAAGCACTAGAAGAAATCACTAAGCAGCAGCTGGTTGCCAGCTCGTACCTGTGGGTGCGAGGCGGGCGCGGTGCCGTGGCAGAGATGTCTTCGTGCAGCCGGGTGGCAGCGGTGCTGGTGGGACCCCTGTTCAGACTCCTGAGAAGAAGCGTTTCCTAATGTGCTCAGATGCTTAGTCGTAGTGGTGTGAATATAGCATCCGTTATTTATAGGAGTAACGTTTAGATAAGCCAAGTGTCGTCTTGTCTTCTCTCCCTTCTCTGAGCATGCTTTGAACAAGCCTCTTCCTGCGGGTTGGAGGGGCTGTACCAGAACACCCCGGAGCACTTCTCACGTCCTCCCGAGCGCTGCTGCCTTCCTCCCTGCAGTGTGCTCATCCCCCTCCCCGCGTGTCCGCTGCCACACGTCCCTCAGCCACATGATCCCCGTTCTTGCTTGGGTGACCGGCTCTATCAGGGTTAAAACACTACATCTAGTCACGTCTTTGTTTACATGCCCTTCTTACAGGGGAGGTTCCTCAAGCTCTTTAAGATTCCCCTTAAAAGGTGGATTCCTCAAGTCCTTTTATATACATGTGGTGTAGTCTTTTGTTCTTAATTTCATGAGTTTTTATTAATGTGCTGCATATCCTCTGCGTACAGCAGCAGTCTGTCGTGTGGGTCACGCGGCAGCAGCTGGGCAGTGTGCTGGGCACGCTTGTCTTCTGAGTGCGGTCTTGGCCTCTCGTAGTCTTGCGTGGCAGAGCTTCTCCAGGCTTAGCTTGTGGACAGGCCTCTGTACACCTCCTCTGTCAGCGCATCCAACAGCCCTCGCCAAGCAGGGACTGAGCTGGTCTGTCCCACCTCCTCCCTTGAGCTGATGTGCTGGTGACCCTGCAAGAAGCCTTGTCCCAGGTCTGCCGGGCACCTCCTGCTCCGTGATCAGGGTTTGTACTCGGCTCGCCCCACAGCTGCAGCAGGCTTCGCAGAGAAGCGTTTTGGGGGTGGCTGGCGCCCTGGAGAATAGGTAGCGTGTGTGTGGGGCTGGGCGGGGGGCAGTGCATGGCGGTGAGCCTGCGACGGTGGGAGCCCTGCTCTGCCCCGTGGCCTCCGCAGCACACGCCCCCTGCGCCCCAGAAGCGATGCCAGTGGCCTGCATGTTTTTACAATGTGCTGGACTCTGCGCCCTGGACTGTTTTTAAACCTGAACATGACCATCTTCTTGATGCATTTCTTCTCCCAGGTATTGTTTCAGTCTCATTTATTGCAGCAACAAGAAGCAAAGATTGCATTACTTGCTTCTTAAATGTATGACTTGGATTATTTTTGTTATATCCAGCAGAGCAGATAAGACTTGCTTCACACTGTAGTACTTAAATTACTCCCTGAAATGTTGATGTTGAAATATTTGTTTAAGGTTTTATCTGTATTAAGGTCTTGCACTGTGTTGGCTCTTCTCTTGTAACAACAACTCTTCTAGCAAGAATGTAATTCTGGTAGCTAGTGCTAACTTGGTTTGGTATCTTTTAATAGACAGAACCTAGTTTTCTGTGCATTTTACCATGGGGCGTTCGTGAAAGGTTATTTTTATCAAATGACATTTTCTTTTCATGCCATCGTTCACTGAAGGAGTTTAAACTGGAAGCTGGTGTACGGTTTTTGAGGTGGTTTTGCTGCTGTATTGCATGCCTGGACTGAAGGGAATTTGAAGCCATGTCCAAACTGGTGTTTTAGCTGAGCGCCAGCTCAATGTGTTTGTATTTGGGGCATGAGAACGGTCATTAGAGCTCCCATTTTTTGGGCAAAATGGGAATGGGAGCTCCTGGTGTTCCAGTAGCTGATGCTAAAAGCAGTCGAACCTCTGCAGTCCCCTGATGTGCAGTCTTGCTCTTTTTCTGTGTGTTCCCCATAATTCCTGATGGAAATTGCTGCCAGCTCCAGCAGGATCTGCTCAGCGCACGCTGCCAGGCTGGATTTCCTGCCTGTCCCTCTGGGAGCAGCAGCTCTGGGGCGCGGGCTCCTCGCGAGCACGGAGCGGGTGGGAGAGGCCGCGCTGGCAGTGCCCTCGCCTCAGAGCAGCCGAGATGCTGCTCCTCTGGGGTGTGCCGACGGCCTGCGCCGTGTTTTCTGGCTTGACTTCAGGCAAAATGTTTTGACTTCCAGGGGCGCACTGCGGTTCGTGTTGAATAGGCGGCGCGCAGGGCAGAACGCGCGAAGCCTGAGCACGTCCCTGTCCCGTGGCGGTGTCGATTCTGTGACAGAGCGGTTTGGAAAGTGGCCGTTTGCTGCTGCTCTGCACCGCTGCTCTTTGGTATCGCATTCCCAGTAGGGCAGGAGCTTCCTTGCCCAGGAGAAGGGTGCGGATCCCAGAAACGACACGTTCATTGTGAGTGTAGAACCAAGCCTCGCTGCTGTTAAAGGCCCTACTTAAAGTGATTGGGGGAAAAGCAACATCACTCTTCTCTCCTGGCTTTAAAGCAGACTTATTTCTTAGCCCTTTCACCATAGGAATTCCTGCCCATGTGTATCACGTTGTCCAGATGTGAGGATGTGGCATGGTACTAGGGAACACTCCAGAGAGGGGTCTTCAGGTCCCACCTGGGCTTCGTGTGTCTATCCTGAGAGCAGTGACAGCTTCAGGCTGTTCTGAAGCAGCCACCTGTACGTGGTCACCTCTTAAAATTCACCTTTGGCTTCAGAAGCACTCATGCCTGTGGAGGAGGCGGGTTCTGCCATCTTCTGAAGGTCACCGCTGGCCAGCGATGGCCACCTGCCCCTGGGTGGTGGCATGTGGGGCCTGGAGGTCTCGTGGCCGTGGCTGTGGCTGCTTTGCCGGTGTGCGGGGTGGCTGCGGGCAGGGTGGGCTGTCCCGGCTCGGGATGGTGGGGTGCGGGACCCCGGTGCTGCTGGCTGGGAGGCAGAGGTTTGCCAGGCAGCCTCGCTGGTGAGAAGTGCCTTGGAAGGGGGAAGGTCCAGCACTGTCCCTGCTCTCAATCAGCCGCGCGAGCTCCGAGGGCTTCGCCTCCTCTGGGGGGTTTTACGATGTGTTTTCAGTCTGCTTGGGGTTGAACTCCCCTGCGTGGGCCCCGTGTCGCTGGTATTTCACACCACATCCCAGTCGGACCCTCGCTCCTGTTCCTGGAATCAGCCCGCTGGGCGCAGGAAAGCAGCGCCTTCATTCCAGTGCTAGATTCCTGCTGGAGTCACCTAAAGAAATTATTTTTACCCTTTTTGGGCTGCGTCTTTTGGATAGTGTTTAGTAGTATACAAATTATAAGCACATTTTCAATGACGTGTATTAAAGAGGCACCTTTTATTTGTATTAATCACATTTGATAGACAATTTGGTGCCTGCAGTTCTCTGTAACTTGTAAGTGTCTCACTTTGGGTGTATAAATCGTTAACCCTTTCAAACTTATCAAATATGGCTACATAAAAAAGAAAATATGCTTAGGATAGAAAATTAGCAGCTTAATCACAGTACACTTATTCCACTGTAAGTGCCCTCATCCGTCTTAGCCGCAGGGTTGTTTGCTTTCCAAAGCTGAAACTTGAGCATGCTCAACCATTTTTTCTGCGCACTAAAGGCAGTTCTGCATGGCGTTCTCTCGCGCTCCCCAAATGCATGCCCCTCCTAACTATGCAAGCACTAACCCCCGCCGCGGGCCGGGCTTCCAGCCTCGGGAGCTGCCGGGGAGGCTCCGGAGCGCTGCGTCGAGGCCGTGCTGCTGTTTCTCGGTGCAGCTGCGTGTCAGCACGTAGGAGCATGTCCCTGGGTTCCTGCTTTGTTTGCACATCTTTGATTCTTTCCTTTGCAGAATTCTGCATTACTGACAAGGCTGGAGTGTAGCACAACGTCAAAGGGATCTGAACTGTAGAAATGAGAACTGGTTTTCTGTATTGTATTGTTTTTTTCTTTTTTTAACAGGGAAAACCTGATCAGTGTTCTGGTGTAGCCTGCCATTTTCCATGTAACTTTAATGACATGTTCGACGCTGCGAGGAGAGGCAGTCGCTGTAGCCGTACGAGCACTCAAAAAAAAGAGGTTTTGTTGAGTTTTCGTGGTAGGGGAGCAGCTCCCAGTGGTCGGTGTGCTGCCCGTACTGGTGCCTTCCCGGGAGGAGCTGTGCTGGGCCCCGGTGCCCGCGGGGGTGCCTGTGCTTCCCCTGGGCGCTCCGGAGCTCCCGTTCGGGGGCCCGTCCTGCGGGGGTGGCAGCCCTGGGGCGCAGCGGGCAGGGCGGGCGGGTTGCTGAGGGCTGACGAGCCGTGGGTTCGCTTGGCAAGAAGTGGGGGTCCCGGGGGTCCTGCCGGGCTGTGCCCCCCAGCAGCGGTTAGTGGCCGGGAGTCGGGCGGGTGCTGTGCCCGTCTGCCTTGGTCAGCCGGCACGGAGCGGTTTGGGAATGATGTTCCAAATGATTTTACTGTTACCTTTTTTTTTCTTGTATCTTTTGTCATTTGCCTACTAATCCAAAATAATTTGGCGGTATCTGATGTTATCTGTGGAGGGAACTGAAATTTAGTTTTAATCTGTGGTGAGATGAAAGTCCTACATGGTTTTCTTAATAAAAGCACCGTAAAGCATTTCCTATTAGGAGCTTTATTTTGTAAACTAAAAGTACCTGAAGACTTGTACAATATCTATATTAGGTCTAAAGGTTTAGGGAGTCTTCTATTTTTTTAAAGGCGATAGCACTCAATTTATCTGCAAATAGTGTTTTTTAAAAGACACAGATTAAAACTAAGTGTAAACACAAATTCCGTCTCACTCTAGGCCCTGCAGCACAAACGCGTGGCAAGAAGGTCAGCGTTGGGTTTGGGTGGCATTTGTGCAGTGCAATAAGAAACCATTTTTAGGTGCTACATTGCCTTGGGTAGGGTGACACAAGGGAATACAGGCTACAAGTGGCTAGATTATTTTCTTGTGGCCTTCCAAGTATTAATTTGTACAGATTTGCTCACCAACTGTGCCTCACCATTGGTTAAAATTGAATTTTAAGTCCTGTTGCAAGTGCAGTTTCTCTTCTGGACACAATGTCAGATTTTACACTGGAATATCTACAGTTCTAAAAACTGCATGTCACATCACTGTACACTGATACTGGGACGTGGGGCTTGCCCACACCTTTGATATTCTCTTCTGTATTTTAATGTTTTTGAACTGTACAGTAATCTGGAAAGCAGGCTGTCTTTACTTGGGATTGAACATTGTACCATAAATTTTAAATTATTTGAGGACAAGTGCATGAGACTGTGTCAATGCCTTTTATTATTTATTTGTATGTTTTATTATTCAAGGTGTATGCACTTTTAATATGCAGAATTTATATTTTTATGTTAAAAATCATTTTCTTTCAGAAAGAAGAGTTTGAATATGAGGAATTGGAATTAAGTGCAAAAAGGGGAATATGTAATAAAATACAATAAATTTATTACTAGGCATCCTGCCTGACTGAGCATTTTTCCAGGCCCGTGTCATCGCCTGACGAGGTGGCAGTGGCTGCTCCAGCCTCGCCGTGTTCCCCGCTCTCACTCGCGGGGCATGCGGCCACCCCCCCGCCCTGCCTGCTCTCCTGCTGCTGGGTGCCCTGGGGGGGCCTGCGCGGGGACCCCCTTTCTCTTGTCTTGGGTTTGTCTCGAAGCCGCTGGGCTGCGGGTGCTGTGTGCCCGCAGGGAGTCACGGGGGGCTCTAACCTCAGCGGGGCTGCTCTGCCCCCTCCCCACGCAGGTGTGGGGGGGTCAAGTGCTTAGTGACTTCCCTCTGCACCCTGAGCAGTCGGGCCCCTGAGTCGGGCCCCTGAGCCCCATGGGCAGGGGGATGCGAGCCGGCTCCTCGTCGGGGCTCGGGGGCTCTACGTGTCCCCCTCCCACCCCGCCGTGCCTCGTGTCTGGGCTCAGCCGCCCCGTTCCTGCCCCTGAAGCCCTGCGAAAGCTCAGGCCTCCGCTCGAAGGCTGCACCTGCCCCGGCTCCTTTCTGCCCGTGGTCTCTGATCAGGGCTCCCCATCCGTGCTGGCCCCGTGGCCCCCTTGCTGTGGCGGGTACAAGGCTCTGGTGGCAGCATCCCCGTGTCCCCTCTCGTGCGGTGGCAGTGCTGGCCCTGCTCCAGCCTGCTCCTTGGCCCCGGCCGTGCAGCTGCGCTGCTTGAGGTTTGGTTTATTTGGCCTTTTTTTAATGGTTCTTTGCTGAACTGAGGCTTAGACTGTGCACGAGTAACAGAGTGTTTAATTGTGTGCTCCTCTAGCTCTGTCCTAATTAAACACTGCTTTTCGTTTGGCAGGGTGTGCAGCAGTGGCTCTGCGGCCGTGGAGGGGAGCGTGGAGCGAGGAGGCTGCTCCTGCCGCCGCCTCGCCTCGGCCCAGCGAGGAGGATGAGGAGGATGGAGTGAGGTGGGAGGAAGATGGGCTGAAGGGAGGATCTCTCCGTGGCTGCGTCGTCTGCAGGTGACCCCGTGGGCTGGGTGAGCTGCCCCGCTGCGGGCACGGCTGGGCAACCAACCCTGTGGCTGCTGGGCTGCCCGGGCCCCGCTCTGGAGGGGGAAGGGGCTGCGAAACGCTTTAGCAATGCAGCACGTCACCTCGGCTGAGGAACAGGAGGGAAAAATGGAAGATGACGTGGTTGGAGCTGCCCGGGGGCGTTTCCACTGGGGCCTCTGATCCTCCTGCTTGAGTGAGCCGTCAGATCAGCGTGGTAGGGGCTGGTGCTCGTGCTTCACAAACTTGCCTTTCAATGCAATTTTGATTCTTAAGGGGTTTTTTTTTTCCCTCTCTCCTCCCTCCTGTGTGTGTATTTTTATCTTCCCACTCTGAGATGCAGCGTCGCATATGTGCCCAAGCACAGCCAAGGCGAGGCAGCCTGGCGCACGCTGCGCTGCCCGGGCTCCCGTCCCTGCCTGCGGGGCTCCCGTCCCTGCCTGCGGGGCTCTCGCGGGGGGCTGTGGCCAGCTGACTCATTGCGGAGCCGGGGCTGGCTCCTGCTCTTCAGTTGTGCCTCTGCTCTGTTGGTACTGCTCGTGGTCAGCTCTGCAGGGCCTGGGGCGCGAGGGCCAGGCATTGCCCCTTCCCTGGGGTTCTTGGCTGCTGCTCCTGGGGCTGATCTCCAGGAGTCAGCAGGGGCGAGTGGGGAGAAGGTGGAGAGTCTATTCTGCTTCATTCTGGCCAGTTCTGGGGTGAGGCAGCTCTGCAATGTCCTCGTGGTGTGGAGAGGAGCCTCAGCCCAGCCTCGGTGCCTGCAATAGCTGCTTTTTCTTGCCGTCCTGTCTCAGGGCTGTAGAATATCGTCACCTCTCCAGCCCTGGGGACATCAGAAGCTGCACCACACCGCAGGGTGTGTTGGTGATCTCCAGCTCTCTGGAAAAGAATGGGAAAGGGCAGCTTTGCCCCAGAGCTGCCCAAGCCTGGTGTCCCAGCAGAGCATGGTGGCTCCATGAACCCCCTTGGTCCCCACATCACAGCCGTGTCACCGGCTGTTCTGATCTCCAGCTGCAGTTACAGAAATACTGAAGTTGGCTGGTTTACCAGAAGCCGGGCTGTGCTGCCCCGGCCCCAGCGTGGCCCTGGGACCTGAGGGGGTGTGCGGGCTCCGCCAGCCCAGCCTTGGTCCCCGTTTGTGTCCATCCTGCTGGGAACGGCCCCCCGGAGCTCAGCCCCCCTGTAGGAGCTGGTGGCTGCACGGGGCAGTCACACGTAGGATTCCCATCCTTTTGTTGCACACCGGAGAGAGTAATTGCTTTGTGTCTTGTATGGAAATGGGTATGACAGATGTCATATTAAATCATAGGGTCATCACTTATTTATAGGTGATTACATTAAAGAGATATTAATATAGCCAAAGGCTTCGCAGAATTAGAGTTAATATATTTTTGTTTATTATATTTGCCAATATTTCTCCAATCCAGTCGGGTTTTTATGGCCACTTATTAAATAGAGAGCCTGCTGCAGTTCCCTGAGCCTAGCTGGGAGGGTGGCGAGAGGACGATTGGAAAACACTTGAGAACTTTGATCTTCGAGTGATTAAATTTTATTGCCTCCTTGTTTACGAGGGTCTGAGGGCAGGTGCTTTGTGTGCTGGGAAATTAAGCGAGGGCAGGTTCGGTCTCGAGTGGTTATTAAATCTGGGTCAGCAGGGGAGGCTGGGTCTGGGCACAGAGCTGGAGCCCGCAGATGTTGAGGTCCTCGGCCCAGATTACCGCTGTGCTAAACCGGGATTAGGTCACTGCTGCCTTCTGACACCCCGGGGAGCGCGGGCCAGGGGGGCCTGGCCTTTCCACCTTGTCCCCGTGCCCCGGGAGCCTGGTCCTGGGGCTGGCAAGTGCCTGTCCCGTGGGGCTGCAGCTCGCTGGCCACCAGCCTGGGGGGCACCAGCAGCCCCCGCGGCCTATCTGCAAACTGGCGGAGCCGAGAAAGCCCCGTGTTGGGCTGGAGACCCCCACCCGCGGTGGCTGCACCGCGTGAGGACGGGCCGAGGGCGCGGGGGATGGATGTGCGAGGAGCTGCCCGCTCCCTGCCAGCAGGCAGCTGCTGTCTGTTGGGATATTTATGAACACCTGCCTGCCTCTGAGAGCCAGAACAAAACCCAATCTTTGGAGGCTGTCAATAAATTATAACATATTAGGCACTGTCATCCGTACCCCTGGACTCTTAAATTTTGTTCTAATTAGAGTATCGCTTTTCCTTTCTCAGCACTTTTTCCCCTCTGCTGGGTATTGATCCTTTTTCTGTGGGGATCTGACCAACTGTTGACAATTTATGGAAACATAAAACTAGTACCTCTTATAGCAAAGACCCAGCTTTTAATAAAAACGCTGACACCAGCCTCTCCCTGGCAGCCTAACCTGATTACCAAATGGATTTAGCAGTTAAGGCCGTGCTGATGCCCCGGTCATTTTGCACGTAGGGATTTTTACTGTAACACTTAACGGGCTTT
This sequence comes from Strix uralensis, assembly GCF_047716275.1. Lineage (NCBI taxonomy): Eukaryota > Metazoa > Chordata > Aves > Strigiformes > Strigidae > Strix > Strix uralensis. The sequence continues at coordinate 20,581,828 of NC_133987.1, forward strand.
CAATTGTCATAATATTTCATAAATACATATGTACCTAATTGAAAGCTTTGAGGCCAGGAGGAAGTCCTGAGAGCGCTCCTGAAACCTCGCCTGGCTGGTGGACGCTCTCGCAGCTTTTATTCGCGGGTTCGCTGGGGCAGCCGCGGGCCTTGGGGCTGGGTCGCTGATGAAATCGCTCTTTCCGTCTGCTGGGGGACACTTGGGCGCAGGCTTTTGTCGTACGGAGAGAAGAGCCTGGCGAGATCCGAGAGCTGCTGCGGGGGGCTGAGCAGCACCCCGGGGTCTGCCCTGTGGTGTGAACTTGGGGAGCAGAGAGCGGCCGCTGCCCCGGAGCAGATGGTTTTGCGGGTACCGGGGTTTGCTGGCGGGGTGAGGCCCCTTCCGAGGCGCCTGCCTGGCCGGGAGCGCTCGCTGTGTTGGTGCTGGTCCTGCTGCCTCTTTTCTGGAGACGTTTAAACTGGGAAACAAGCGCAGTGTTGGCTGCTAGAGCAATTTATCAAGGCACCGCATGGCCCTTTTTCCACATTAGTTTCATCCGGTGAAAAAATAATAAGAAACTGCATGTCTAACATAATGACCTGAATTTCTGAATACATGAATGCAGTGTGGATGGCTGTATGTTTCCCCTTGGTCTGAGCCAAACTGTGATAAATTGATCCTTCCTGAAGGTATTGAATATTTCTCAAACTATTCATCAGCCCCACAACAAATTCCTCTGTCAGCCCTAGCTGACATCTGATTTTAAACACTTCTTCCAGGCCCGGTGCAGAGGAGTGGCTGCTTGGGAAGCAGGGACCTTATCATTTTTTAATGCACTGCAGTTCCTGGGCTTATGGAATATTTATAACAAAGTCGTTATTTACCAAACAAGCAGAGCATTCGCAGAGCCCCTGGTGGGGGATAACCCGGGCACCTCCCGTGGCCCTTGCCTTGGTGGCTGAGGGTCCGCCCGGGGTGTCCCGGCCCCAGATGCCACAGGACCTGGATCCCTGACACGCCTCTGGCTGCGTGCCCCTGCCTGGAGCTTGGGCTCGTTGCTGGGGATGACAAGGAGCTGGTGGCCAGCAGGCAGGCCAGGGCCGGGGCCGGGGTCGGGGCCGGGACTGGGGTGCTGCTGTGGGCGGGGGCTTTGATGCTGGGAAGCCTCTGAGCCCCTTCCCTCATGCTCCAGCCCCCCCGGCTCCTTCACCGCTCTCCTCCGTCCACGAGCGCTGGTGGCTGTGCAGGTCGCAGCTGGTTGTGGATCCCTGTGGCTCCTCGTCCCACTGGTGTGTCCCTGCGGGTCTCTGGGGCAGATGGCACAGTGGCACTCGGCACTGGCAGCCCAGCTGCTGCCTTGGGGCACCCCGGTACCCCAGCCCGCCCGTGCCCTCCCTCCCAGCCCGCGGCTGGGGCTGGAAGCTGTAACGCAGCGCTATCAGCTTGTTCTTCTGGGTGTCACCAGCGCTGGAACATCTGCTCTCCCTGCCATTTGCTTCCATCTAATTCTTTTTTTATTGAAATGAGTTTAAATTGTCTGAGAATATATTAGATTACTCTTTCCCTGCGGTTAGCACACTTGTATAGATGTGAATAAACCGCACGGGTAGCAGCGCTCGCACGCGCTCTTGCTCCCTTTTTTAATCTAGAAGCAGCCGGCTCCCTGGAGAACTGGCGCGTTTCCTAACGACCTTAATGAGTTTCCATAGCCGGGGTCAGATTATCTAGAAAGGCGGTAATGGCAGGCCCGGGAGGTGGTTCTCCCTCCACCGCTGCGCCTCTCCGATAGCTTTGTACTCCAGCCTGTAAATAAAGCAGAGTTTGATAGCTCTGCCTGGGTCCGCGATGAATACATTTTCTCCTTTAATAGGCAGAAGTGTGTGTGTTGCAAAGCAATTCGTGAAGCCCATATGACAGTCTTTAAGCATTTTAATGTTTTGCAAATGATTTATCATTGGTAACGAGCAGATGATATACTCCACTTCAAGGGTATGGATTACCTATTAAAGTCCATGTGTAAAAGGCATCTGCAGATGACGTACTGCTGCAGAAAACGGAAAGTACAACTTATCTTTTGTTTTACAGGAGGGGTCAACAGCTTCTGCCACAGCTCAGGAGAGAACGGGCGTCCCCACTCACTGCTCTATGACGTCGGTAAATATCTGCCGTGGTGGGGTCCTGTGCTGTGCCAGCACCCATCCTGCCCCTGCGCGGCCTTGGGAGGCCTCGGCCCAGCGAACCGCAGCTTGTTTCGTGCCTGGTTAAGAGCGGGGGGTGGTGCTGATTCACTCCCGCGCTGGATGAGTTTATGGGCTGTGATCTCATCTCCCGGGGCTCCCTCTGCTCTGAGGAGCGCGGGAGGCGGCAGCTTGATTTATTTATGAAGCACTTTGTAGGGTGGGGCTGGTCACACCGAGCGCTGCTGCAGCGGGGCTGGGCCCGGGGGTGCTGCCCGGTGGGTGGGGGGCAGCTCCGGGGGGGCTGAGGTGCTCCATCCCTGCCTGGGGCTGCAGAGGGGCTGCCCCCCTCACGTTCTCTGCACGCCATGCTGGGGGGATTGTGTGTGTAGGGGTGTCTCGTTGCCGCGGGGAGGTGTCCGTGACTCTGGGCTGCCCGCACTGCCCACGCTGTCTGCAGCTCCAGTCCCCAGTGGTGCTGGCTCCATCGCTCGGGGAGGTGCAGCAGGGCTGAGCAGCGCACCTGGACCTGGCTACCTGCAGCAGGTCTGCCCGGGGCTGGCAGAGCCACAGCGGGGGCTGGTGGTAGCCTGGGGACACGCTGGTGGCAGCCTGGGGATGCCCCAGGACCGGTGGATCAGTTGCTGGAAGAGGCCTTGCTGAGCGCTGGCCTGGGGGGCCTGGGAGTCTCGCTGCTGTGAGATGTGTGGGATGGAGAGTTGCCACCTCCCCGTTGGGAAGAGAGCAGGCTGGGGCTTTGAGGCTTAAAGCCCACCCTGGGTGTCCCTTGGAGCCGAGCGTGGATCTGCGAGTGCGAGGTGTGACGCTGTTGTGTGTGACACTGTCATGGTGTGACAGAGCTGTGACACTGCGCCTGGCCCCGCGCCCTGGCTGCTCCCTCTGCAGAGGACCCACAGCATGGGGCGTCCCCCATGGGTGCATGGGGCGTCCCCCCTGCCCCCCCAAACCCAATGCACCAGAAGGGGCCGTCCCGCCTGGTTTTGCCAAGACCAGCTGCCGCCCTCCCCGCACGCCCCGGGGGGTGCCGACTGCGGGACTCGTAGCTCTTCACACCCCTCAGTGCCGACTTCGACCCTCTTACACGTGTTTTGCTGTCGGTGCTGCCCGTCCCGGCTGAGCTCTGGGGCCGAGTGGGGCCTCCTGGGCTCGGGGTGACAGTGACGGGGGCATCTGCGGCAAGTGTGGCCGCAGAGGCTCGGTGGCCGCAGGCGGGACCCTCGCTGCCCCATGGCAGCTGCCGTCGGCGCGGGGAGGGCGCGTGGCCGCCCCATTGCTATGCCGGCTTCGTTACGGTGAGATTAATGCTGGTTATCGGGTTGGGAGTTTTATCACCTGACTGTTTCCTCTTAGCTCCTGAAACCAACTTCAGCCCAGATTTATTACCTGGTGAATAAATGAAAGTGCAGGTTTATTTTGCCTCCTCGTTCATCAGAAAGGAATGAAAATGTAAGCAAAATATTAAAAATAAAATAGACTCAGTTTTACTTTAATTGACCTTTGATTTTTAACTTAATACCTTCCCCATGTTGCTGCTTCAGCCTTTAATTTCTCTTGGTGAAGTGGCTGTGTTCAATGATTCATTCTGTCCCGAGGCAAAGCACACACTGTAATTGGTTTTTAACTTCCTGGAATGTCAAAGCCAGGATTGAAATTTTACGTATCACACCACCAATTCAATACTGGCTTTAATAATAATGTTGCAGAAAGGAAGGCAGATTTACAGCTGTAGAAAAATGTAATCAAATTTTGAGCCAGAATGCAATAAGTCCAAATGCTAGTTTTCATTTGGAAGCTTGTTAGATAAATGTGGTATCACCTGAGCAGTTCCCAGATCATTTCTGCCTCTCCCTGCCACGTCCAGCGGTGCCGGCAGCTGCGGGGGAGCTGCGGGAGCCGCTGCCTGCGGCGCTGCCCTGGGCTGGGGCCGGCCCTGGGTGCCTGCGCAGGCGCCCACCGGGTGGCCCTTGTCCTTCCCCGGTGCCACAGCCCGGGACAGGCTGACGGGGAGCGTGTGGACGGGAGCAGCCCGTGGTGGCATCTGCCCCAGTGCCCACCCAGGATGGAGCCGTGCTGCGCCTGGCGTTGTGGGCCCATGCCCGGGCCATGCCGTGGTGGCCACTGTGGAACCGCTGCTGGCCTTCTGCTCCGCTGGACAGGGCACTTCTAGGGGGGAAACACCCCTAATACACTGCAAATGCCAAATAAGTAATCGATTTTGGCCAATTAATGTCTGATAAAAACTAATAACCCTTCTCTCCCTTTCTTATTACCGAATGACCTCCAGCAATCCATTAGTTTAACAAACGAGATGCGAGTGTTCAGCATGGCTAACGACTCTGGATTAAACCCAGTGACACCCAATCCATCAGCGCGCTCCGGCGCCGCAGTGCCTGTTCCGCCCGGCTCTCCTCTGTCACCACCAGTTTCTCGCACCACGCGTCAGCGCGCTCCTGGGCCTGGAGCTGCCCCACGCTGCCTTTGGGGGGCTTCAGGAGAAGCCATCTTGGGGTTGCGGGGCCCGGCAGCCCCGTGGGGGCTTGTGCCGGCGTGGCCGAGCAGCCCGGTGCCGCGTGCCCGGGGGCCGCAGGCTCTGCCATCGTCCTGCTCCACCGCCCGCCCTGCCGCCTGCAGCCCTGCTGTCCCTGCTCTCTACTTAGGCTGTCCTAAAAAGCTAACTAAGCTGAAATTATTTTCTTTCCGTGGAAGAGCCTTTAAATAATGTATCGCCCTCACTTGCTGTTACTGAATGTTTTAAAAATCCAAGGGACTTCTCACCCGTGTCTTTGCATCTGTTTGTTGTGGGGCCGTGAATTACCCTTGGCAGCGTCATTAGAAATTCCCCGTGGAGGCCGCGGGCCCCGCAGCCTCACCGCAGCTGACGTGCCAGGATGGGAGTTGGGGCCGAGCCGCCGTCCCTGCGCGCCCAGCGTTGGGGCGTGGGGTGCGTCACCGCAGAGCTTCGGGGGCACCCCCCGTGCAGCTGCACCCGCAGCGTCCCGCCGCCGTGCTGCTGGGGGTCTCCTGGCTGGGCTGGCAGCCCCCACCGCCGGCCATGCCGGAGCAGCTGCCCTCAGCTCGGTTTTGATGTCGTACATCGCGCTCCCTTTCCCACGTCGCAGACGCAAAGCCCAGTCCTGGCTGCCCCTGCAGCTCCCCGTCCTGTGTTGGGATGGCAGCGAGTTGCAATTACATTCGAACCGCTGAAGACAGCTCCTGAAACCACCCTCCAGAGGACCTTACCTCCTGGGAAAGGGCGATAAGGTGCTGAAGGAAGGATAATTAAATTAGGGGAACTGTCAGCAAAGCAAAGATGTCCTGTCCGGAGCGGCGAGGGAGATGTTTTCCTTTCTGTGCTGATGTTGGATGGAGCCTCGTGTACTCTGGATGTTTTAAATATTATAATCGAAATTTATCAGGCTGCCAGGGGTCCAGCGCTCACGTCCCGGTGCGCGATGCTGCTGTGGGCTGGTGCTTTCGGTCACTTGGAGGGAGATCTCTTATTTGAGGCACTTCCCTGGCTGGCAGAGCAGCCAAACTCATTGGCAACCTGAATTTCACAGGAAATGAAGCTCTCCCAAAAGGGCTAAAGAAGACATGAAACTGGGTAAATGTTAAACCTGTTAGAAATTCTTCCCGTGAAGTGCACTGCCACATTGAACGCCGAGATGAGGCGCTGGATAAATATGACATCAAACTCCCCAGGTTGCTTTTAATGTCGGACCCGCCGCCTCTGGCTGAGTCCTTGGGCTATTTGGGCTACTTGGGGAGGCAAAGGGCTGCTCGGGGCGGGGGTGCCCGAGGAGGAGGAGGGGTGTGGGGTACTGCCTGCTGTCCATGGGCAAGGAAACCTCCCGGTGCTGCTGCGCAGGGCAGCCAGCGACGTTTTCTGAGCACCAGGAGCTGTCGGGGTGCGCAACGCCCCATGGCTCAGGGCCCTGCTGCGCTGCAGGCGGGGCGGTGGTTGGCCCAGGCCCGGCACCACGGTGATGGGTGCCCGGAGCAAGGCGAGGGGATGCGCAGCATCGTGCACCTGGGCACGAGCGAGACTCGGCCCTCCCCGGCCCCGAGGGCTTCTAGCCTGCGATGGCCAACCAGCCTTTCCAGTAGCCTTCACCCAGAATTCCTGGCCCTGGGGGCAATGGCTGTTGCCCAAAAGGTGCTGCAGGAAGAGAGGCCGTGGGCTGCAGAAAGCGAAGGGGAGTAAATGAAAAGAGGTGGGTGTGAAGCTGTTGCACAGCGCTCCCAGGGAAGCTGGTGCCGGGCTGGGGCTGCGAGGTGGTCGCAGGATTTTCCTTCCTGCTGGACAGGCTTCCCTCTGCGTGGGGTGTGTCACAGTCCCGGTGTGATGTGGGACCCCAGGAAGGCATCCCGGCACACAGGGCTGTCGTTTCTTCCAACAGTGAATCCCAAGGAGCGTTTCTCAGCCTTCAATTAGCTGCAGCTTGAAACCTCCGTCCCTCTCCGAGGCCGACTCCTGTGTTGCTGCTCATGCTGGCAGGGACCCCAGGGGCCGGGCGCTTTCCACCAGCACCGCTCCCTCCCAGTCTGGCCAGTGTGGGGGAATGGTGAGTCTGGGAGGCCGCAGCGGGGTGATGACACTTTCTGGGGAACTTGCAGCCCCCCGAGCCTGAGAGCAGGGACATCTCACCGCTCAGGCTCAGGCACCGGCTCTTTCTCCAGCCTGGCGCTTTCTCCGGCTGCCGCTGACATTCAGGCTGGGGCTGAGAATACAATAAATAGTGTAATATATGGAAATGAATCCCCAAACTCATACTGTGTCTGTTTTGCATGATTGGTTTCTATTAAATTACTGCTGTGCAAACACGCTGGCAGAGCCCGGTGGGTTTGTACGTTTTCGAGAGCGGGAGTCTCCGCGCCGGCTGCTCCGAGACGCGTCTCCCGTGAAGAGCCACTCGCGTGATTGTCCTCTTGTTCCCTCCTTTGCAGTGTCTGACTCTCTGTGATGATTCAGCTTCGAGCTTCTCACTCGCTTTAAGGGATCGTTAAATATTTAAATACTTGTCACCAGCGCTGGAGGCTCTGGGCACAGTCACGAGGGGCCTCCTCCTGCCAGCCCCCGTTACGCCAACGGAGCCGTGCACGGGCACCACCGGAACACCAGCCCCAGCCCTCGTAAGCAGCACTCTTAATTACTGAAAGTCCATTTTCAATTCTATTTCTTCTTTTACTTCATTTTTTAATCCTAATTACAGACTATAATCTCAGGTGTCAGTCTGAGGAGCGGAGGAGCTCATCGGATGTGACAGTCCGGTTGTTTCTGCCATTGCTCATGGGTTTGGCTGCGGGTCGTGCCAGCAGCGGCGGGGCTGGCTCTGGTGGTCGTGTCCTCCATCTGCTGGCTGCCTGGGGGTGGCCGGGGTGTCTGTGTCTGTCTGGGACCATGGCTGAGGGGGGCACGTTCCCAAGCGCACCCCTGGTCTCCTGCACGCCGACACTGCTGCGCCCGTCAGCGCTGGCAGGGCCGCAGTCGCCCCGAGACGCGCAAGTCCTGGGGCAGCCCCCAGGGATGCGCAGCTCACCCGGGGGCTGGGGCGTCGTGGCCGCAGCCTCCTCCCAGTGGCCTCCCCAGGGCAGCTCCCTGGACACTCGGGATCGGGACTGGGGGCTGAGAGGGATTTGCAGAGCCGCAGGGATAAGAGGGAAGGCGGGAGCTGCTCACCAGAATAACGTCTGTCCCCACCACACCGGTTTCTGTGCTCGCTGACTTAGGAAACGAGAGCAAATGAGCCTACTTTGCAGAAATTGAGGAAAATCCCATTTGTCAAATATTTTTTCATGAGGTTTGCAACATTCTATGTTGCTTTGATTCATTTCACCCAACTCTGCCCAAGACTGAGCCACTGCAAGATAAACACGGTGTCTTTGGAAGGTAACAGCAAAGAGCAGGGACTTGATGTGGCTCCTCGCCCTCACGCCCTCGCCCGGGGGGGCAGGGTGGGCACCAGCAATAGCCCGATGGCATCGGTGCGGTGGCCGCTGTGCCACTGGCTAACACCATCGCGTCCTGGTGCGATGGCCCTGTGGCAACCAGGGCAACCAGCTCGGCCACTGGAGCAGAGGGAGAAGTTTGCAGGTGGGAGTCTGAGGCGCTGAGGGTAAAAGCTCCTGGCCTAATTTGCAGCAAAAAAAGCTGAACAGCCCGAGGACTGTTGGGGGAAGGATGAGAAGGGCTCTCAGCCTTGCAGGCTTCCATCCGCCAGCTCCACCGCTCGCCCCATCACCCTGCCGTGTGCCCGGCAGCTCCCGGTGGCTGCTCGGTCCCGCCGGGAAGAGCCCCCGGGGCCCGCGGCGCGTCCCTGCCACCCGCAGCGGGGCTGCAGCAACTCCTCCGATATCAGCCAAGCTCCTTCCTGCGAGGGTTTGTGAAAGAGGCCCCAGCCTAATTGGTGCTATTGCCGGCGCTGCGGCTAATTCTGGTGTTTTACAGCACCAGGGCTGTGTTTCCTATTGATTTCATAGGTTGCTAATGGTCTTTTTCATACAATAAGAGGCTTTTGTGGGAAGAACTTAATCCAGTCTTATCGCAGGGTGAAATTGCACGGCTTTACTGCTTAGATTTCCAGGACATGATCAGCTTTAATAGCAGGAGGAGTTTTATCTAATATGTTTAATGCTCCAATATTTTTACGGCACGACAGATCCTAATTGAGCTGCATTTCTGTACCGGGAGCGCGGGAGGCCGGGGCTCTGCCGGGGAGGGGGTGGAAGCTGTTGTGGCACGTGGTGGCTCGTGGGGACCTTTGCGCTGTGGCCGTCACCTTCACCAGCTGTTGCGCCGAGCCCCGGCGCTGCCACGATCGCGCGTTATTAAGGCGATGGCGAGGCTGGTGCTGAAGATGACAGAGTTGTGCAGAGAAGTGGAACTTTGTTTTCCCCAGGGTTATTTCTTGTTCTTTCCTCTCTCAGCATCGCTGCTCCTGCCGCTGTGCCGTGAGTGCCATGCGCTGTCGGGCCCGGAGCTGTTTCTGCCGGGTCTGAAGCCGCCGGGCCCGTCTGCTCCCGGGCTGGCGGGGCCGAGAGCCGAGCGCCGGGGCAGCGGGCGCAGGGCGGATGGGGCTGTGCTTCTGCCTTTGAATTCAGCGTGCGGGAGAATAGCTAAATGGATTGTGACGGCCGGGATTAAAGGTTAGGAAATTTCTCTGTGTATCTTATGTAAATGAGGACTAATGAGGTTTTCATGATTACCTTTAATTAGCTTTTCCACAAGTGGTGGTGATTTTCATGGCGTGAGCCTGGACAGATGACACACGTAGATACACGCAGTGGAGCCCTTTCATTAAAACCGTTTTAAAAAATGAATCTGCAATATGCAAATTACCTATTAAATGCTCAAGAAGAAGATTTTAAGGGGGAAAAAAAGGCACAAGCAAAGCACCAGCACCACAAGACTTCCGGGGCGGCAGGCTGGGCTGCGCCATGTGCTGGCCACGCCGCGGGGGACACTGCTGCCCTCGTGGCCGTCCCGTGGGGACACCAGTGTCTGGTGTGGGGCATCCCCTCGGTGAAGGGCCTGCAGTCCCAGGGCAGCTCTGCTGGCTCAGCCGTGACTGTGGGTGATCACCCTCCCCTGCCCTGTCTCTCTCGCTGACGGCTTCGGGCTGCGGCAGCGTCACCTCCTGCCCCGCCACCAGCTGGGCAGACGCCATGTGGATGCTGAGCTCCCCAGCCGGGCAGCTCCGCGGGGCCCTCCCGGGTGCTGAGGAGTCACTGGCAGTGCTGGCAGCGCCTGGGCAGACCCTGCACCTCCACGGCCTCCCCTGGGCTCAGCCTCCGGCCGGAGCCGCCCTCACTGCCTCGTGTGGGGATCGGAGCCGCAGGGCTGGCGCCTGCCCGGCAGCAGCAAGACCTCTGTCTTCACACACACGAAACCAGATTTCCATCGCCAGTAAAAGGCAAGGACCATTGTTTCTTGTGGTTGCAGAGATAAACTGGGAAATGAGGCCTCCAGGAGCTGGAACCTGTGCAGTAGATGGTGAGAATGGAGGGAGACGTGCAGGCCCGCGTCCGGAGCTGTGCGGGCTGAGGCGGGTGCGCAACGCAGGTGGGTGCTGGGTGTGCAGTGAGCGGGGTCCTGCGGCAGCCTGGCCCCAAGACCTGCACGAAGGCGTTTTGGGGAGAAGGGAATTTAAACTGGAGTCAGAAGCAGCTCCCCTGGGAGCTTCCCTCTTGATCCCAAAGAGCTGGAGGATGGTGTCGGGTGGGAGGAGAACGCATTGTACCGAGAGACAGCAGAGTGAGTGAGTGAGATGGCTTGGACAAGTACGTCCAATTAGCCTGACATTAATCCTGGGCAAATGGGTGGAAAAACTAATGCAAGGTTCAATTAATGGGAGAGTTAGAGCCTGGGAATATAAATTCATGCCTGTCAGTGTGGTTGAAAAGAAGTAGGTCCTGTCAAACCAACCTGATTTCATTCTCTGATGAGATTATGAGTTTGGTGGTGGCACAGAAATAATGGGCTCTGGATGGCGTCTCGCTCAGCGCTGCTGTGCCCTGGTTAGGAAGGTGGTGGAAAGTGGATTAGAAAACGGGGCTGGAGAAGCGGGCAGGGATACTGCCGCTGTCGCTGTCTCGCAGCCGGGCGGTGGTGGCGATGCCTTCCCGGGGCGCTGTGTCCCGGCCGGGGCCGTGGTGCCGCGGTGCCTCGGGGCACTGGCTGCCCCAGGGGTGTGAACGGGGGAGAGACGCGAGTGATGTTCGCGCTGCTCTGGGCAGTGAATCACCCGGCTCGCACGGGAGCGTGTGCTGCCCTCCCCGAGTGACCCACCGGCTCTCCGGGGAAAATGCGCCTTTGCAGAAAATGTCAAGTTTGCTTTATTTTCCCAAACCGTTATGTGAAGATGATTCTGAGTGTAGCAAAAGCAGCGGAAACTGTGCCCAAAGTCAGACCCAAATCCATCTGATTATGAATGGATTTAATTAACCACCATATTCCCTTTTATCAGAGCTCTAGCAACAGACAAATTTATGCAGCTCCTGCCTCATCCCCGCTCGCCACTTCAGTGCCTGTTTCAGAGCGAAGGGAGAGTCCCCCATGCTCTGCCCCGGCACTCAGCACCCGCAGCCCCTGGCAGGGCACCGTGCCCGCAGCCCCCCTGCAGCGGGGGCTCCTCTGTCGAAGCCACCAGTGCTGCCGAGCTCTGGGCAGCTGCTGGAGCTGTGTGTGGGCAGAGGCCTGGTGCTCCCCGGCCGGTACCCGCTGAAGGTGTTCCAGGGGCCTGCCAGCTCCCTGCCTGCGAGAGCACGGGGCCTGCTGAAGTCCTTTATTGCTCCTTTTTAAATACCACTTTTTTTTTTTCCTTAAAATCCAACAGAGGCACAGCTGTGCTGGCCATACATGCAGGCAGGTACAAGTCACGCCCTGCACGAGAGCACCTGGGGGAGAGGAAGCAGCCAAGAGCAGGAGAGCAGCGGGACACATGTGTGTGCATGGCCAATGGCCGGACCTCCCCGTGTCCCTCCCCATGTCCTGAGGGGCCAGGGCCAGCTGTCATGGACACACTCTCCAGGAGGGCTGAGCCAGCTGTACCGTGCCGGGCCGGGCCGTGCTGTGCCATGCCGTGCCAGAGCTGCACTGCCCCGTGCGTGCTCCACTGGGGCTGCTCAGCCCCCGGTAAACATCGTGGACCCCACGTGTCCTTTGCACGCAAAGAACCCCATTAGGGTGCATTAGTAAGCCATGACTGATTCCCTTTCTTCTCTAAAATAGTGCGACATCTTTTCAAACACACCAGTAATGAAAATTTTATTGCAGCCGGCTTGATCTCCTGCAGGTCTGTTGTTTCAGATCGGCGTGCTGGCAGGTCGGAGCCCACCCAGGGCCCCTGAGAGCTGCCACGAAACACCGAGAGGCTGCAGGGACTTTGCTGGAGGTGCCAACCGGTGTCCTGCAGGCAGGTCCTGCCCCGGCGTGGGGGCTGGCAGGCTGCCGCGGGCACTGCGCTGCTGCTGGGGCTCTGCCAGGAGCCACACGAGGGGAAGGCCATGCTCAGAGTGCTGCATTTGGGGTGCTCTTTGCATTCCCCCAGCCCCAGCAGCTCAGACCCTCACTGTGGCCCTGCCCTGTAAGCCCCCCACAGCGCTGAGGGGCTCGTGCTCTCCCTGGCTCGCTTGCGGGGTCATTCCAGCCCAATTTCTTTGTTTTTCCGTCACTTGCTGGCTGACTGTCTCACTGCCCCTCCGCGCACCTGCTTCCCTCGCACTGCCCAGGCTCTCACGTCTGGAGGCAGCAGGTCCCTGCAGCTTCCAGGAGGCCGGAGCGGGAGCGGGTTTTCATGTTGCCACGGGACACCTTCTGCCGGGACGGGGCTGCCAGCATGGTGAGGCATGGGGGGGACGTGCATGCCGTGGGGTGCAGTGCCCGGGGCACGTCCGGGTCTGCGCAGTGGCCTGGGGCCGTACCTGCGGTGCCCCAGCTGCAGGATGGCACAGGGGGGCTGTGAGTAATGGCCCAGCTCCTGCCCCCCTGGGCTGACGGAAATAAAGTGCAACGAAGCAGCACCAAGTGCTGGGGCCACCCTGTCCGGGGCAATGCGCTCCCCTGGTGCCGGTGGCACGTCATGGCCAGAGCAACTCGCCGCCCTGGGCCCGGGCGCTCGCTGGTGCCGTCGTTGTCCAAAAAGGGGGTTTGTCACCCGCTGTGCAATGGGTCAATAGTCACACACTCGGGGAGACGCTGCTTATTCATTTGAGGGTTGGACAAGCCTCGGTGCTTAGTGGTTCCCCACAAATCCAGCACACCAACGGGACTTTTCACACTATATTTATACACAAAACTTGCAGAGTTAGTAATTTCCCAAGTCCATCCTCTCTACGATGATTGGTTAGTAATTTACATACAATTATAACACTGCTGACTCAATACTTCCACTACTGCGCATGCTCAGGGGAAGGGGCTTCACCTGGCCAAGGGGCTTCTTGACCTGTAGACGCGATTTTTAGTCTTCTGATGAGGGTAGTTCAGCGAAGGATACACAGACCTTGAGTCTGCCTGCCGAGGTGGCACTGTACCCTCTGCAGGGTCTAACGGCTCCAGGATGTCCTTGCTCAAAGGCGGTAGTTCTCCTTGTTCTTCTGATTAGGATGCCTTTGGCATTAACACAGACAAAGAACATCTTGCTCGACCTAATCATAATATCACTACATTATTCTAAAAGTTTAACCTTCAACACCATGGCTGCAGGACCTGCCCGTCCCCCGCTCCCAGGGAGACGACGGGCAGCTGGGCTGGTGGCTGCTGAGCGACCCGCAGGAGCTGCACGGCTTTGCCACCGCCGCTAACTTTTCCAATTTCCCCCTAGAAATTGTTTCTGTCAATATTTTAATTTCATTTGGGCTGAGCAGGCGGAGAGGAGGCAGCGCATCCTAAGCAGATCATTTGTCTCCCGCTCCGGGTCTCGGCGGGGGCCCAGCATGTGAGATGATGCCGGCGGCTCCTCGCCGATGGAGCCCAGGAGCCGGCTGGGCAGGACGAGCCCGGGCCAGAGGGGTCCGAGCCCCACCACCACACTCCCCCAGTGCCCTGCTGCAGGGCTGGGGCAGATCCGGGGTGGGGGCAGGACGGCGTGGGCAGGGACCCCTCGGTGCCTTCCGTGGGGCTGCCACGGTCCCGCGGAGCTGCTGGAGCGCCAGCGGGGCTGGAGCCCGGCTCAGCAAAGTCCTGTGCAGCAGAAGATCCCAGCGGGCCGATGCGGCACGGCAGAGTGGTGAGCCCCTCGGTGCCTCCTCCGCTTTTCCCTGGGCCTGCAGATGCCATTCCTGCCAGTGAGGTTATGTTTGTCTGGGGGAAAGAAAGGAGCTCTTAACCAGATGGTGGGGCTAATAAATTGCTCAGGAAAGGCTAACTAGTACATGCAGCCCGCGTTTCCTCTGCGTATCTAATGCAAAGTGCCAAAAGAAATCTGTCTCAGGAATTATTTCAGAGAGGGTAATTTCTGTTTCCCAGTTGCTGTCATACATTAGAAATATCTGAAATGCCTCCAGTTGGTTACCAGTGGTGAGGAGCAGCCAGGGGCTGCCATGGATGAGAAGCACTAAAAGAAAATAAATTAGCCTCTTGCACTCAGCCCTTCCCTCAGCTGCTGAACCACAAGTGACGAGCGGCTGTTGCTTAAGTAATGACCAGAATAATGAGGAGAACAGGATCCGCAAGGGAATATTAACTCAGAGAAACAACATTTTCTCCCCCTTTTGAAGTTTTCCCCCAGCAGCCCCTGTCCTGGTGCAAAGGTGGGCCATGTCCCGCCGGAGCTGGCAGGGAGGGGTGCCAGGGGTGGGTGTCGAGGCTCTTCCCTTCCTCTCCCCTCACCCATCCCGGGCCAGTCCGTCTCCTCTGGGCTTAGCCAGGTGTAGACCCCCCCGTGCTTCCCATAACCACCCAAACCCAGTCGCCTGCAGCCAGGGAACCACCACGGACGCTGGTCAGCACCGCGCACACACCAGCCCTGCAACGAGGGCAGAGACCACGGAGATGGGAAAAGGCCAGGTTGGACTATGCAGCTAAAACGCTTGTTTTCAAGCAGACTGGCCCAAATTAATCTCAACAAGTAACTGGAGCAGCCAGAAGCTCATTAATGGCCACGTCTGAGCCCTCGTTTCCAGGTGACGGGGGTGAGGGGTGCCCGCCGCTAACGAGCAGCAAGGGCAGGAGCTGCAGCGTCGGGACCGCTCGCAGGGTGCTCCCGGGAGCTGCAGCCGAGCAAACACGGAACCGGCTTGTGAGCACCTGGGAGTAAACCAGGAGAGAGGAACAGCCAACACGGGTCTGTCACGAGCACATCGTCTCATCCGATCCAGTTTCCCTCCAGGACAGGGACCATGGGGCTGGCGGGGCCGGGTGCAGGTGATGCAGCGTTGGCCCTTCGCACCCGCGAGCAGCATCCCGGTGGGACCTGGGGCTGGCGAGCCCCCGCGCGTCCTCCCGAGCCCCCTGCAAAGCCACGGGCCGTCGCTGCGGGTGTTGGTGGGTGCAGTCGGAGAAGAGTGCACAGGGCCTGTCCCGGCACTCGCACTGTCTGCGCGAGAAGTGACGACGGGACGCAGCTGAGCCTGGCGGTGTTGAAGGTTAAACTTTTAGAACTATGTAGCGATGTTATGCTTAGGTCGAGCAAGATGTTCTTTGTCTGTGTTAATGCCAAAGGCATCCTAATCAGAAGAACAAGGAGAACTACCGCCTTTGAGCAAGGACATCCTGGAGCCGTTAGACCCTGCAGAGGGTACAGTGCCACCTCGGCAGGCAGACTCAAGGTCTGTGTATCCTTCGCTGAACTACCCTCATCAGAAGACTAAAAATCGCGTCTACAGGTCAAGAAGCCCCTTGGCCAGGTGAAGCCCCTTCCCCTGAGCATGCGCAGTAGTGGAAGTATTGAGTCAGCAGTGTTATAATTGTATGTAAATTACTAACCAATCATCGTAGAGAGGATGGACTTGGGAAATTACTAACTCTGCAAGTTTTGTGTATAAATATAGTGTGAAAAGTCCCGTTGGTGTGCTGGATTTGTGGGGAACCACTAAGCACCGAGGCTTGTCCAACCCTCAAATGAATAAGCAGCGTCTCCCCGAGTGTGTGACTATTGACCCGTTGCACAGCGGGTGATGAACCCCCTTTTCAGACAACAGTGTGACCACCAGCCCAGGGCTGGTGCCTCTGCGGGTGGATTAGCCAGGGCAGCTAGCGAAAAATGAGCAGATTTGCACCAAGCAGCACAGACGTCTGCCCAGGGCCGCGCCGTGGGCTCGTTCTGCAGAGCCTGAAGTGCAGGTCCTCTGTGCAGCAGGTGAAATACAGCCCCGTGTTTTCCACCACTTCTGCAGCTCGACTCTTTACAGCCTTGGGCCATCTCTGCTTCAGGTACAGCCCGGCCAACCCGGGGCAGCCGACAGCGGTTCTGCTGCCGGGAGGCGTCTGCCAGTGTGTGCACGGCTGCTATTTGGAGACATGAAATGTCTTAATCACAGGTAACGTGCACCCTGAGCACTGGCAGTCTGTCCCCTCTTATTCCTCCGACTGCAGCTCACGTTCTCTAACTGCTGGTTCCACTAATTGCAGCGCCTGTGGTGGCTCCGGTGCTCTGGCGAAGCTGCATGACTGCAGGCAGGGCCGGGGCTGGGCTGGGGGGGTGGCAGGACACTGAGTATGGGGTCTCACGCTACTTTGGATCGTTTTATTGGCCCTAGGAGCTGCTGTCACTCTGCACAGCGCCTCGGGCACCCTGCTAGCACCTGGGAGCTCCAGTCCTGTCCCCACACCTTCAGCGGCTCTGCCCCGTCGCCTCCAGTTCCCGGGGCTCCCCTTGCTGGTATTTCATATTTCAGAGCCAAGCGGGTGCATTTGTCCTGTTCTTAAAGGAATGGCCCAGTTTTGAGCCCCGCTGTGTCGCAATGAGCATTTTAAGGAAGTTCATCCCTCTGATGATGTAAACCAGGAGCACTCCTGAATTTCAATTCCTTTATCTCCTCTGGCTCTGAGTCATCTGGGGAACATTACCCTGACTTACTGCTCCTTGTTTGTATCCACTAACAATTATATGGGGGTGCAGTTTGGAGAACTACCTCATTTCACAGTGTGTGATAAATGACAGAAATCTTCTTTCCCATTTAGCAGTTTGTTAGATACCTGTTGCAGCTGCAGCTACCCCCAGGAGGATGCGTGTTCACTTAATGTGTCGTTGCAGGGAAAACAAGGCATTCTTCTACTAAAAAAAGGCAACGAAACAAACCTAAATGGGGCTATAAGTTTTCTTTGTCTTGTTTTCCTCCAACACCCTTTTCTATCCATCCCACATGTGTGAGCATTAGGGAAGAAGACATTTCACGTGTGCTCTCCCCAAGGGAAATACTGGGCTGTCTTCATCTCAGTCTTTCCTGTGGGTGTGATTAATCCACTGAGCGGCTGGCGCAGGGGCTGTGCTGCCCAGCTCTCCGTGCTGGCAGCGCCGCGGGCAGGGTGGCAGCCGCCGCCTCGGCTGGCAGAGGCAGCACATCTTGCCCCCGACGGTGCCGACCACCACAGGGGCCTCCGGGGACGGGTTTCACAGTGCTGGGCTGGTCGGAGAGATGTAACTGCCCTGGCAGCCACACTGGCATGTCCCCGGCTGCTCCCGCGGGGTGGCAAGGCCACGGCTGTGACCATCCCTCCGGCTGCCCCCGCGGCCGAGCTGTGATGAGCAGCGGGGGCGGCTGTTGCGTTAATAATGCAGACGTGCGCTTCTGCTGGGCTTTCCCCACCGGGCTTCCTTGGATTCGTGTCAAGATAAGATTTTCTTGCTCCTAATCCTCTGGGGTCAATGCAGTGCGGAGGAATCTGCCCCGTCTCCGAGCAGGATCACCGCCAGCCTGCGGGCTGGGCTGGCAGCCTGGCACCCCCGGGACGGACGGGGCTGCCCACATCTGGGGTCAGACCAGCTGCCAGGGTGCGGGCAGCTCTTGGGTCTTGGCAGAGGAGCTGGAGGGGGCTGGAGGGGCTTCCAGCGCCCACCGTCACCGGGGATGGGCTGAGCCGCATGGCTCTGGTGTCTCCCCCGCTGAGCTCCATGAATACAGGGCTGGCTCTGAGAAACAAGGAGTGGTTTTGGGATGGAAACAGCGTGTGCAGGGAGAGCAGAGTGCGCAGAGCCCGTGGGGAGCACAAAGACCCCATGGGGAGGACACAGAGTCCACCCCCAGAGCCCGTGCCCGCGTGTGGCCTGGCCGGGGCAGTGACGGTGTGTCTGACGGTTGCGGAGCTGCTGGCTGCCGCCGCGGCTGCTGGCTCCAGGGGAGGCAGCTCTGGCAGCATCTCTGCCTTAGGCAGCGGCCACAGCGCGATGGCATTAACATGCTTGTGTTGATCTGGCAGAGGCAGCCCTGGGACATCAACAACGTTTTGCTGGGAAAAAGGAAAATGACAATACTCTCCATCAAAATTATTATAGCGCTGTCCCTTAGAGTCATCAGTCCGAGAGCTGTGATGGAGGTTTTCTTACTTGCTTTTTTTCCCTAATAAGGAGAGTTTTAATGGCACTTAGCAGAGCTCCGGCCACAAGGTCCCTGGGCCCGGAGCCATCCGGTGTGCTGTGGGGGTGCTGGTTCACCAAAGCTGAAATGGTGCCCCCAGTTTGGGGCCGGGGGCCAGCGCTGGCCTGGGGAACGCTCCCTGCACCGCGTTTTTCTACAGAGACGCAGATCTGAACGAGCTTGTCAAGCGAAATTTTCTGTCTGGTTAGAAATGGATTTTCGAGCTCCTCGCTCATATGTAAACATTTTTAGTGGTCCCCAGCCAAAGCAGAAACAGCGAAAGCAAACATCAGCCTGAGCAAACCCAGTCCCTGCAGGGAAATCACCGGCCACAGAAGGAACAAAATGCATGATGGCTTCAAAAGACATCCATTAAACTGTGTGCGGAAGTGATTCATGGTGCTGCTAGTTAGACTTTAATTAGATCTTAATCACGTAATTTTATCTTTGTTTTAGAAATTAGAGCTTAATGACTGTATTGCTCTCATAACAGCGCCGTGGCTAAATACAGTAGCATCACATGGCAGCACTGCAGTGGGCAGAGATGGGACAGAGATGATCTGCTGGTCTCGGATCATTATTTCTTAAATAAAGGAATATATTTAAAATACACAAATCCAGCAGGACCTGCTGGCACTCCTACCAGGTGGGGAGGTGGGAGAGTGTAGGAGCGGTGTAAAGAGGAGGGGTAGGGGCCGAAGCCCCTGTCTCTGGACACCAGCTGGCCACAGAGCTGGGGTGTGAGCCCGGGCGCTGCAGCCAAGAGGAGGGGAATATGGGGGGTGATAATGAGAAATGGACTGTGGGCTTTCACTTCAGCTGGCAGGTCGGATCCTTCATGGCATTAGCAGCAGAGTAATCCATCTCAGTCACTCCCGGGCACTTTTCCTCTTGTGTTGCCGTTTTGAGCATCCACATGCCTGCAGGTGCCCCCACCCCGCGAGCGGAGCTGCCGTGCCCCGCGGTGCGTGGGGATGGATGTGTGCCGAATGGCAACGGCAGCGTGGGCTGTGCGCTTTGCAAACACACACGGACCCCAGACATGTCTCCCAGGAGGGGGCTGTTCTCCCTCGCTCGCTGTGGGGGTACATCAATACCTGCTGCAGAGGATAACAAGCTCTCTGCCTTGCATCCTGCTCTTTATTTATTTTATTTTAGTTGAGTCACATGCAGTAGCGGGGTGAGTCCATGTGGCAGGCAGGACCGGGACGATGCTGCCGAGCTGCAGCCCGGCTCTGCGGGGGTGCAGAGCCCAACCCAGGGCTGCCCTGGGGAGCCCGGACTCGCCCCGTGCCCAGCACCAGCACGTCCCTCGCAGCCACACTGGGCTGGGGGAGCAGCAGTTCCACCCAGCTCTCGGCTTCTTTTTTGCCTTTTGGAGGTGGCTGAGCTCTGCCGGGGCCCTGCCCAGGGTTCACCCTCGACCCGCAGCTCGGGGGGCGAAGCGGCAGCGTCGTGTCCCTCATCGGTGCTGCTGTGTCGGTGGCAGCTCCCAGGCCAAGCGGCTCTGCTGTCATTGAGCCCTGCCCTGCCCTGGCTGCGGAAGGCAGCGGGCCCCTTCCCACCTTCCCTTTCCTGCTTATTATGCCACATGAGCCACTTGAACTCATTACTGTGGCAGATTATAGGTCCCCAGGTAATAACACGTATTCAGATAATTACTAACAGATCCCGTAATAGGAATGAACTCAGCTGAATCCGTTCAGTCACTGGGTAAATATTTATACCTAAGCCGTCCCACTTGCCAGCCACCAGCACATGCCGGAGCTGGGGTTGGTGTCCTCGGGGCTGTGGGTAGCGGGGAGCTGCACGGACCCTGCCAGTGCCGGTGTGGTCCTGCCTCACACCGTGGCTCAGGACCAGCCAGGGACCCAGCACCACACGGTGTGACCCCCCAACCAGCCGCCCTTTCCCTCCTTGGAGCCAGCATGGCAGCAGCCTGCCCAGCTGAGCTGTGCCCATCCCCGGGGGCGCCTGGCTCTTCCCCTCGGTTCTGGCCGCGCTCACACCGCCCCGTGCCTCTGGGGCTGCTGCAGGAATCGGTGTTCCTGCGGGGCTGCAGGGAGCCCCAATCCTCCACCGGGGTTTGCCAGGCACTTCCGCAGCCGTCGCTGTGCGTGGCACCGTTGGCAGCAGCTCCATGTGGCCCCCGACACCCTTGCTGAGCCACCAGCGTGGCCACCTGTGTGCCGGCAAGTGTCAGCCCCGCTCCATGTGCCCTGAGCCCCGGCTGCAGAGGAGTCACCCTAATTGGACCAGCCGGCTAATTAGCTGTCAGGAAATGAATTATGCAGTGATGCCTGGACCTCGGTGCGGTATTGACACCATCAGCTCCTCTCCTTTCTCCATGCTCCTGTTCGCTGAGCAGGGCTTGTGGAAGAGCTTGGAAAACTTTCAAAGTGAATTAAACATCTTAATCAGTTGTGCGTGGTGGGAAGTGGCTGGGGGACTGGCAGGCACCAGCAGCTCGGCTGGCAGCCGCAGGGACAGGTGGCAGCTCCTCCTCTGCAGAGCTTGTCACTGCTGTGCTCCGGGCGGGCAGGGGATGGCCTTGGGGGGCTCCGTGTCCCTGGGCAGCTCCCTGCCCTGCTCCGAGTGCCTGCAGGCAGGAGAGAGGGGCAAGAGGAAGGAAAGCAGATGGGGGGTTGGAGGCAGGTAGTTCCTAGGAGCCTGGCAGAGATGCCTGTGCTGGGAGAGGCTGGAGGTTCCCACTGGGAAGGGGAGGACAGGTGGTGGGGTGCAGCTCCCAGGGCCGTGTGTGGGACTGGTGCTGCAGAGGGGGGGCTACTGGCTCCCGGTGCAGAGCTGGCACCTCAGGCACCCCGTGTTCCATGTCTGCTGCTGTCCTGGGGTGTCAGGCAGGCGCTGGCATCATCAGGTGACACCGCAGCTGTACCCATCCTGGGCAGTGGTGGCAGAGCCCCGGGGTTCAGCCAACAGCATGTTTCCGTCCCTCACTGCAGCATGAAAACATAATAGGAGGAAACTCGACCTACCTGAACGTATCAGCATCCCAGCTCTTCCTGAGCATTAATCATTTCCAAGGGGTTAGAGGTTTCTGTTAATGATCGTATTAATTTGCTGCCCAGCTCCGTGTTGGGTGGCAGGAGAGGGGGTGTGAGCAATGTCTGTAGCTCGGTGCAGAGGCAGGGCCATGGCGGGGGGTTGTGAGAGCCAACCCCAGTCGGGGGTCCAGCTCCCAACTGTCACGGCAGGGGGACAGGGCTGGGGGTCCCCCACCACGGGGCTGCCCCCCGCCCTGCTCCCAGGGCCTTGCTTGCATTTCCCATCCCTGCCGCTGCCAATAAACATGGAGCCAGCAGTGAAACTGAATCATATTAATTAACAAGAAGTTAATCAAATTTTCACAGTGCTCATGGCGCTGTGATCCTGCCTTGGTCTGAAAGATGAATGATGCTCCTTGTGAAAATACTCAGGCTTCATTTAATGGGCTGGTCCAGCACCACAGCTGGAGGTTGCTGGTGTGGAGCTTGGGCGGCTCATGCCTGGGGTCGGGGAAGGGAAGGAGCTAACCAAGATGCCAAGTTGAAGTTATCGTCTCTGATGGGGGTCCTGGGATGGTTCTGCTGGGGAGGGGGCGTTCAGGGCCGTTTTGGGGAGGAGAAGCTGCTGCCAGGCAGGAGAGGTGCCGCGGCTCCTGGGGATGTGCCAGTGGCTCCGTGGGGCAGCGCACTTGCCAGTGATGTAAATGCACCCTGGGAAGGTTTCCCCTGACCAGCGCGTCTCAAGAGCTCCTCAGCGTGAATAGGATTAGGGACCACTTAAGTCGCATTCATTACATTTAAGTATTTATGAGCTGATAAATATTAAACAGCCACTCTCTGGGGTTCAAGCCTGAGTGGACCGATCAAAACACGGTGCACGTGGCAGCCGTGGCCGTGCCGCTGGGGCAGCCGGAGCCACAGGATGTGGGGCACCAGGGATGGCTTCGCACGGCAGCGTGCACCCTCCTGACCAGCGCTGAGGGCCTCTTGGCACCTTCTGGAGTAGCCAGCACCCTGGGCCAGTGCCACCGGCTTCACGGGTGGGACACGAGCCCCGGGGTGACCCCGACAGCCTCCACGCAGGGTGAAGGGCAGCGCTGTGTCCCTGCGCGCTCGGCTCCAGGTCTGGCATCCTGCTGCTGCAGCCTCTGCGGAGAAGCTGGTCCAGCACTTTGAACCTGGCACCCACACTAATCCAGTCAGCAAAAGGTCCCCTCGTTGGCCAGTCTGGGGACACCAGCATCGAGGCTTTGCTGTACACTCTAGCGAGGTGCTACATCCCCTTTTGCAAAGAAACAGTCGCCATAAGCCACGTACCTTCCGGCCCAGTAAAAATTATACAGCAGTCGTTACAATTTACATGCTGGCTTATAAAATTTGCGCCTAAGAAAGCGTTTTCCTCCCGACTGTTCCAGCTGTTTCACAGTGTGGGAGCTGCTCAGGGCGGCAGCTGGATAACACAGGACATGCTTTTCAGAGCCAATTCCCTGCGATCGCACCGCAGGTCTCACTCCCGCTCAGGGCCGTACCGAGCGTTTTGTGAACAGACCTCAATGGTCAGGGAAGAGCCCAGCACCCATCTGCTGACGTCCCCACGTCAGGGCCCTCCAGCTCCCCACAGGTGCCGGTGGCCGGTGAGAGTCCTCTGGTTTGGCCGGTGCCAGACCCACCGTGGCTGGACCTTGAGCCAGTCCCACACCTTCACCCAGAAGCTCTCGTCCCTTCCTGTCTGCCTCGGCCGGGTCTCACAGCGCTCGCAAAGCCGGAGCTCAGAGCAGATTTACCCTGGGAGGGGATTAGTCCAGCTAAGCCAGTCTGCTTGAAATCGCCCTGTTGTGTCTGGCAGGACCGGCTGATGTTTTGGGGCTCTCGGGGGGAGGAGGAGGCCAGCGATGCACCATGGTGCTCACCCAGAGCCTCCGTGCTCAGGGAGGGGGTGGCTGGAGCAGGACGTGTGCTCGGGCCCCCCAGGTTCCCCAGGCTGGGGACATTCACGGCAGGGAGGACCAGACTGGCTGAGCCAGGGGGGTCCCGCTGGCAGCCCCTCTGCTCGGCGTCAGTGTCACCAAACCAGCGCCGCTCCCATCCTTCCCAAACCGCCCGTCGTGCCTCTTTGGAATGCAGGTTGTCTACTCTGAGGCTCTTTAAGCTGCGTTTTAGGAGCTCCTAATGTGCTAAGCATTTTCAGTACAGCTCTTCCTGAGCCCTCATTTGCTTACCCTTTGGAAATCTAATACTTGATTTAAGCGCATTTCTGCTCCCTCCATTTGTAAGGACAAATGTAAAGTAATTGTTTGATATTGCAGCGGTTTCCTCAGGCTCCAGCTCTAATTTCCCACTAATACAGTATTGTCAGGGGGATCAATCTAACCTGGCACCTTCTGCCTCCTTGGAGTGGATTGGAAATGGCTTTTCTACTGCGAGGCTGGGATTTGTGAGTCTCACTGTGAATGTTTTTCTCCTTTAAAGGAAAAATCATACAAGAAAATATTCTATCTTCCTTTAGACGGCCGTTAATCCCCCACTCTCCCTCCGCCTGCCCACAGCTGGCTCTGGGTACCCTCGCTGCTGGGCTCCCCCGCAGCTCCTCTGGCTGCTGCTGGATGATGGTGGAAGAGATGCAGATAGGGCTCTATTAGATCTCTGCTAATTACCTCCAATTTGTTCCTATTAGAGCTCGCTGGATGGTAATCACTTCCAGTAAGGCCTCCAAAACGGGTCTGTGGTTGTGTTGCATCTCCACATGGCCACCACCCATCGCTCCACGGCACCCCCAGCCCCATGCCAGAGGATGGGGGGGGCCTGGGGCCGCAGCTCCCTGCCAGTCACCAGCCCTGCTCCCTCTGGCATGGGGCTCTGGACACACTGGCAGATCCCCCGGGGCTGACCCCTCCCCGGGAATCCTGCGGTGTGTGCTAGGGGAGCACAGGTTTCAGCGATACGTGTCCCTCAGCCTGACCCTTGGAGTCACCAGCTCCGGGGGTGTCCATGTTCCCCACACCGCGGGGTGACATCGTGTCCTCCTGGGTCACAGCCAGCCCGGACAGCCCAGAGCCCGGCTTGGGCAGGCACCGGGGAGAGGCTGGAGGCTCGGCTGGAGATTTAGATGCTCAAGGTAAATTGCAACCTTTGACAGAAATGCCCAAGATTTACTACGAAAATCAATAGATGATTCAAACAGTCCAGCGCTCGGAAAGGCAAATAACAGCGCTCCAACAAGAGCCGTTATTGATATTCATGACCAGTCGTGCTCATTACAGGGGCTGCTGACAGGCTCCCGCGATGGATCGCTGTGGATGGGATGGGGCCACGCCTGCGGGTGCTCCCACGGCCGGCCGGGACCCCGCGCTGCTGGGCTGCGCTCGACGGCTCGTCCCCGTGGCTGAGCCCCGTGGGGGCTGGTTGGACCCCCCCAGCTGCTCACGGTGGTGCTGAGCCAGACCCACAGTGGCACTGAGCCAAGAGCACAGTGATGCTGTGCCTGCCTCTGAGCACCTGAGGGTGCAGCCCGTCCATCCCAGCTCCTGGCAGGGTGCTGAGCTGCGAGGACCCCCCCGTCCCTGAGCACGGTGACAGTCAGAGGGGAGCTGGCCCCGGGGTGGGCTCTGAGGGGTGTGGGGAGCAGGGGGGTGCTTGCAGCGGGGGCTGATCCAGCCTGAGATGGCAGCACTGTGATGTCTGGATAGCCGAGGGTGGGGACCAGGGACCCACAGGGACCAGGGCTGGGGCTCAGCGAGGGGGCACGGCTGATCACGCTGCCTGGGACACGCGTGTGCCGAGGCACGGCCCCAATACCCGTCTGTGGGCACTGCGGCTGCCGCTCGGCTTCGTGCAGCTGCAACAGGGCTGGGGGGGCACCTGCCTGTCCCTGCCTGCAGAGCCTGCCCACGGCGCAGCTCCTCCAGGAGGTAAATCAAAGGACAAGGGTGGCTGATGCAAGGGGAGGTGTGCGCAGGCCGGGGGGCACCTGGCGAAGCGTGCGGCACTTGGTATTTCAGTGTAACGGCGGCTCCGGTCAAACAGCCTGTTCAGTTCGACCATAAATCCCGGCAGCGTCCGCCCCGCGCCTGGCAGGAGGCGGCCGTAACTCCCGCGCAGGGCTGTGCCACAGGTCCTGCTGTCCTGCCCAGCCCTGTGCCCGCCGCCTCGGCTGCCCCACGGCCACAGTAGGGCTCGGCACGGCCCTGGCAGTGGCGCACGGGCAGCGGTGCCACACGGGGCTGCCCAGCCTCGCCCTAAGAAAAGCCGATGCAGAGGGACCGGTGGTAGCCGCCTTTATTTACACAAAGGGATCACATGCTGAACAAGGACGCTAGTGCCACTGAAGTACCCGTAACAGCAGGATTCTGTGCTTTATTCACAGGACAAAATATTGGTACAACATTTTTCATAGACTTCTTTTTTCAAGCAGATACATCTCACTGTCCTCATGGTTACACACTGCGCGTAAGTGACAAAAGGCAAAGTGGAGCGGCCAGAGCTCTGCCTGCCCAGCACCGCGGCGGGATGCGGCCCCACGGGGACAGCCCCACGGCCAGGGGGCCCCTTCGCTTTGGGACACGGAGGAGGGACGTGCTTTGGAGCAGCCCACGCATAGGCTGCAGGACGGGGCCATCCCCGTGGCCCCAGGGACCACATGGTGGTAAAAGCAAATGGGACCCCACGGAGCAAACCACGGTGCCGTGACCTGCCGGGACGGGCTGCGCCTGGTGGGCGCTCACCCTGCGAGGGCAGGACTCTGGGTCTTCCCCCATCCCGGCTTGCCCAGGAGCATCCCAGCCTCCCGAGGGCTGGGGAAGCCCCTCACCTGCCTCTGCTCATGGATTCTGGCCGGGGTCCTAGCTCCAGCCCCCCTGGGCCCCCCTCATGGAAGCCTGCAGCCTCGCATCACCGCAGCTCTGCTCCTGGATGCTTATTCCCACCTGAAGTCCTGCCCGACTGTTTCATAGAATTTGATATTATAAGGTCTATAAAAGTCCCGAAGCTGCTCGATCACCTCGGGGTCTATCTGCACATGAGTCCTGCCTTTGGACTTGCCCAGGCAGCGAGGCAAGCCGCTGCTCTCCGACTTCTTCAGGCAAGGAAAGCCTTTTGTCTTGTTGAAGTAGAAGTGCTTGTCTGTGATAACCCGTTTGATGCCCAGGAAGTCCTGGACTTTGCCCATCTCCCCGGCTGGGTCCGTGATCAGCTTCTCCCCGCTGACAAAGTGGATCTGGGAGAGGGGGAAGTACTGGAGCCAGCTCTCCAGGTGCACGGCGTACATCCCGATGCGGATGGCATTCCAGGAGGTGTCCACCAGCCCCAGGCTGCGGTTGCGGAAGGACAGCCCCTCGAAGGTGGGGATGTCTGGCTTCTTGGAGAGCGTCTGCGTGTAGTCTGAGATGGCCCGGGTGACTGGGTTCCTCACCACCACGATCAGCTTCGTGTCCCGGGACATGTTGAAGATCCGCCGTGGTGCCTCCTTGGTGACGAAGTAGCTGGGGGTCTTCTCCACTGTGATCTGGCTGTCGAGCGTTCGTGGCATCAGGCTCCTGCAAGCAAAGCAGAAGGTGATGGTGAGGAAGGAGCTGGGCTGGGCACCGGGAGGTGGTGTCTGCAGCATGGGGCTGGGGGGGTGTCCCCTCCCAGCAGGAGAAGGCAGGAGAAGCTCCTGCACAGCTCCCTCCTGCAGTGCTGCCAAAGGCCCCTGGCCATGGTTATCTCCCGGGTCCACACCAGCCCCAGGGGCCCCCCCACGCCGAGGATGGGGGCACCGTCTGCCCCGCACACACAGCAGCAAGCAGAGACACTCCTGAGGGAGACCAGAGCCAGGCAGAACAGAGGGCAAGGTCGTGGCCAGGCTGCTGGGGACCCCGGGGCTGCTCCGTCCCCATCAGCAGTGAATTCATTACTGATGCAAGGAAAGGGCCGGAGCTGCAGCGGGAAGGGGAGCGGGTCCTGGCACGGACGCATCACCCCGCATGCCGTGCTCAGCCTTTCCTTCCCCGTTCCTACAACCCTTGTGCGGGGCTGGGATGCAGGAGCACGGTGGCTGTGTGACACCAGCGCCACGGAAAGCTGTGGGGAGGGATGGATGAGACCCCGGGGCACTGTGTTGCTCCACTGGTGCGAGCCGGGAGCAAGGGGCTGCCCGGGGACACGGGGCTCGTGCCCATGAGTGTATCACCTGCCCGGCCAGGGCCTGCCCAAGGCTCTGAGACAGGTCCTGCGGGCACCCAGCTGTTTCTGGCATGGGGAGCCGGGCTGCCAGGCCAGGGAGGGAGCACCAGACTGGGAAACGTGGCGTCCCTGCAGCCCAGCTTAGCACTAATTAAATCATTTACTTTGACATGTGAACATCCAAATCAAATAAAAACTAATGGGATGGAAAGATTTATAAATTGGTCTTGTATTACCAGAGTCAACTATTAAATCCATTGCAGCCAGATTCATGGCGCCACAGGGTCCCCTGGCTGGAGCGGGCAGGGAGAGGGCAGGGAGCAGGCAGGGAGCACCAGCAGCAGGACAAGGCCAGTGCCCCACTGCTGCACCTCCCGGCAGTTCATGGCTCAGACACATCCGCCTCTTTTCCCACCGGGCAGCACAAGTTGGTGTCTTGCGTTCACAAAGCGGCTGGTTTGGGGTCTTTGGGCTGTTCAGCAAGCGGCTGAACAGGCTGAGAGGCGCAGGCAGGCGCTGCTGGGGGGCAGTTTTATGAGGAACAGTGAATTTTTTTTAAAACCGAGCCCGTATATTTAATGCAGGGCACACACAGGTGCCTGGCACGGAGCAGCACGCTGGCTGCAGGGAGCTCACAGGCAGCCTGGCCATGGGGACCCCAGGAGCAGGAGGGGTGTCCCTGAGCCGGTCACCTCCCGCTGCACCTTTCCGGGGGCCCAGCGGTGGGTCCCCACTGGAGCTGGGACACTCCCCGTGAAGGTGACGTGGGGACAAGAGGAGACCGTGGTCCCGGGGGGACCAGACGAGCAGCTGGAAGAGACCTGCGGAGAGAGAGACTGAGACGAGCCCTGAGGCCTGTGCCAGGCTGCTGCGGAGCTGCTGGGGATGAGGGCTGAGGCCACCGCGCTCCCCTGGGCGCTGGCACGGGGCCGGGGTCCCCGTGCGGCCCCAGAGCTGCCGCCCCGTTGCCCCGTGGGCGAGGGGCCGGGGGCTGCGCGTGGGGCCAGGAGCGGGGCAGCGCGGCGGCCAGCCCAGGCACCCTCATGCGCTCTCGACCGGTTTCCTCATTTGGAAGAGAACAAACTAATTAGTTAGCATAAATTAGCAGGGCTGTTTTACAGAGGTACCTGAGCACCGATGTGGCTTAATTGGCCTTTCCCACTGCGCCGCTTCAAACCCCATAAATCCAGATTACGATTCCCATTGTTTAATGACTGTCAGGAAATGCTAATTTAGTGGCAGGCACCACGGCTGTATCTCCGCATCACAAACAAGTTTCATCATAAATCAGCACGGGACAGCTTTATAAGTGATTCACTATTACAATATATTGGTGAAGAATCATAAAACTGCTGTTTCATTAATGGCTCATCTTCAGGCTTGTTAGACTTTCATTACGTGAGCTATTAGGTCCATGTATTCAAAAACAAAATTACAGGTTCTAATCCATTATGAAAAACACAAAATCTCTGCATAGTAAATTACTGAAATGAGACAAGAGTTGGGTTTTTTTATATGGACTCCCAGTGTTTGCTGCTCCTGAACAACAGAGACTGCTGAGACAACAAAACACAACCTGAATAGATAAATAAATCACCAGTGAAACCATGCAAGGGGGAAAAATGTCATCCAGGCATTCATCTCTACGCTAACGGCGGGATCCCCAGGGCTGCAAGAGCGGGGAAATGCATTGCAAACTTAATTACAGTTGACTTTAAAATGATTTTTTTGGACTTCTGCATTCACGGAGTTATTTGCATACAAATAGCATGTCACAGAGTTTCAGGCCCAAGGCTTGCACGTTTAGGTGGGGAGGCTCTCGGTGGCCTGCTCACGGTGGCCTGTGGCCAGGGCTCGGGCAGGAGCCGCTCCCGGCGCAGGGACCCGTCCCGGGCGCCTGCAACCTCGGCAAAGCTCCCAGGCGGGCTCGGCCCCGGCTCCCGGCACACGCTGGGCGAGGCGCTGCCAGGCGGTGCCAGAGCTGCCGCCAGCACGGTGACAGGGACAGTGACAGTGATGGTGACGTACCGGCGATGCCAGCAGGGAGGGACGGCTGGAGCACTCACAGGGTATGGAGAGGAGACGCCAAACCTGCTGCTCAGCCCCCGGGTGCCGAAGATCAGCAGAGCCGCCCCCTGCTCCAGGGACAGGGACACGGGGAGGGGGATGGCATGGCTGCCCCCACGACCCTGCTCGATAGTGGGTGCCTCCGCGACGGCAGAGCTGGGGGGTCACCTCTGCTGCTGGAGGGGTGGGGGGTGGCTTTGGTGGCCGGGAGGGCAGCACAAGGCTGCTGCCCTTGGCCCAGCCCTCCCCTCCAACCCCTCCGGCTCCCTGACAGCATGAAGAAATACCGAGGCTCTCTCCGCCCGGCACGAGCCCCCCGCACCAAATCCTGGTGATGGGAATCTGCGATGCGGCAGAATTGGAGGTCAAAAACGCTGATGCTGAGTGAATACCAGGGCAGCTCGGCACAGAAATCATCAGGGACGTAGCGGAGCAAACTCCACCCCAGCCCCGCAGCAAGGCCACGGGCTGGAGAGCAGGAGCAGCCTGTCCCTGCCCTGCACCCACCTCCCTCACAGAGAAAAGCTCGGAGAGAGCTCCCTGCCTGGGCAAGAGCTGCTGCCGGCTCCGCTGCCTGTTTCGCTGCCCGCTCCACTGCCCGCTCCGCTGCCTGCTCCCATCCGCAGGCGCCGTTCAGCAGCCGCAGGCTTTTCACTTCACCTGTTCCCATTGCTCTCGCCAGGGAGGGCGACGCTCTGACCAACCAAGAGGCGTTTAATCATCAGGGGTGTCACAGGTTCCCCCGGGACAGCCCATCAGTCAGGGGCTGCGGGCACGCGTGCAACAATGCCCTGCAAACAACCCCCCGGGGCTGGGCCCCCACAGAGCAGGACCTACTGGGCGTACTGGGGGGAGTGAGGGGCATCCCCAGCGCCAGCCACATCCCCCGCTCGGCGCATTACTCTGTCTGGAGAGACGGCATTCACTCCTCTGGAATTAGAGATTATTTTCATTACAGTTACTCAATTCTTAAAGCCCTTTTAGTGCCATTTGAATCGGGCACTAACGCTCCCGTCCAACCTGCAGAATCAGAGGTTATGTCGGCTCACGTTACTGCGGGGGGGGGCACGTCGGGTACATCCAGTGGCTGGCACGGCCCCGGGACAGCCCCCACGGCTGTGGGGCGGCTGCAGCAGCGAGCGCGGCCCCGTGCGAAGGCAGCGCCTCGCCCCGAAGGAGTCAACGTCTCACCAGCACCTTTCCTCCACCTGAATTATTAATTTTCTTATAATCTGCCTTTGGGCACCCTGCAGCCCCTACAACACTCCCACATTAAAGAAACATGTGCTCCCTTGCTGGCTGCGCTGCTTTGATGTTGAACATGCGTGAAACACTCTCCAAGGGAGGAATTTGTACAAAAATTCATCAGGCGATTGAGATATTGCAGATAAGCGTGCGTGGGGAGAGCGCCCAGCCGAGAATCCCATAATGGCACCGGCCGGTCCCTCCATCCAGCTCGCAGGGTGCGGGGGAGAGCGGGGCAGCTCCTGGGTAAATATTTGCCTGAGCAGTTCGCTGCACGCGAGGACGTGGCGGGTGCATCCCGGGCTCTCCTCGGTGGCTACAGACTGACGTGTGTGTAATCCTGGGCTCCATCCACTCATCGGCATAAAAGCAAACTGTTTAATTTGGCAAAAAACCCCGAGTGCTGGCTCTCATGACGAGGGTTGTGCGCTCTCCCTCTTCCAGCTGCTGCTGCAGGCTCAGGGCTGCATCCTGGGCACAGCCAGGGCAAGGTGAGGCACCAGGCTGGGGGTCAGAACCCCCCAGCACAAGCGAGCACCCGCTCCCGGCAGGGCTGGAGGGGCTGGGGCTCGCAGGGCAGCGGCGAGGGTCACCAATATCTTGGGGACGAGCACGGGAAATCTTCCAAGAGCGCAGGCTGGCAGCGGGGTGGGCCCATGGGACTGTGCCACCCTGACCCGATGGCAGGTCCCCTCCCCTCGCCCCCTCTCCCGGAGCTGGGGACGGCACCGCCACAACCCCACCGGCAACGGCGGAGCGAGCCCAGCTGCTGCCCGGGAGTCGGCACTGCCCTGCTCGCTGCCGAGGGGGCTGTGCCGTGCCGTGCCATCCCATGCCGTGCCACACCGTGCCGTTGCAGGCAGCTGACAGCCACCACTGGCTCTCCCCTGGGCTCAGCAGGACCGCGGCAGCATCAGTAGCTGAAAGCTCAAGCAAAGCTACATGGAGGTTTAAGCAAAACTGGGTCAAGCATGCGAGAAACCAATGTGTGAGGAAGATGAAAAGCTCTTCCCGGCTGAGTCTGGGGCACGGGGACAGCCCGGCCGAGAGCCGCACGGTGGGTGCTCTGCAGGGAAGATCCCAGCGAGGGCCGGCCCCGGGCGCAGGGTCCCCCCCACGCTGAGCCAGACGGACTCGCAGCCTCCTCCCAGCCCACGTCGATCGAGGTGCACCACGTCCATGGCAGGGAAATGCCAACCCGAGGGACCGTGGCCCAGGCAGCCCTGGCCCAGCCCCACGGCCCCACTGCCACCGCCTCGGATTTAATGATGGAGCGACTGCTTTTAATAAATGTTTATGTTCAAAGAATTTACACCAGTGCTCACAGACAGCTAATGAGGGACATTTCAATGCATAAAAGCAGTGTGAACACAGTAATTAACTTTGTTGCTGATTCATTTTTAATCATTTAAACGCTCCAGAGATTTGCAGTGTCCTTTAAGTCAACAAAATCTTTTCCAAAGGGCACGCTGCCGCCGCCCTTCATGCCCACGCGCTGCTGTGTAACTCCCACCTTCCTAAATAACCGTCCAGCCCTGACTGAGGGTCTGACAAAGCCCAAGGCCAGCGCCGAGGGGAGCGTGGCCAGGAAGCAGCGGGTGGCGAGGCCTTGCCAGCGTGGTGCCCACGGAGCCCAGGCTACTGTGGGGTTGGGACAAGCAGTCCCAGCCCAGTGTGAGCCCACGGAAGGCTGGAGCCCCCGCATCTACCATTTCCAAGGCAACTCCTTCCACAGGTAAAACTTCAAAAATTAATATTCATTTTAAAAAATCACCTAATGTGCCCCAGCTGCTGCAGCGATTCCCTAATTAAAAGCTGGTGCCAGAGATACGTTGCCCACTTGGTGATTCTTCAGAGCTCAGGAGTGGGCAAAGGGCAACGCGGCGGCACCAAGAACAAACCACACCGACCCAGCGGCAGGTCCCACAGACCCCACGTCGCATGTGGGTGACTCCACCACGTCCAACGCACCCGCTGCCGGGGAAGCACCCGGGACACGGAGGACCCAGGGCCGCAGACACCCGTCCCCAGCCGCAGAGGCCGGGTGCCGGGGGCTGTGTGCCCGGGAGCCCCCGAGCACACAAATCCCACAGACAGCACCTCAACAGACACCCAAGGTCACCAGGGACCCATGTCCTTCGCTCGACAGCTTCGTGAAGCATCCGTGCCCAAGGCCACGCTGGGTTACAGGCTGGATTTCACACTACCGAAGGGAAGGTTAGAGCAAACTGCAGCATTTACAAACAAGGTCACGGAAGACAGAGCAGGAACACACATCATTAATATTGAAGGCTTGGCACCCTGCGTGGATTCACCTCCCGGCCCTTCTCCCACAGAAGGAAGCCCTCCAGGGCCTGAGCGAGGGTCTCTACAGCACCCGGGCCCGCCCGGAGGAGGGCAGGGCAGGACCACTGCCCACAGGCAGACGGAGGCAAGGCAGTGACCAGGGAACAGCCCCACACAAACATCTCCACTGGAGGTTTCATACCCATTCCTCAGAGCCAGGGCACTCTCTGAAGTCAAGGAAATTTCAAAGCATCCTTGAAGCTTGCTGCCTTCCTCTCTTCTTACTAATTAACTTTAGCAAAATGCACTGTCAGTCAAGCCCACAAAACAGTCCGTGTTGTTGGGCAAAGCCTAATGGGCTCCCATTTGTGTGAGAGCCAACCCGGCCATTAGCAGAGAGCAATTAGCGAGGTGGAGTGCGGGAGCGGGTTCGCAGGCTCCCTCCTCTCCCTCCCGCGGGTGGAGGGACGGGGCGACGGCGCAGCGATGCTCCCGCCCGGCGGGGTCGGCTCCCCCGGCGCTGCCCCAGCCCCAGGAGCTCCCCGAAACCAGGGGCAGCACAGGTGGCCCCAGGGACCTGTCGCACCAGCACGTGGGGACACTGGGGCTCGGCCCAAGCACCGTCCCTGGGGCAGGACTCAGGCTGGTGGATCCGTGTGGGAGCCAGATGGAACTTGTTGGGCAGGAGCCGGGCTCAGCCTGCAGCCGGCCAGCGAGGAAAAGCCCCTCTCTGTGAAAATAATGCTGGAGCGTCTGACAGGGTCACTTAGGAATCCCAGGGAGGAAAACTGCACCCTGAGATGCTGTAATTAGAGTCACTGCTCCAAGTTAACTGCAAATTAAACGGCACTGTCTTCCCTGTGTTCTGGAAAATATTGAAGGTTATTGGCAGACGCTACCTGCAGCAGGAAAAAGCTCTATATTGAACATTTAGTCCAGGATTGGTAATGAATCGATATTCCCCAGTAGCTGGCTGTTTGGTTTCAGTTCTCTTAAAACAGATCTTGCTAAAAATACCTTTCCTGTAGTGTATCTGTAGCTAATGAGGTGGATTAGAGAGGCTGATGGGAACTGGAGACGGCACAGGCGTTTTGGGTCTGGTGAGCAGGCAGCTCCCGGGCAGAGGTCCGGCGCAGGGGCCGGGCAGAGGGGCCGGGCTCTGCCCAGCGTGTCGACCCCAGAGCGGAGCCAGCCGAGTCTGCCCGGGGCCACGGCAGGAGCCGAGGCAGGAGGCACCGTCAAAGCAGCAGCTGTGAGCAAGCACGACATTTGGAGCCGGGAAGGACAGGTGGATCAGGAGATGTCCCCTCCCGCTGGTTCTGCCACTGCTGCCACCTCAGAGCAGCGCCGGGGCCGGGAGAATGTGGGAAAACAGGCTCCGATGTTTCCAGCACCGATGTTTCCGAAGCGTCGCAGGGGCTCAGCTTTGAGGACGCTCTCAGCTGCATCGAAGACTTGGTCCCTCTGCTCGGCTCCCACTGGGGCAGGAGGTGGGAAGGATGGAGCCAGGGGCTCCTGCAGGCCGAGGCTCTGATCCCGACAGGGAAAGCCTTTGCCTTTGCCTTTCCAATGGGTCTGTGCTCGGGCTACTCGCAGAGACCCCCCAAGCACGAGAGCATCACCTCTCCCTGGCTGGGCACAGCCGCCGACCAGGCCAGGAGCAGCCCCCCCGCCGCGGGGTCCCGGCCCGGCAGCCCCTCACAGCCCCCGGTGTGGGCTCTGCCCTTCCCCAGGACGTGGCCGTCGGCACCACCCAGCTCTCCCGCGCCCCGGCCTCTTGGCAGAGCGACAGGAGCTCATCGCGCTGCGGGTTAGACCTGCTCTGCATTTAATTGCTCCACTTGCAAGGAGGAAAATCAATTCCACGTTTTATACATTAGCAGCCTCTGTGCTTAAGTTTTGGCACATTTGCGAGGTTAAAAAAAAAAGAAGAAAAAAGCGATAAAACCAGGGAAGTGTCATTTAATTGTTTTAGCTGAACTAATTTGGAGGCTCCGCTGCTCCAGTGTGATCTCTCCATCGATCCCGACACAGAGCCAGGCCCAGGGCAGCACACTGCTCGCCCGGCCGTGCCCCATCGCTCCCCCACTTCGCTCGGCAGCTGCTGGTCACCACGGCCACTTGCTGTCATGGGCCGCGTCCCCCCTGCACGCGGGCAAGCCCCTTCCCAGGGAGGATCCAGGCTGAGCCACAACAGGTCGGCCGCTCGCTGCCGCAGCCCCTCGACGCCGAGGTGTGGGCAGCCCTGGATCGCCCGCACCGACCGCGTGTGGGGAGCACGAGAGCCAAGGACTGCGGGGGGGGGACCCCAGCTCAGGACTAGGGGTGGGGGGAGTTGGGCTTCCCAGCCAGGCGCTGAGCACGCACAGCTCCCCTCTGGGCGAGGGGCTCAGCCAGGAGCCGTGTCCCGCTCCATCACCCGTCCCGCCGCGCCGATGCCCTTCAGCGAAGCCCCCGCTGCCCCTGTCCACACGCGCCTGTATGGCTGCGCTGCTCCTGGCTCTTGGCGGTTGGGTGGTGCAGGATGGGGGACAGCGACTGAGGCCGGGGGGGGGAATGACACAGACCCACCAAGGAGTGAGAGCAGGCGAAGGACACGGCCGCAGCTGCTCTTGAAGGGCGGGAGGAGCGGGGCG
The DNA here is from genome assembly GCF_047716275.1 of Strix uralensis. Lineage (NCBI taxonomy): Eukaryota > Metazoa > Chordata > Aves > Strigiformes > Strigidae > Strix > Strix uralensis. The sequence goes on from NC_133987.1 coordinate 20,617,417, forward strand.
GGAGGCAGGACAGCCTTGGGAGGGCGAAACAGCTTCGGTGAGCTCCACCCGCGCCTGCCCGGGCTCTCCCGGCACCCGCCGCCAGCACCGCTGCAAAAGGAGCCAAACGCCTCGCCAGGCCACAGCACCTGCTGCGCAGCGCAGCTCGGACCCACTCACGGTCCCAAACCGGCACGGGTGGGACTTACACCAGCCCAGCACGGTGACACACCGGGACCGGGTGTCACGGTGCCTCCGGACCCGCATGGCAGCCAGCGAGCGCTGCCTGGCTCTGAACACGGGACATCCTGCTGCCAAGGTGGAGCAAGGGAGGCATGTGGCCCTGCGGCTGCCTCCTGCCACGCACCGCGGGGCTCCTCTCCCCTGGGCAAGCTCACAGGCAGCCATGGCCAGGCCGAGCCCTCCTCTGCCTCCTGAGGCCGATGCCCTGCCCGGGAGCAGCCCAGCCACCCCTGCGCTGGCTCGGACACGGTGGCGAGCGGCACTGAGCGCGGGGCCACGGGCCAGAGACGAGCCCATGGATGCCGTGACCCGCTCACACGGGCACTTGCTGCCTCTCCACGAGCCCCCCCAAGCTCCTCACAAAAGCCTTCGCTGAAATTAAAATCCCACCATCTCCTGCTGGTTCTCGGGAGGTTCCTGGAGCTCTCGGCCAGACCCAATGTGAGTTCGGAGACACGATGGTGAGGGACGGGGACTGTCCCTCTCCCAGATAAACCCGATGGCGGGGGGTGCAGCGGCGCTCGGGGCGGGGCTGCGGGGAGGGTCGCCGGCCGGTGGGCCCCTCATCCCTCGTGTTTTGGAGGCCCCTCCACGCAGGCGGGTGTTTCCTCAGGTGGGATGGGAAACCAGACCCGCTCCCGGCAGGGCTGGGCGGCTCCCGCCGTTCCGTGGCCGTTGCGGGGGAACACACGGAGCCGGGCACGGCGGGGGCACAGCTGCCCTGCCCGGGCCCCGCTCCGCACTGCGGGACGCGGAGGAGGAGGAAGAGGAGGAGGAGGAGGAGGAAGCACTCCCCGAGCGCGACTGTGCCACGGCACAAGGACTGTCCGCCGGCTCCGCGGGACGTGGCGGAACCCGCCGCGGACACGAGGGGACCCGAGACCCGCGGCCGCCCCGAAGGCGCCGGGAGGGGCGGGGAGAGGGGGGGGGGGGGGGGGCGGCCCGTGGATGTCCCGCCGTGGGGAGGCGGGGGGGTTCCCTTACCTGTACCACTCCAGCCCGCGGTCGTAGTTCCTGTCGAAGAAGTGGGGTTCGGTGCCCAGGGCGCGCACGTCGGGGTGCACCCGGATGAACTCCAGCACGGCGCGGGTCCCCCCCTTCTTGACGCCCACCACGATGGCCTGCGGCAGGCGCTTGGCGCCCGGGCGGGCCGGCCCGGGGGGGCTGCCGGCCGGCGGCGGGGGGGGCTCCGGCTCCGGGGGGCGGCCCGGGGGCTGGGCGGGGGGCGGCCGCCCGCACGGCCGCGACTTCTGCAGAAGTTTCTTGGCGGCGGCGGCGGGGCGGGGGGGCGCGCAGCGGGCGCGGGGCGCGGGGGGGCCGCCGCCGCAGCAGCAGAGGAGGCTGTAGCAGAGGTAGGAGCAAGAGAGCGACAGCGTGAAGAGGACGAGGACGCCCCGCGCCAGCCGCCGGGACGGAGCCGGAGCCCGCCCGCTCAGCGCCCTATGCGCCATGGCTCCATGGGGCCGCGCCGCCGGGCATGGCCCGGCCCGGCCCGGCGCGGCTCGGCGGGGCGAGCCGGTGGCCCCGGGGCCGCCCCGGGGGGCTGCGCCCGCCGCCCCGGCCCCTGCGCGCCCGCCGCGCCCCCCCCGCCGCCGCCGCGGCTCCCATCCCCGGCGGGCGCGGCGCTCGGACGGCGGCGGCTCCGGCTCCCGCCTCCGCGGGAAGTGCCGGGGCAGAGGCGGCTGCGCTGCTATTTAAGGGGCCGCCTGACGTCAGCTCCTCCCGGAGCCCCCGCGATCGCTCGGCGGCCGCAGCCTCCCCCGGGCCGGGCCGGGGGCTCCCGCCGCCCAGAGCCCTCCGGACCGGGACCGGGGGGGGGGCCGCTCCCCCGCGGAGCCCGGCGCTGCCCGGCCCCGGTGCGAGCATCCCGGGCGGTCCCCCGGGCAGCCCCGCACCGGCAGCAAGCCCTCGGCGGTGCGGAGCCGGGGAAGGGGCCCCCCGCGGCTGCCCCCGCCGGGACCGGGGCCGGGCAACGAGGCACCGAGCCCGGGCAGTCCGCAGGGCTGCACCTTCCCCCGGGCCGGGGCCGCTCAGCGCCGCACCGGCATCCTGCGGGGGGGGCTTGGGGTGGGGGGGACCGCCCCGCAGGGCAGCAGCGGTTCCTCGTCCCCAGCAAGGGCAGGGACAGCGGCCAGCGGCCGTGCGGTGCCGCCGGGGAGCGCGGAGGGAGGGCTCGGAGGTGATGCGAGAATTCAGCCTCTGTGCCAGGCTGGGGACGCACGGCCTCACCCGGGGGTTCGTGACGCCCTACAAGCAGCCTGGCCCGGGAAAACGAGAAGGAAAAGCAGGGGCTGTGGCAGGGCACGGATTGCTGCTCCGTCCCCCGGCTTCCTTCCCCGCCAGCCCCGGCTTCTGCTCGGCTGCTCACGCTGAAGCCGAAGGGCTGCCGGGCGTGCAGCACCACTCAGACGTTAACAGTCGCTGTCCCCGCGTCCTCAGCTCTGAGAGCTTGTTCAGCTGCAGAAAACTACTTGTCTTGTTACTTGGGAAGGAGGATGGTGATAGAGAGAGACAGGCAGAAGCGCCAGCCCAGCGCAAGCCAGGATGCTGTGAGTTCCCTGGCAGCCACTCCCGGGGGGTGAGGTGTCCTCTCGTGCAGCACCCAGGAACGTGGGGCCGGTGTGAAGAAAGATGGAAAACCCGCTGGAAAGCAGCGCTGTCACCAGCAGCCCCTTTGCCCTGCACTGGCATGGTGGGATCGCACCTCCCTGGGAGTTTAAACACAGTTTGTTAAGGAAGAAAGAGTCTGCTGGCTGAGGAGAGCTCAAGCAGAGGACGGGAGCTGAGTCCTCGCAGAGCCCAGCTCAGCACCCTGCCCCGCCGAGGCGACCCGCGGGGGTTTCACACTTGGGACATTCGGTGCCGTGTTTGTTGCCCTGGGCGCCAGCAGCTTCTGCAGGGCCAGGCCGGGCGCAGGGGGGGTCAAGGCAGGGAGGCAGAGCCAGGCTGGGCCTTCACCCAGGCCGTGCGGTCTCCAGCCCAGCCGAGTGGCCAGTGGCCCTGACAGAGCCCGCGGGGCTCCAGCCCCTCGACCAGGGACACTGCCCTGCCCGGGCAGGAGCAGGGGAGCGGGGGCAGCCGTGGGGCTGGGCCTTGGCGGGCTCCCCTGCCAGCGGCGGGAGGTGTCCATCGCTCGGTTCCGCTCCGTGACAAACTGCCAAATCTGTGGAAAAGTTGGGTTTTCCATTTTTAGCCGTTTTATTGCCTCCATGTGGTGATCCAGCCTCGGCAGCAAACACATTGCTTAAGCATGAACATTAGAGGCGTCTGGATAAATAAAGCGGGTGTGGATGCCTAGACACCTCCAGGTTTCTCTGCTTGCAAGGGAGAAATGTTTTGTGAAGCTGACAATTTTCCTTTCAGTCTTTGTATCTTTGCAGGGCACGTCTTTCCCATGACATGTTTGCTGTTTACCCCCCACTCCACATAAACAACAGCTTTCAGGCGCTCTCAGCATGTTCCCAGCCCCGTCACCTGCGCTAACAGGAGCCCCAGGAGCGGGCCCCAGTGGGATCCCCCCCCCGCTGGGGAAGCCAGGCCCCGTGCAGCTGCCAGAGCTGCCCCGGCATCGTGGGAGGAAGGAGCCCTCTGAACCGCTGCCGAGGTGCCCCTCTCGGCAGCACAGGGGCTGGAGGAATGGCTGTGAGTGCTGCAGAAGGTTCTGCCCCCCCTCTGCCCCCCCTTCACCTGTTCCTGAACCGAGCTGGCACTGCTGCGTTTTGCTGCCAGCCTTACACCTTTCTCTGTCTTTTCTCCACAGCCGTTAGCCCCTTCTCGGGGTCCCACGGGTGCCCCCCTCTCCCCTCACCTCTCCGGGGTTCCTGGCTCTCTTCCCAAGTTGATCTTTCCCATCTGTCCTCCTCCATCGCTCCCAAGGTCTCCGATCTCCCTGCTGGGGTGGGATTTATCAAAGCAGCTCAAGCCCCCACTGCCCGGCCCAGCATTATCCCTGAGGGCCCCTCACAGGCCGGTCGCAGCTCACCCCACGGTCCTGGGTGCTGGTTTGCCCCCAGACACTTTGTCTGAATGCCCCCAGGAAGCCCCTCTTGCTCCTCCCTTCCCACCCTGCCCGAGCAGCGCCCAGCTCACGGGACCACGGGGGCCGAGCCTGGACAGCACTTGTGACACAAACACTGTGGAAGGTATTTGGAGTTTGTCCTCATCCCTCAGCCCTTTTGCTTTGCGCCCCCCCCCCCGCCCCCGGCACTGATGACCCTGGGCCACGGACCGACAGCAGGTGAGCACCACTGCCGAGGGGCTCCCGGCTCAGTGGATTCACCAGGGGGGACCCAGTCCAAGGGCTCATCCCAAGCACAGGCAGGCAAAGAGAGAACGGCTGCAGAAATGTAGGGATCAGAAGATTTTTACAGAAATACACAAAGAAAGTCTGTGCTAGGAGCACATGAAACCTATAGGAAAAAAGGGGAGCAATAAATGCATACTGGAAATAGCAAATAAGATTAAAGGTGGTATTCTGCCCTTGATGTCTTCAGGTTGTAGGCAGAAGAGATCAAGGTTAAAATCTATTTCCAGAGTCAGAAAAAAGCCCTCAGGGCCAAAGTGTCACTGTTAATCCAGTTTTCTGTGTCTAATATGTATGTCATTAACAACCTTTGGGTTCTGGGCTGACAAGCTGCCACCTTCCTTGGTGCTGGGAGCTGAAGGCTGAGCGGTATGTGTACCTGGCGGGGCGGGGGCGTCTCTGTGGTGCCGCAGGGCAGCTGGGCTGAGCCCCACGGCCCTGGCAGTGCCCTTGAACACTGGCGTAAAGCCTCCACCACGGGGCCTGCTGCTCAGGCATCAACCCCTTCTCCCTGTCCTGACTGGAGACTTGGAGCTGGAAAAAGGACATTTCAGTGTTTTGTAGCTGGGAATCAGAGGAGCAAGGGGTGCAGCCGAGCCAGATCCGTGGGCAGCAGTGGGGGGCTGGGAGGGTGCGAGGACGGCGGTCAGGGCTGATGGTGCTCGGAGACCTGTGGCACATCCCCGGGACACTGCAGGCACCGTGGTGGGGCACACGCCAGCGGGACCTGGCCAGTCCCACACGCTGGGACTGTTCCCTCCCGCTCCAGCCAACGCCAAAGGCTCTGGCATCACCGCAGTGGCTGTCAGTCAGCACTCAGGTCGTTCTGCCTCCCCCCTCTTTGGCACAGCCCTCGCACCATCCTGGCCCCGGCGAGAGCCCCAGGCTGGGTGGGGCAGGGGACAGAGGCAATACTGAGTCCCATCAGCTAATGGCATCTCAGCTGCCCCGACCCCAGAGCGGCTTCCCAAGGCTGATCCCAGCTCCCGCAGCCCCTCGGCTCACATCACCCTGCTCGGCGCCGGCTGGCAGGGCTCCCAGCTCTGAAGTGTGGGGGGTCTCGAGGGCAGCGGAGGCCAAAAGTGCCCATCAGACATCAGGGTGGAAGCAGAGACGTTCCGAGCTGCCTTGAATTGAGTCTGAAACTCCCATTAAGCCTCGTTAATCAGTTGGAAAAGCACTGTATTCTGAATAAGGCCAGAAACAATAAATTTAATTTTGACTCTGACTCAAGCTACTTTGGTCCTAATTCTGAGCCTCTTGCCCAGCCGGAGCAGCCAGCCCTGGCCATGCTGCACAAACTCATTTGATTCTGAAATGCATTTTTAAGCAGGATGGAGTGGCGCTTAAAAGCTAAATGGCTTCCCCCGGCTGTAATCACTGCTAGCGGAGTCCTGGAATGAAAGGGATAAAGTGTGGGGGCGGGGGGAGGTTTTAATCTCCCTGAGTAGATTACAGAGATTACTGCAATTTAATCCTTACATATCTGTCACTGACGCTGCAAAGACCGTAACTGGCGGTGGGCAGGGGTGCACCAGCACCCCCGAGCTCCTGCCCCAGCCCTGCCACCCACCGTGCTGGAGGCAATGGCTGCTCCTGCCGGGATGGGGTCCGGTGCTGCAGTGGCAGAGGGGAATGCCAAGTCAGGTTGATCCTCCATCCCCAGCCACGACTGACTGGGCAGAGGCAGCAGCTGCCACAGGGCCACGGGCCGAATCCTGCCCACAGGGCTGGGCACCTCCTGGCTGCGCTGGAGGTGCACGAAGGCCCCAAGGAGGGAAGGGGAACGACCCTGGGAGCAGGCAGAGCAAGCATGACCCCCAGGCTCTGCACGTCCTGGCCCTCGAGGGCAGCTGGATCCTCCCTCTCTCCACCCCGAGCATCCTTCCTCCCCTCGAAGGGGCCAGGGGCACCCTCCTGGTGTCGGGGGGCTCTGGGCAGCCCCCAGCAGCATCTCGTGCCGCGGAGCCGCTGTTCGAGCCGCACGGTGCAGAACGTGATGCAGCCGGCAGAGATCATCTACACGCTGCAGCAGCCGGGGACCCTGTCACCATCCTCTGCTCCTCATCATTACACCACCACGCACGAAGCTCTCCACAGCGTCTGCTTAGGTTAAATCTCATTATCATTCCTTGGGGATCACAGGGGCAGCAGCTAGTTCTCCAATAACTAGAAATATCTCTTTGGCTCCCAGACCTTCACAATTATATTTAACTGCAAATGAGGAATCTGTACTCAAACACAAGCTGGTAATTTTTTTTTAAAGCTTGTTTTCAGTGTCACCTCATGTTCAGCCCAGCTCTTCTGTAGCTTTATAACCCCATCCTCTCCTTATGTAAACTTTAAGGCAGAAAATAAGCAGCAAGCTGCCCCATTCACACTGAAGGGAGAGAACAGGGTAATTCACACTCACTCCCATCACTGCCATGTCCTCTGGCAGCATCGCTGGGTGCAGGAAGGCCTGTTCTCTTCTTCCTCACTGCACTGGGGAGACCCTCTCTGCGTGCCAGGAGGTGTCACTCCCCATGATAGAAGCCATGGGCTGGCTAAACACCCACAACAGACCAAAGGGGGGACTGGTGCTGGCAGAGGGCTCAGCAGCCCCCCAGCCCAGGGTGGGGGTGTCCCTGCAATCACCCCAACACCAGCACCAACCCACCTGCACCATCTCCTGGGTTCTGCTGGGCATCTGTGAGCAGCTCCCTCCTCTTCTGACCCCTCCAGGCAAGCAGTCCAGTGGCTCCAATGCTGGGGGGTGCAGGGGGGGCCCTGGGACCCCCCCCCCCCAGCACAGGGTACCCACCTGAGCCTCCCCCAAGCTCTGTGCCAGCCCAGGGGAGTTTGAGGGGGCCCAAACAACACCAACCCCAACCCTGCACTGCTGGAGCCTTTTAAAGCCTCATCTGCCACCAATTTAAAGGTCCTGACTAATCACCTGGATGCTCCTCATCTGGATGCTCCTCACCTGGATGCTCCTCACCTGGGGTGGGGGGGCCCAGAGGAGACCTGCACCCCCAGGGTCTCTCCGTGGGGCTGCTCGGTAGGGACCTGCTGCTGGCAGCCCGGGGAGGGGAGTGCGGCTGTACCAGACACAAGAGTTTATGCCAGGCAGGACACCAGAAGCTTCTGTGGCAGCTTTGCACTAAAATTAACTTATTTGAGAGCAGTTTCTGGTGCATTTCCACGGGAGTCCAATCTGCAAGTGAGTGAAGCTCATGGGTGGGAGCTCACAAGCGAAGTGTTCCCTGTCTTGGCGAGCTGCAGGCAGGGGCAGAGATGCAGCAGCGCGGAGCTGCAGGGCACTGCCAGCCCAGGGGAGCAGGAGGGGCTGCGGGGCTGGACCCATCCTGCCCTGTGCGATGAGCTGAGCTGGGACTGGGCTGGCGCTGCCTGTGCTCTCCTCCCTGCACAACCCCTGGCATCAACACCCCTCTCCGGCTGTTGGGAACAGCCTAAACCAGCTGCCGGTGACATTGCAGCGTCCTCTGGCTGCGCAGGAGGTGGCAGATGTGCTACAAGGAGTCAGGGGGCTGGTGGTGGCCCAGCTGCCCAGGGATGGAGCGCGGGGCCCAGCCCCGGTTCACGCCGGTGCCATGAGGCCGCCAGCCCGCGGTGCCACGGCGGGGCAGGGCTGCAGGAGCCGGGGCTCTTCCCGCTGGTGCAGCCGCTGGCTGCAGAAGACGCGTTTCCCAGTGAACACGCAACCTTCAGATCAGAAGCACTCTCCAGCACTTTGAAACACCCTGCCTTCTATTTTTAATGGGATTGAAAAGAGAACAAAACCATTTAAGAACTTGAGGAATCAAAGCAAGTGTCCCCACATCACACCCAGCGCTCACAGCTATATCCTGATTAATGACAAGAAGGAGAGGGGAAACAATATTTAATCACACCCTGTTTATACTGGAGCCAAAAATCAAAGCGCTGCATTCCTCTTTCATGAGAAAAACGAGGTGGGCATTTCCCCTCTGGTGATTAAGTTTCCCACTACAAGCACATCCATTTCCGTGATTTGGCACGGGGTCCTCTATCACACCACAAACGAGGGCTTCCTTAGCAACAAAATATTACAAACGCCGAGCCAGATCCATACACAAGACACCGACATACATCCATCATTTTGTCTGGATTATCTCAATGCGCGTCTCCTTGGGGAGCTGGAGAGAAAGCGCCTGCAGCCAAACCACCGGTAACGATTGGCACGGCTGCAGCAGACTCCGCCAGGGATGCTGCCGTGCTCCAGCCACCGGCCCCACGGCCCCCGGGCACAGTGTGTGGCTGAGGAGCGGGCAGAGCAGAGATGAAGGTTTTGGGGGGCTGAACCCCACGGGCCGGACCCCATGGTGCCGGCAGCACTGCTGCGGTGCTGTCACCGGCTGGACCCGCGGCAGGAGCCAGGCCCCGTGTCGCTGCAGCCACACAGACCCCTGTGCCGAGGGGGGGGCAGAGCGAGGTTGGGGGGTGGCCCAGCCCCGGGGGCCGCGGGAGCCGGCGTGGGGACCCCAGCTCCGCTCTCAGCCCAGAAAAGTGGGTCAGGCAGCACGTCAGCCCCACGACACCTGCTTGCTCCCTCCCCTGCTTCCCTCCTGCCCGCATTGATTTGCTCTGGATTCCTTGATTAATTAATCTCACAGAAATGCAAGGTCTGTTAATTACCCCTGATTAATTAGGGTGAACTTTTAATTGTATCCCTAAGCTGGGATGTGCTGTTCAATAGGCTCCGTAATTAGTGACCCAGCAATCTCTTTTAAACCAATTAGCCCAGTGTAACGAGCCGGGGTGCTCCCGTGGCGCTCGGGCACGGCCGCACTCGCTGGGCCACTGGCGGGGCCACGGGGACGATGGAGCAGGTGGCGGTGGCCGCTCGGCCTCACACAGGGCCGTCGGTGCCGTGCTGTCCCCACGCTGCATGTCCCCCATCCCACGGGATGGGCCTGGCCCTGGGCGCAACGGTGCCGGGAGGCTGCGGTGAGGGGCAGCTGTGCCTTCCCCTCCCTGGGGACCCCGGGAGGTTTCGTGTCCTTGGGGAGCTCCCTGGCGAGCTCTGATGTTAAAAATACAACCCCACCTCCACCCAGAGACAGGGAGAGGCAGAGACTGATCTGGTTTAAAAAGTCTTTCCAGGCCTTTGGGGGACTGACACCCCCCGAGCCCGCAGCCGCTGCAGAGAGGCCCCCCCGGGCAGTGCTGGCCCCCATGAGTGTCCCCCGGCCGCAGCATGGCGGGGGCCAGAACGTGGGGACATGGGGCCTGGCAGAGGGACGGCACGCGCAGCCAGCCCCGCTCGCCATTCCCCACCACGTCCTTCCGTCCCTCCGTCCTTCTGTCCCTCTGCCCGGCACTTGCACCCTTGAGCACAAGGCTCTGGCAGGCAGAAGAAAACTTTCTTCCCATTGACATATTTTCATTATCTGCTGCAATTTAATATCCAGGTCAGGAAGCAGATGGAAACCAGCCCAGTTGTCCTGGCTAATGGGGACAGGAACCGCTGTTTACGAGTGCTTGTTTACCGAGTCAATTAACTGCGCCAGCAAACCTGGCACTCGGCCCCTCCTGCTCCCTCTCCAGCCCTGCGGCAGCTCGGCGGGTCCAGCGACGCGGGGTGCGGGGGGACACACACACACAGACACCCCCGGCCACGCGCTGCCCCAGGGGCAGGATCCCGCGGGGAAACTGAGGCAGCACAGGCTGATCCCAGGGCCGGAGGAGGGTCCAGCCACAGTGACCCCCCCCGCCAGCTCCAACTCCCCCCAGACTGGGGGCCACGTCTCAGATGCGCCTGTGGAAATGCTCCAGCCTGTGCCATGGGGCCCCCCCGGCCCTGCCGGCTGCCCGTGGGGGCCAGGTTCCCCCCGGCCAGCTCCGCACCCTCGTCCTGCCTAACGGTCACTCACTGCCCACCCGGTGCCAGGGACACCCACCGCCACTGCCAGACTCCTGTGGGAACTGCCGGCAGCCCGGGGAAGTCATTAGTAATTAATTTGGTTTCTAATCCTCTAATCCAGCTGCTCCTTGATTTGATAAGCGAAAAATCTGCTCTGGCCACATGGTCCCTGTTGTGTGTGACATCCCCCCCACCCCAGCACTGCCCAGCACGTGCCACCCCGTGTTCCCCCGGGGCAGAGAACGCCGGGTCCTGCCCAGCCATGCCGTGCCATGCCGAGCTGTGCCATACCATGCTGTCCCACGCCGTGCCATGCCACCCTGTCCCATGCTGTCCCCTGCCGTGCCATACTGTGCCATGCCCAGTCACTGGTGCAGGTGCAGCAGGACCACGCTGGCCTCATCCTGCTGGGCGTAGGCAGAGGACTAAAGGGGTCAGACCCTGATCCCAGCTCAGAGTGAAGGGGCCGACGGGACCACGTGCCCCCAGCTCGATCTTTGCTGGACCTGGAGCTGAGGCAGGACAATTCCCAGCTCCGCTTCAGGGCTGAGTTTGGGAGCCACCGCACGCCTCAGGGCGTGAGGAGAGGAGCCTTCCCTGTCCCAGTGTCCCACGGTCTCATGGTCCCACTTGGCGTGGGCAGAGCCACTGACTGGCCGTGCTCCAGTGGCAGCGACTATGAAACCAGCCCTGCTTTGTCCCCAGGGCTGTGGTCCCTCCTCCAGGGTACCCAGCGCCCCAGGCCATTGTTCTCCTCCAAAGCAGAGCAACAGCACAGGAGCCGCGTGCCCGCCCTGGTCCCCCCAGTCCCCCCAGTCGTCCTGGCACTGAGGACACGGGGCCACGTGCCGCCCATGGGGCCACCAGCCGAGAGCTGCCTGATGGAGCAGTCAGCCGTGGGGCTGCAGCACACGACGGGATGAGGGAACATCACAGATGAGAGGCCAAATCCTTCATTAAATCCCACATTAATCTCTAAGAACAGCAATGTCAAAAAATCTTAGCTGCAAAATTAAATTTTGTAGCTGTATTTCAGCTGCACAAAATCAATATTAATTACAGTGAGAGAGACATTGCTGTGAAAGGGCCTGACCCAGTATTTACCCGCTGCAGTAAAACTCCAGCTTGGTAACTTGTTTATATAAAATAACTGCACATGTTTTTGTGGCAAACAGCTTCCAATCTGGCGGGATACTGGGGCTGAATACAGAAGTAGCTGGGACAGTGAATGTCCCCTCCACAGAGGCACTGGCACCGTGTGCCCTCTGTGCTGGGCTCTGCTCCTTGGGCATTTACTTTCAGTCAGAACAAAGCTCGTGTCAGAGGGTTAAATCCAGTTTTTAACCATATTTTCCTTACAGTTACATTAAAAATGAGTCCCAGAGTGCCAAGTGGGACCCTTTGTGTTCATCAGCTCCCTGGGCAGGCTATCGCCATCCTTCTGAAATCCCGTTTTACTCATCCCGCTTTGATCACTTATAACCAGAGACAAGCCAGAGTGTGGTCTGGAGCACGGGGGGAAAACGGCCAGGGACAGAGCGGGATGTGGCTTTTGCTGGAGCAGGGGCACATCTGGCAGGGCAGGGGCACATCTGGCCAGGGCAGGGACTCAACTGCCCGGGGCAGGAGCAGGGGTGGGCAGGGGTGTCCCCACACACCCCGACCCCACGGTGCTGGGTCCAGGCTGCCACAGCTCTGCTCACCAGCCTCAGGGCCCCGGCTGGTCCAGCACGGGCCACCCCAGGCTGCCTGTTGCAGGCATTTAGTGTCACATTAGGAGATGATCCAGAAGAGGGAGTTTGGGGGCAAAGGAATTAAAATGGGAGGGAGAGTTTTAATTACAGAAAGAAGTCAGAGCCCGTAATCAGGCGGGTGAGTGCCTGCCTGCTGCGGGGAATTCTCTGTGTGTCAAATGGCATCAATCAAAATGCCACTTCTTGTAAAACAGCCTCTGTGCGGGAGGAGAGGTGGCTCTGTCCCTTGGGCAGGGCACCCCCCCAGCTGCAGTCCCCCAGGTCCCCACGGTGCTGGGGGGGCAGGGCCAGCCTGTCCCATGTCCCTGTGGAGCTGGCACCAGCTCTGCAGCGTCAGGTTCCCGCGCTGGTGACAGTGGCTTTGTTGTGGGGGTGTCCTGCTGTGCCCTGCTCCGGCCCCCAGCCCTGCGCCGGGGGCCAGGCACTGGATGGCTTTTTCGGGGGCCATAACCGGCTCCCGTGTGGATCTGCAGGCTCGTCCCGGGTAACATTAATGGCTGAAAACCTTTTTAATGGTCAGAAATGCAACAGGAGCGTGTTTCCTGGTGTGCCGGGGCAGGAGGTGGTGCCCGGTGAGCAGGAGGCTGGTAAATGGGTCCCTTTGGTCCTGATCCTGCAGCAGCCGCAGAGCCCCTCGGCAGCACACGCAGGCAGCCCAGCAGCCTCGGCAATGCCAGTCCTGGGCCTGCAGGAGAGGGGCTGCGTGCTGGGAGCAGCGGGTCCCGCTTGGGCCCGGTCTGGCAGTGCCAGGGCCTGGGAGCGGGGCTGTGACGCCAGCGGGGACGGGAGGCCTTGGCCACGCCAGCCCTGCCGCTTCCCACTCGCCTGGTGCGAGCTCCGGTGAGTCGCCACCCGTCCGCGCCGGGCTGGCTCATCTGACATCTGTGGGGTTCCTATAGAAACATATTTCATGCACCAATTGTTCAACAGCGCGGAGGTAAAACGGTTCCTGCACTGTGCTTTGCCGGGAAGGGAGCAGCTCTCCCGGAGACGGAGCAGTTGGAGCGGGAAGAGGAGCGTGGCCCCGCTGACCGGTGACGAGGGCCTGGGCTGAGCCCTGTGGGATGTGGACGCAGCGGGAGCCATGCGAGGCTGGGGCAGTCCCCGCGGGGAAGTGCCCCTCCTGTGGCACTGGATCATGGCCACGGGCCACCGCGAGCCACCGAGGTGCCGCATCTCCCAGGGCCTCCCCTGCTGCCTCCTCTGACTGGCCCAAGGACCTGGTCACAATTAGCCACGAGGGCCACGCTGCCCGGGGCTCCCTGCCCTGTGTCCCCACGCACAGGGTGTTCTCACTGTGCCAGCAGCTGAGCTAAACACTTTTGACTCTATTTATTACTAAAAAATTATGCAACTGGGTCGTGTTCTTGCTATTTTTTATGCATGAGCCAAGCAGCAAATTCCATTATTTAAAAAAACTGTTTTAGCTAGTGATGCACTAGACCACGCAAGTAAATGCCCAAAATAATTCCAGCTGACACCTTTATGAAGGCAGAGTGAAGTTTAAAGTCTACACAAGCCTTTCATTTGTGATCTCACATCCCTCCTAACCGGCTTCGGGGAGCTGCGCTTTCATCTGGCTCTTTAATCCCCTTTTCTGGCTGTGCCCGTGCCCTGGGGGGTTCAGCCCCCGACCTCGGCACAGGACCGAGTGTCCAGGGGAACAGGGGCTGGGGGCTGCTCTGCTCATGCAGCCGGGGTGGGCTTTGGCCCAGAGACCCCGCTGTGACACAACAACGTCTGCAAACATCTGCAACCAGCACGCAGGGCGGAGGCACGAACCGGGAAGGTCTTTGAGGGCAAAAATCCTGCAAAGAAACAGGGAGAGGCAGAGCCCCAGAGGGAGCCTGGGGGAAGCTCCTGGAAGGTCCCTGCAGCTCCCGGGTGCCCTGTCACCCCCCCGGGGTGCACGGGGGGACCCTGGGAACCCTCCCCAGGCCCGCGGGGGCCAGCCTGCTGCCCCCAGCCCCCTCGGAGACAGTGCAGGGTGATCGCGGCACCCGGCGAGGGACGGGGTAGGAAGCGCAGGCGCTCTGCCTGTTCCTGCCCGTCGCCTGCTCTCTGCCCGGTTACTGGCAGTTTCTACAGACGCCTCTGCCAGCAGCCGGTGGCCGACGCTTTGTTCCTCTGGCTGCCGGCTTCACCGGTGTCTTGATCCGAGAGGTGGCGAGGCCGTAGTTAATCACACCAACCTGATTATTTCCAGCTAAATTCCACCTTTCGGCCTGACCTTGCTACTTTAATGAACAGGACGCTGAGATTTTTTCTTACCATAAAAAATTTTGGTTGACCCCAAAAGTAAAAGATGACAAACAAACTGTGATATAAATAATCTGGCCTCTGGAAAAAAGCATTAAAGGTAACTTATCAATTAGCCCTTTTCTCACCCATAAGTCACCATACTGTAGCACCTGACCCCGGCCAGGCTGACATTCTATAACCTATTTGCCACCGTTCACGTATTAAATGGCTTCCAGTCACCCTAAATTTGGAGATTTTAATCTCCTATATTAAGTCAGTGGTTCTTAGTAATTCAGTGATTTTATTTTTATTGGCTTTGTAAATCAGAGTTATCCATGTCAGTGACCGTGGTCAGGGAGAGAAGCGTTTGTCTGTGAAATTGGGTTGACACAGACCATTGACTGTGATGATAACAGGTGATTTGCAGGGCTGGCTGGACAAGCCATTTACACCCAGCAGATTATAATATAACAATAAAAAGAGTTTCATTACTGGAAAAACAGTCAAAGCTACGGCACACCTGGACAAAAGGGGCAGAGTGGGGAAGGGATGCCCTCGCTCCGCCATGCTGGTGCTGAGCCCCTGGGGGTGGGGACAGGACCCCTCAGGGACACAGCCAAGGGTGCAGGAGCGGCTAAATGAGGAATAACGGCTCTGACCTCAGTCTGCGGGACGCCGGCCTGTGCCCGGTGCCCAGGGAACAGCCCTGGGTGCTGCTCCTGCTGCGGGACTGCCCTGCGCCCACGGGCTGCAGCATGCCCAGCCCCTGGGAACGTCCCCACCTGCAAGAAGAGGAACTCCCAGACAGGGAACATGCGCCATTTTTAAGAGCTATTGTGATTATTTCATTGGCTTGAGGCTAAACATCGATTCCCGCAGAGAAGTGGGCACCCCCGGGAAAACAACCTGGAATTAATACGTTGGCCCACCCGTGCCAGCGCTGCCTTTGAACGTGCTCCGGCGCCAACGCGGGCTGATGGCACATGTGGGCTCTGCAAGCAGGCAGGGCGTGGCGTTGGCCTCTCCCCAGCTGCCTGGGGGGGTTGTTCCAGGGTCCCTTCGAGGGCTGTGCCCCGGTCTGTGTGGAGGGGACAGGGGTGTGGGGACACGGCCTGAAGCCCAGGCACTGCGGGCGCAAGCCTGGCGTGAGGAGCGGCCACACCGCGACTGGCACCGTGGCACAGCTCCACCGGCACCGCGGCACGGCTCGTAAATCTGAGGCTGAGCAGTGGCTGGCGAGGCGGTGGGCAGCGGGGATTAACGGAGCGTGCAGAAGGCATGGCAGTCGCCTCGGCCAGCTCTGCCGGGAGCAGTCACTGAGGGCTGCCCTGAGCTGGGATTTACATACCGGGCTGGTGAGAACTCTCTGGTCTCCTCCCACTTTTGGTGGTGCGCGGAGGGTGCTCTGTGCATCCGGAGGGATGGGGCTGGGAGCTGGGAGCAGCTCGGATCGGCTCGGGAGGAGCAGCACCGGGATGAGGGTCTGGCTGGTGCCGGAGGTCCTGAGCTGGGCTGGGCTGTGCAGGGGCTGCTGCAGCCTCAGGACGCCCTCGGGGACAGCTCTGCAGCCCGCGTTGTCCCGCACGGCCCTGGGCTCCGGGGCTGGCACGGGGCTCTGGAGGAGACATCTCAGCCACCCCTCCACCAAACCACGCGCACCCAGCGCCTGGGAGCAGAGCTGCCGAGCCCCACGGTCAGCTGCAGCGAGGGGTCAGAGAGGCACGGACCTGCCGGAACGTACCGGCCCTGTACGATGAATATAATGTATAGAACGCATATGATATATATGATGCACCACACATCTGCCTGTGGTAGGAAGCACAGCCAGAGACAGTTTGTCATTCAATGGCCCTTCCCCAGAGGGGATGGCAGGTGGCGAGGGTGGCTGTGCCGCCTCATTCTGCAGATCTGGATGCGAGCCTTGTCTGCAGCGTTTCTTTATCCCCGTGAGTGTGGTCGGGGTGTCCTGGCACAGCTGGCGCGATGCTCTGGGGTCTGCGCTGTGCTGAGCACCCTGTAGCTGCCAGGGAAGCACGTCTGCGGGTATTTAGGAGGAGCAGCTCCCTGGCAGAGCTGAATAATGTCATCAGCTGTTGAACACGTGTTGGATGACCTTTCCCTGCACTCTCCACAAAACCCCATTAATCAGAAGAGCAGAGCAGAGCTAAGAACTCTTTAACAAAATTATTGTAATCTCTGGGTTTCTCATTCATCACGCAGCAGCTCGGCAGCCTCCTCACTCCCCGTGGGTGTCAGAGGATCCCCTGGTCTTTGCTTTGAAACACCCTTCCCCTTCCCCTTTCTGTCCTTCAGCTCTGCAGCCTTGCGGCTCCTTTGCCCGTCGGAGCTTTGCGCATCCCCACTCCCCAGGCTCGTGGGTTCACTCCCCTTGGCGGGCACCTCCTGGCCCCTTCCCAAACGGCTGGCAGAGCGGGGGGGCTGCGGGCTGGCGGGTGGGGGTGACGCTGCTGGCTGTCACCGCAGCAGAGACGCCAGGAGGGGAGCGGAGACACCATGGTGACCCCATCATGCTGGCAGAGTGGCGAACTCCTCCTGTGGCAAGTGCCCGCAGGTGGGCACACACGTGTGCAAGGGGATGCCCTCTCCGCCCTGGTGCAACCGCCCTGGCCCGTGGGGGGATTCCATGGGGGGGCCGCGGTGCTGGGGGGTGCCTGGGGCTGCGAGACCCCCAGCCTCGGGCGCTCCAGCGACTGCACATTGCAGAGTCCCCGGTGAGCCAGCGGCTTGTGGCGGGGCTCGCTGAGCTACTCCATCGTGGGTGATTCGGGCTGGCTTGGGTCTGTGATCCAGAGCCACCCCCGAATATTCTCACTTTAATGAGGCTGTGCTCTGGGGAAGGGGCTTGTCAAAGTTGGTATTTCTGCTGCAAGATGAAAGAAAAAATATGTAAATGAGAGGCAGTGAGAGAGAGAGAGAGATGGAGCAGATTTACAGCTGTGATCGTCTGCCTGGCATGGAAATTCCCAGGAAGACTGTTGCCTGGAGCACGCTCAGACAAGTGGCTGTTAACCCCGGGGTCCATGGGACCTGGGAGCACTCCGCGCTCCTTGTGGTGGGGTGTGAGGCTGAATTAGCCCTTTTCCCCAGGAAAACAGGAGCGCTGCTGGCTGCTGCTGGCACAGGGTGTCCTGGGAATGGTGAAGCACAAGCTGCTTGTGGCTCCCCAGGCACCAGGGCCCGCAGCTCCACTGTGGCCCCATGTCCCCAGTGATCCCTGGCCCCGGCTGTGCTGCCAGCGCGGGGCTGGGCTGCGGACATCGTCCCTCGCTGGCAGCAGCATGAGCATCCTCGGCCGCGCTCATTTAACATGCAGGAACCTGTGACAGCACTGAATCCCTCAGATGTGCTGCACAGATCTGGCGCCTTTGATTTGCGGAGTCTGAGCTTGTCCGGGTGTTTCTAATGAGGGTGCGCTGCAAAGCAACAGGATCTGGGTTGCTGGCTGACACTCTGCTTCCAAACTCACAAGAAAAGGAGATCAGTTGAGGTAACTGTTTGCCTTTTCAAAACTTTGCAAGCCACAAAGCGCGGGTCAAATGCAGACAGGAATAATTCTGACCAGAGCTTGCCTATTGCTCACACGGGAAGCCCGGGGGCTTCTCTGCCCAGCGACCTGCCAGCGCCCGGCGCGGGGCCGTGATGGGTGATGGGTGATGGGTGACGGGTGACAGGCAGGGTGGGAGCTCCTCCACTGTGGCAGCTCCCATCCCGCCCCTGCCACCGTCCCAAGCCACCAACCCTGCCTCCCCACTGCGGGCAGGGAAAGTCTCCAGCCCTGTGGCATCTCTGGCCAGAGCCCCCAGATCTTCCTTGGTTATTGGTAATCACAACTCAGGACAAAGCCAAATTTTCTGATATCTTGTGGACAGGCCAGTTGGGGAGAAAGTGAGTTCAGAGGCTGCAGAAGGATCCCACTGGAATGTTTCATGGGGATAATGTGAATGTGATGGTGCAGAAAATACTGCAGGAAAGCTGGAACAAAACAATGAGGGAGAGTTGTAATGAAAGATGGCATTTATACTTCAAATCATCTCCAGTTTTTCTGCTGAGAGTTTCATCAGTGCTGACACTCCCCTCACAACACCCAGGGCTGGCGTGGGAGGCGTTTGGCCAAGAGGGTCTCACCCAGTGCTGGTGGTGGCACTGCCCATGTCCTTTCCCCAAAGCAGGGGATGGCTCCTGCCCCCCTCCCAGCCAGCCCGACGAGGCAGCTCCCTGCCGTGGTTTCGGCGGGTCGGAGCCCCCCGTGAGCGCTGGGGCCGGGCGGTGTCGCCAGTTTGCCCAGCTCCGGTCCCGTGCAGTCACTGATCACGGCACCACAGACGTCCCCGCTGCCTTGCTGGCCAGGGCAGAGCTGGTCTCTGCCCCAGGACTTGCTGCTCCTTTGGCTGCGACTGCAGCATCCCAGAGCTGCTAATTACCAGCTCCAGTCCTTTTAATCCACACAACATCTTGAAGAATTAATTTTCAGCTGTAGAGCAGCATTCAGAAATATCCCCCTGGCATCTCCCTTTTCAGTAAGTCCCAGCTTGCAAGGCCTGTGCTTAATTAGTGACTTAAATACCCCAGAGTTCAGACTGGCTTGTTGTAACTCAAGTCCTCTCACGCTGCAGTGTCCCTGCAGACACCCCCAAGCACGGAGGATGTCACCGGGCTGGCGGTGGGGCTGTGCCAGGCTCAGGGGAGCCTCTTGCACATTGAACTTCGGTCAGGAGCAGGGATGAGCCTTTCTAAGGAGGATTTTTTCCTGCCTCAGAGAGCAGCAAAGATGGACCGAGTGGTCTCACATCCCCCCTCCCACCCCATCCCGGCTCTGGCCCCCAGCACAGGGCAGGGTGAGCAGGGCACTGCTGGCACCGGGGCAGTCGGTGTTGCCAGGGGTCGGAGCAAGAAAGCAGATGCAGTCTTAGGGGGTTTTGCTGCAGCACCAAACAGAGTCCCAGTGAGGTGCTGCCGTCCCCATGTCAGGATCAGCCCGGGGCTGGGGTCCGTGGCTGTGCTGACCCGTGCTGCAGAGCTGCAGTCACTGGGCTGCCATGGGAGGAACAGGCGGCTGAGGGGAGCCGGGGACTTTCCCAGGACACGGACCCCATTCTGGGGGCAGGGGAAGGTGCAAAGCGCGGCAGAAGAGCAGCAAGCGAAGGACGAGTAACTCGGGACTGTGGAGCCAAACACAGGCGTCTCAAATCCAGCAATTTTAAAAAGCATTTATCACAGCAGAGCAGTCTGAACTCTGGCCCCAGCACAGGCCACTTCTTCATGAGTAATCACTAGGTATAAGTAGAGCACATTAATAATGCACATATCGATCGGCTCCAATGCTGCACCACATACCTGCTTAAATCAATGATCCTGCTTAAGTACACCTACCACAAAACTTTCAAGAAATACCACCCCTACACTTGCACAACACTGGGATGTCACGTCCTAAATTTATTAATCGACAACGCTCCCATCACACCCATCTCCAGCCCTGGCCCTGCCCGCACCCGCAGTGACCCCCCCTTTGTCAGCCCCGGCCCCCGAGGGAGCGGGACGCTGCCCCTGAGCCAGCCGTGCCCCCAGCGCAGCGGAGAGGAGCCCGCTGGCCACCAGCACGGGCCCAGGGACGTGGGGACGTGCCCGCAGGCGCAAGGCACGGGACATGCTTAAACACAGATGCAAACGGCCACCCGGCGGGAGCAGAGGGTGAGATTTGCTCCGTGGACCACGTCATTCAACGGTTTACTTCAGGGCGGTTAAACACTGTTTTACATATTTATTAAATTGAAGACAGTTTCTTCCTACGGAAGCATATCAGCAATTATTCTGCCTGACAAACAGCCGCCGACGGCTGGAAGCAGCGTCTGACTTGCAGCACTTGCATTTTCTATATCACCCTGCGATGACGCTGCTCGAGCTGCGCAGCAGCACCCAGGAGCGCACAGAAGCAACGGCTGAAGGGAAAATTTAGGAAAAAACCATCAGGATGATGCCGGCACCAGGGTGCTGTACTCTGCACGCCCGACAAGGCACTTCTGATTGATGAGTCCTGCACTTCACTCCAATCTGTTCAGAGTTAGGCGATGGCAATCATTTTTTTCAAGCCTTGTCACATATAAAAGCAATTGAGTCAGCAGGCACCAGTTGTCTGGCACAAGAAGAGATTATATTTTTACAAGGTTTTGCAGAAGGTCTATAAAAGTTTGTTCTTTCTTTAAAAAATAAATACAGATATGTCAACGCCTCTCTGAAAGAAAACAGAAAAAAATTAAACTTGCAAATTGAAACATTATGTCTGCAGAAGATGTGCTTAAAGAGTCTTTCTATCACTCATATTAAATGACAAGGATTTTTGTGTATAAACTATGTTTTGGGCCAATGCCTTTGGAAAATGGGGAATTTCCCTGCTAGTTGTGGTCCCAGATTTGGAAACGCTGCTGTTGCTGAATGCTCGCTCCCATGGAGGAGAGCAGACGGGCCCTTCCCCTGCCCTGGGTGCTCTGCTGGGGTCCCCTCACTGCCCCACGCAGCAGGACCAGCCAGGGGGGAGCTGCAAAGCTGCTGGTGCCCCCAGTTTGGTGACAATAACCAGACAGGCGGGGACAGCCGGCCAGCGGTAGAGCTGGGGGTGGCACTGTGGTGGCACTGTGGTGGCACCACGATGCCCTGAGTCCCTAGGGAGTCCCCACAGCCCTGCGCCGAGGGACTGGCTGGGGTTTCTGTTGGGGATTGGAGCAGGAGCCGAGACAGAGAGTGTTGTTGCTTGGCTTGCGCTGCACCCAGCAGCACCCAGCGACACCCAGTGGCACCCCAAAGGAGGCCCGGGGGGCTCTGCCATGCCGGTCCCGCCGGGGCCTGTGGCTGCCGGCGTCAGTTCATTAGTGCCAGTGGCTCAGCAGTTGTTTGAGCTGTAGGAAACGCCGACATGAATCTGCAGCTATGGATTTTTTTTTGACAGAAGCTGACCCCTCGGGATTGCTGTTCATTATGTGTTCGAGAAGGAGCTACTGTAGTTATAGCAAATCTCTTTATAATGATCTTTCATTGTAGATGTAGAGTATTAATTATCAGAGGGTATTAAAAAAAGCATTAGCCCTCTGACCCCGGGAGATGCACACGGGCTTTTCAAGTGTCTCCCGCAGATCTATGGGGGCCGTGGGCCGTTCCTCAGGGCAGGGACAGGTGAGCAGCTGATGGGAGCTGAGCCTCCATGCCAGGGGCCACCCTGCTGGCAGCCCCTTGCCCGGCAGAGGGTCACTGGCCACAGTTTAGGAGCCCGTCCCAGGCGAGAACACCTCAGGTGTTGCACGGCCCTGGAGCTGGGCAGTGGAGAGACAATGCCCCCCTGCTCCTGGCCGCCCCTCGGGACCCTTTGGATCGCCCGACTGCCCTGCCCCACCACAGCCAGAATCTCCCTGGGGCGGCGACTGCCGAGGCCAGGGCCCCCCCTGCCCATCCGCCCTGGGCGGGAGGTGATGGGCACGGTGGAGGATCAGCCCCGCACACCCCACAGCACACGGCTCCAGTGGTGCCGGAGCAGCGCTGGCAGCCCTGCGCACCTCCCACCTGGACACACTCATTCTGAGCTTGAAATGCGTGTTAAAAGTTTGTTTTCACCTTCATTAATGCCAGAATTTATTGCAGAAGAGAGAGTTTCTTTATTTTAAAAAACCTATAGGTGGAACACGAGCAAATTGCTAGCTTTTACTAGCATATAAACTGGGAGAAACCTTTGAGATACATCTACATTACACTAAACTGCATCCATAATTCATACCTAAAGGAGAAATTTTTAGCTCCTTCGGAGGTTTGCTGGTATCTATTATTGATGGGACCATGTTAGGCAACAATAGACTCCCTCTTATTCACACGCCATTTACTGGTTGAGTCAGGCTGCAGCACCTCCGCTCAGCAGCAGGAGCTCTCAATTAGATTTTTGCAAGGATTTGGAAGGGATTTAGTTAAGCAGCTGGAGTGATGTAGACTGAGTGAGTTGGGAGAGTATTTCTAGAGGGATTCCCACTCTCGGTGGTTAATCAATAGATCAAGAACGTGAAAGACACTCGGAACAATTAGTTTCTATTCAGATCTCCAAAAGCAGCGTTTGCTCAGCAAAACTCTGCGGATACGAGCGTCTTCTGACCTGGGAATGCAGTAATCCATTAATCGCGGTGAGTGGCGGGCGGCCCGCAGGGGAGCAGAGGCTCAGGGCAGAATCGCCAGCGTTCAGCTGTGCACGATGCGGGCGGCCTCAGCTCCCGCCTGCCGGTCGTTACGGCCGCGATCGCGCCTTTGCAGACCTGTCAGAGCCGGCCGGATGCCGCCAGCGCTGCAGGGAGCCACTGTCCCTGTGTCCCCAGGTTTTGGGCTGATGGGGGAGGCTGGATGCTGGCATCTCCCTCCCGGGAGGTCCCGCGTCGGCATGCGGAGCTACCGAGAGCCCCAGAGCCCACAGCTGGGTGCTGCGGGGCCACAGGCATCCCCAGCCCCCCCTCACTCACAGCCCCCCGGGGTGAAGAGGTACCAGCCCTGAACCCCTCGGGGGGGTCTGAAAAGACTACGGAGGGATTGCACGGACTCCAAGCTGGGACCATTGGCACTACCAACCCCAACCCCTCTCTTCCTCCTTTCCCAAATGTGAAATTTAGCCAAAACATTCCTGAAGCAGCTCCGTGACCAGCAAAGAGCAAGAGGAATGGTTTGTGAAAAGACCTGCAAAATTTGTTTTTCTTTTGAAAATGTTTGAGGTTTTTTTTTTAGTTCAGTCAAAAATAAAAATCAAACAGATACTGAAATGTGCCCTACCATTATGGTGCATCTCATCTCCACCGACAGAAACAGGGCAGCTCCGGCCCCTGCAGGCCAAGGCAGGGCCAGGGCAGGGGGACAGTGTCCGGGTGGTCCCACAGCCGGGGCCGAGCCGTGCTCCAGGACACCCAAATCCCACCTCCAGGGCTTGGGTGAAAGGGACCATTTGGAGGGAGAAGAGGAACCAACAGCAGTTCTCCTCATGATTATGAATTAAGGAAACGTGTCTAGCACATGCACGTATTTACAGAGCATGTTAGCTTAAATCTAAGACAAAGGTTGCTGTTAACATAAAAATCCCATCCTTCCCAACCCATCAATTCTGAATTGAATTGGATCCAGGAACCACAATGCAAATCTCAGGGCTACAAATCTCGCTGACAATATGTTTTGTTCCACAAACAGATGCAAAGCCAAGTATAAAACCACACAACAATCCTTATCTGACAGATTTCCCTTTGATTAGCTTTTAATTGCTCATTAAGATTTGGGTGGTTTATGTCTTTTCGGCATGGCAGAGGAGCAGCGTCCCCGCAGGGCTGTGGTGATGGGCAGCCAGCAAACCCGGGCCCGCTCAGCCCGCCTCGGGTGCCGCTCTCTGTTTGGGTCCTGGTCTCCGTATCCCCCCTCCCCGCTGTATTTCAGTGTTGGGTAGCAGTGAGGATGGAAACAAATGATTGCTGAAAGAGCTGCAAACAAAATCTTTCTGGAACAAAACACATCAGTTGTTGTGGCTCAGAGCCAAGGCAGTTATTGCAGAATTTCCCCGGCATTACCCAGATCTGAGAGATTATGATTTTCCTCCGTTTGCCGGCTCAGCTGGAGGAGGGTGCCCGGTGCTGGGGCAGAGCTAGCACCGTCCCTGCCCTGGGGGTGCCACGCCGTGGGCGCAGGCACAGAGCTCCGGCCACTGCTGGGGGCGGGTGGGATGCAGACACGGACCTCCCTGTGCCACTGCTGCCGGCAGCGCCCACCCTCGCAAGCTGCAGGGGGGCGGATGCTCGTTTCAGGTGCGAGTGCCGGGATTAGCAGAGGCTGAGCACGTCAGGGGTCTCATGTTATTGTTTATGAGAAGTTTGCATGAAATTTTAGGATTTACAAAGTAGTCATATCATTTAATCCCCTTTAATGAGGTTTGGGGATTTATGGGCCAGACATATTCATTTGCAGCTCGCACAATTAACCTTGGTTAACCTATAAAGAAAACTTCAGGATAAGTTTGAATTCTTCAATCATTAAAGCCAGGTTGGAAGAGCGACAGCAGCCCCGGCTCCTGACGCTATTGACTGTCGTGTCCAGAGGAGCCGGCAGCATCCCTTGCGTTGGGGCGGTCCTGCCTCCCCACTGTGTCCATGCTCGTGCACACCCGTTCCCCGACAGTTTATCCAGGGATTAAGCGTCTGCGCTGAGCTGTGGCAGAGCTCGGCAGCGCCGCTGGGCCCGGAGCAGTGGCTGCTTGCCCAGGGTGCCCTCCCGACGGGGCCCTGCGGCAGCTCCGCAGGCAGATGCTCCTCTCCTGCCGGGCAGGGAGCCGACGGGAGCGAACCCCGACCCGGAGCCCCAGCGGACACCGCTGCTGCGGCTGGAAGCGCTTCACGGAGACATCAGCGACGGCACAGGGCACTCGGCTGCCAGCAGCGTGGGCAGGCAGCGAGTCCTGCGCTCCTGGGGAACACCAGCAACGCAGGCACGGATGGCTGAGGAGCAGCAGGGACACGGGGCACGGATGTGCAGGCACCTATGGCAGCAGGAGAAGCACCTCGTCCTGGACCCCGGCTTTGCTGCGGCGCTGATGGCCCTGAGGCCACCTGGAGCTCCCAAGCACAAGGGGATCCCTGTGCCCCGGCCGCAGAGTCCCGGGCTCCTCCGCCCGCAGCCCCCAGCAGAGCCCGTGCTGGCTGCCGTGGTTCGGGCAGCACCCACCGCGTTTGGAGGACAAAGCAAACCCGCGGCAGACGGCAGCACAGCAAAGCCTGCGGCCTGTGGGAGGGGAGAGCCCTCGGCGCGAGAGGGAACACCTGGGCAGCGTCTCCAGCCAGTGCTGACACCTGGGCAGTGCCGCCAGCCTTTTAAAGTTCTTGTAATTCCACAATAAATCAGTATGGTAATTTCTCTCTGCAATAAAGCCGCTATTCCCGTCGCAAGTTCTCATAACCGGCACCTCGATCTTTCTGTGCTCTTTGCTCTTTATTACCTTTCAATGACTTAAGCCCCTGAACTGAATAACTTCATCAAGGTGTCAACCTAAACAGATTTTTCCCTATAATGGCCCAACTCTCACAGGTTCTTAATGAAAAATATTGATTCCGAAGGATTAGTTGCAGATTTATGTGGTGGATGCTGATCCCTCTGTCACCTGATACCTTATCAGTGGATGAAGGAACTGATCCTCCCCGCATGGTTTTAAAAAAGCAATCACAGACTGTGTCAAGCAGGAGCTTATTCCCAGAGAAATGCATATAATGCTGCATCGGGATCAGATACGATGCTTAACAGATAGCTAATAGCGGGGCTGCGGAACGCCGGTGTGGCTGGGCCGGTTTGCATCTCCCCCCCACTGTCCCTCCGCTGCGGTTCCTCGCGGGCTGGCACTGCATGTCTGCTCTCGGGGGGAACAGACCTGAGCCGGCCCGGCGGGCTGGGAAAGCAGCACCCGGGCAGCCCCCGTGGCGTGAGTTCATGGGGGTTCAGCTCACCCCACGCACCCACACCGCCCTGTCCCTCTGCACCACAAACAGCCCTGTGTTCCTCAGCCCCCCCTTCTCCTCTGGGAAGAGCGGGGGACTGGTGCTCAGCATCCCAGCCAACCCCTCTGCTCCCTGCAGAACCCCGTCATGGCTGCACGAGTGTGTGGGAGGGAGGGCTGCTGGGGCCAGGTGATGGAAAAGCCATCTCTGTGAGGGCAGGAGCTCCGTGACGTTGTGGAGGGGTCACCTCGCCAGCCATGAGCACCCCACACTGGCTCTGGGGCCGCGGGGGCAGAGCCCTCTCCTGCCTCCTGGTCTGGACTGGGGGGGGGCATTTGACACAGGGAGAAGCTCCCGAGCTGGAGCGAGTTCCTGCGGGCGGCTGGGGGCTGGCGGGCAGCGTGGCATGCGCAGGGCAGTGCTGGCAAGCCACCGGCATGGCCCCAAACCGTCCCGTGTTACATTGCCCACCAGCAGCTCCGTGTCAGTCACCTGCTCTAAAGACCCTCATGAGCTTCAACCTCCGAGCTGGCGGATGATGCGGCACATCAGGGGGGTGCTGAGGGGACCCTGCAGCGCATCCCCCTGCCCAGGTCGGCAGGAACCCCCCAGCACCCATGGGGACGTGCTGTGGCCACCCCGCCAGTGGGTCCCCAGGCAGGGACTGGCCCCCCCGGTCCCCTGGGAGCAGGTAACCAGGTCTGAGGGGCTTCTGTGTGCGTGCAGTGGGGGAGACACCCGCAGCAATGGCGTTTAGTGGCAGCCACACACCCTATTATTAATCTTTTTTTTTTCCCCTCCCTTCAGAAACTTGCAGCTGAAATTAATACATAAATTACAGCCCGGAGTGAGGCGTTATAAATAATAGCAGAAGGGCTTTGATTATTTACATTTTTATGGAATCTGAACTGATCAAATACACAGAAGTCACCAGGCACATGGGAGAATTATGTCATGTTCAGACATGATTTAAAGGCCGCGCAAGAGAGACCCTTCCAGGAGGAGCGATCAGGCAGGGCTGGTCACTCTGGACCAGATGAGCGATGTACAAACACCACAAAATAAACCCCAGCCTTCCGAAACTCCAGAAAGAGAAGAGGAAGCCATGACTGCCCATGACATCAGCCCCTCAAACACCCCTTTGTCTCCCCGCTGCTTGCTGGGTGCGGTAATGAATGTTTTGGCAACAGCCTTGCTCAAAATCTAATAAAATTATTCAGGATTCTGTGAGGAGCCTTGGAAATAGAGGCTGTCCTACAGCAGCCGCACGCAACTATGGCAGCAGAGCTCTGCGTTTTGGGTTGATTTAAAACCTCATTCGTTTTTCATTAGCTCAGAATTGCTGCAGACGAAGGTTCATTTTTACTACGTGCATGGAAGGCGAACGAAAATCGGGATTTTGTTTCTCCCATTTGCTGAGCGTATGAAGTCACCCGATTTGAGGATGAAAGGAGTTATTTACTCCCAATCACCTACACATGACTGAGGGCAGGTCTACCCCTTCCTTGCTATCAAGTGACTTCCATTCCGCTCACCCCAAAGCAGCTCAGCCCCCGCCTGCAGCCGGTCCGTGGTCTGTTCGCGTCCCGCCAGCCCTCCCGGGGTGGCAGCAGGCAGGAGCTGCCCGTGCCAGGAGGCAGAGCTGGCGGAACCCCCCAACGGGGTGCGGAGGCCCCATGCCCACCCGCAGCCCCGGCACACGGCCAGCACCAGAACACTGTCCCCATCGCACCGACCCCTGTGCCAGCCACCTCCCCGCGCCCGCCGACACGCTCCTTCCTCCCCAGAGCAAGGGCCCCGCTTCGGGCTGGGCTGCTCTTCCTGATATTGTAATTTACACAATAATCACACTCCATTCACATTTCCAATTACTTCACCATTCAGGGTAGAAAAAACTATTCCACTGATTAAAACCGCAATAATTAAAATTGAGGCTTTGTGCTGCTTCTGCCTTTTAAACATTTTACAAACTCTCCCCCAGATTCCTAATTTCAAAGCTCCCGTCAGGTCCCAATTTCATGGCTAATTTGTAGAGCCATCGCCTGTGTAATCGTTAGTGCGGCCGGCGGGGGCCGGGCAGCGGGCAGGCTGGGGCGTTCGCGTGGTTCCTCTCCTGCAGTTATATATTTATTTCTTCACTTTTGCGTTACTGTTCTGCAGGCACTGGGGGTTTGCCAGCACGCCGGGCAGGGGGGGCTGAAGGGCCGGGTCACCCCCACTTCATCCGTTCTCAGGAGGCCAAGCCATTGCCCCCATTCCCCTCCAGGGGTTCCCAGCCCTGCCTGTCCCCTGCCTGTCCCTGCCTGTCCAGCACCTGGAGCCACTGCTTATCCCTGAACTGGGGGAAATCGGTTGAGCTGTAACCACAGAAAGCTCTTTTCCAGCTGCCTACCTAAGCAGTGAGGCCGTAACGCAGCTTGATTCTGATTTTTCCTCCCAGTCTCAGTTTGCCCGCCAATTTCTTCCCCAAAAGTCGGGTGCACCCTGGGTCCTGACATGCCCTTTGTTTCTGATGGAAAAAGAAGAGTGGAAAAGCAGCACATATTTTGTATGCAAGAATAAATAAGTATGGATTTTAATTACTTCTAATTGAGTCTCCAGAATTCAGACAACTTCCAAATTAACACCAATTAACATAGTATACTTGATATCCCATAACATTTAATTAAACCTCTTAAAATAAGATCTGTAAAGCTCCTTTCCAAGCTTCACAGAGACAATCCCATCAGCTGCTACACCTTGAAGGTGTTTGAACAGAATCCGCGTACAAGCAGCAGTTTCAGAGCCTGCTGCGGGTCAGCGCACGTCCGCGGCAGAGGTGATCTTCGGGTACTGCTGTTAATGCCCTGGGCCAGTGAATGTGGCACGGAGCGGGGCTGCCAGGGCAACCAGAGCACTGGCTGGGCACTGAGGAGGTCCCGCATGGCCACTGGCTGCTGCTGGTGCCCCCCCACCCTCGCCGGGAGCCCACGAGCACTGGGGCAGTGGCGCTGCTGTCGCGGTGGGGCTCGGCGGAGGCTGCCAGGGGGACATGGTGGGGCGAGGAGCTGTAGGGCGGGAGAACCCGCCTTCGCTCCCCCCGGGCCCCTGGGGCTCAGGCACCGCAGCACAGGGTGCTGCGGAGACGCCCCGGGGGCTGGCAGGTGATGGACGGACCCGGTTTAGCCTGGGCCCAGTTTGGGTCGAGCCCAGGGTGCCCGTGCACGGGTCTGGCAGCCACTCGCACAGGGCCAGGGGCTGTGGGCCCCATCCTGGCCATGAGGTGAGCTCGCTGGGAGTGGGCACCTGGCGCATTGCCCAGGCACAGATATACGGCCCCTCCAGTCCTCGTTTATTGTACAACATCCCTTGAACACTCTCCTTCCTCGTCACAGCCAATTATGCAAGACCAACAAACAAGATGTGGCTTTGGAAGTAAACCTCTGGTTGGAAGCCAGCTGAATAGCTGCTAAAAATTGGTATTTTTCTGCTTGTCACCATCACAGATCACAACCCTTATAATTTGCTACCTACAGCTCTCTGCTGGATGCACATTTCTTGTCCCTAACCTGCATCTAAGACAGAATCCAGCTGTGCAAAATCATATTTCACTTTATTTAGTGTCATGGAAACCTTTGCCTAGACAACAGAGGCACAATGCCAGCCCAGCGCAAGGCGCTCTGCTCCGGTGCAGACTCGAGCAGCGGGGAGAGTGCGGTGAGTCACCGCCCACGGCCCCCGCTCAGCCCCCGCCCGTGGCACGAGCCCCACCAGCGAGCTGGCCAGGCGGCTGCGCTTTGGGGCCACCAGCCAAAACGGGAGCACCTCCGGCTGTGGGCATCCGTCCCCCTGGGCCCCGAGCTGTCACCTGGGGCTCGTTCCTCCCGTGCTCGCGGGTCTCCCCCAGGAGGTTTGTGGGGTCCCAGCCCACTGGGGCGGGCTCCATCAGTGAGGCTGCCAGAGCCCTGGAAATAGAAGCCTATAAATAACAGGTAAGGGAGGCAGCCAAGGGTTCTGGGAAAGGCCTGGTGTAGCATCCATAACAAATAAATTATAAAAACCTGATGAACTAATACACAGCTCCCCCTCCACTCCGGCAGGCTGCTGACCTCCAGCTCTCAACCGCGGCAAAGCGCCAGGAGACAAAAATAGCAAAAAACACCAATTAAATATTAAAACTCACAAATGTAATGCAGAACAGGAGAGGGGAAGGGGCCACGTGTCAGCTCCAAAGGCAGGGATGAGCGCTCGACCCAGCGTGAACGGCTTTTCACCATCTGCAAGTAATAAGGACGATTTGTATTGGAGATTAAAGACAAACTTCCAAACTCACTGATAATGAAAACATTGGATGCTAATGACAGCACTAAGGGTGCAATGGAAATCCACTGACCCTTGGGGTTTCTTGCACACCTCCTCCTGACACTCTGCCTGCTTTGCAATTCCTTGGCACCTGGATTTGTTCTGCAGCTGCTGGAGGCAGCAGACAAGGAACTGGGAGAGACACAGCACACCTCCTGACCCCCAGGACCTCCTGCCCCCAGGACCTCCTGCCCGCTCCCCCACCTCCTGCCCCCCGGCAGCCTCGCTCGAGGAGCCATGTGTGAAGGCAGCGTTGCCCACGCGGGTGGGACAGGGACGCACCGGCCGGTACAGCACCAGTAGAGAATCCAGCTAACCCAAGGGCTCCTCGTGGAAATGAGGCTTTAATTAGGCGAGAGTGAATCATCTTCCTCAAAGACAGAAAAGAAATCAGGGCCTTTAAAAAGGGGATTTAGCCAGGACATGTGCTTATTGAACGTGGAGATCAGATCTGCTTTGAAGAAGGAGCAGAGGAGGAAGTTTGACTCCCCAAGACACGTGGAGCTGCACCACCACGTCCGCCTCCCCCGTGGCCTCCAGCGGCACCGCTCACGCGTGGCACCCGGAATGCGGCTCTGCCCAGCCGCGCCGGAGCCCGCAGCCCTGCCAGGGTGTGCGGAGCGTGGGGTGACCCCACTCCGGCCACCAGCACCCGCTCCGCAGAGCACCCGCAGCCTCGGGGCCCAGGGACACACCAGCCCCCTGGATCCAGCCCCGGGGAGCAGCCAGGGCACCCACGGGTGCGTCCAGCTGGAGGGACCGTGGGGCCCAGCACCACTCCGGGGATGTCCATCTCCCACGGGGGCTCTGTGCACCACTCACTGCCCATGACACCACCCGCTTGACATTTAAATGAGAGGAAGAGACTGGGAAATGCTGCCCAGGAGTGAACGTCGTGGGGCGCCGCAAGACACTCGCCCACGTTTAACGCACAGACAAAGTGCTGGAACACGATAAATCCAAGGTTTGTGCTGCTCTGTTTGCAGCTTCTGCAGCACCGCGCATGGTTCTGCTGCCCAAAGCTGCTGCTTGACCAGGCTTCAATGGATGCTTTTCAAAGTGATTTAAAAGGTGATTTTTAAACATCACATGGTGACAAGAGAAGTACTTGTGAAAAGGGGCCGCAGCGGGTTGTGACGGAGTGCAATGAGAGAGCTTCCCTCCAGCCCCTCTCCACCGGGAAGTCTGCAGGGACACTCACAAACTTCACTGTAAATAACCCGGAGGTAGCACTGACGGGAGCTGCGTGGCGCTGCCATCAGACCAGCCCGGGAGCAGGGGGATGCCCCCGGCCGCACACCCCGGGGGGACGCTGGGATGGACCCCCTGGGGCTGGGGCTGGGGCTGGGGCTGGGGGCTGCACGCCCCCTCCTCTGCAGCCCGGAGGCGTCAGGAAGGACAGACCGGGGTGGGAGGGAGGTTCTCCCTGTTAAAAGGTGGGGAAGAGCAGTGCAAACAACAGGCAGATCAGTTTTTCGCAGCCTTTAAAGTGTTATCGCATCTCAGGAATAAGCATAAAGGTCAAAATCATTAGTGTTTGAGTTCTGAATTAAATCCATTGCAATTAGCAATGAAAAAGATAACTGGAGATGCTGTTGAGATAACAGAGCAGGTATCTTCTGTAATTGATAATTACTAGGTGTAAAGACATGTGCACTTGCCTTGAAAAGCATAATTGTTTCTCATCTGAAGAGATTGCTTTATTTTAATGGTCTGCAATTATTTTTATTTTAGACCAACTGGTGCCAACATCTGTAGCCTCACACCAGCCCGTTTCTACAGGCAATTGCTGCAATTTGCCACTTTGCCCCCCCTTACCTACGAGAGGATCTGCCTGTTGTTGTTGGAAGGGACAGAACTGGGGCTGTTCTCTAAACCTTACAAGGAAATCATGTGCCAAAAGCACATTTGTGGGCATTTTTCCTGGTCCGGTTCTGCGTAAGCTCCAGGTACGCCTGGGATCTTTGTACATGAGGCTGTCTGCGGCTCCCCTCGCGTGCTGAATGCCAGCTGAGAGCCAGGAGCAGGCACCCGAGGAAGAGGAGAAATGGAGGCAGCATGGCCAGAGCCTGGTCCTGCCCGAACGCGTCCCTGGGCTCTGCCTTAAACCTCACCCACCTCTCCGAGCTGAGGGCGAGAGGCAAACGCTGCCGAGTCCCTCCCATCAGAAGGAGACTGCAGAGCACCCTGTGTCCTGGTGGAGAATCTCTGTATGCTTCGAGGCATAAAAGTTTCCTTTCAGTGACCTCCTGAATGCCTCCTGCTGCTTCTGCACACCAGCAGCTGGCCCTGGGACGCTGATGAAGCAGGAACCGCTTGTCCCTTCGCTTCGCCTGGACCCCAGCCCGGGAGGAGCGCAGCACCGCTCACCGGCACGTTCGCCTGCGCGGCACAGACCGGGCAATTATTTCATCAGTGCCGAACGGGCCAACTCCTCTTATCTCTGCTTTGCACTGCGACTGCCAGAGACACCAGGTCTCTGTGCAATTGCCACTTGGGCTGATAGCATCCTGATATTATGGCCTTGAACAATCAATGAGCATCGATCGTGTCATTAGTGCGCAGCCTGATCAGGGAGCAGGCAGGATCTGCGAGGTCTCTGCCTTTCCTACAGCAGAGAGCTTATCTCCTCCACGAGGACAGATGCAGGTGGTGGCTCTGGGGATGAACCGTTGTCCCCACTGTCAGGTCTGCAGAGCTGTGTTACGAGCAGCAGCAGCAGGAGCGGGAGCAGGAGGGTTTAGATCAGCCTCCAACTGCCGGCTCCTCTGCCAGTGCCCCAGCTCCTCTGGCTTGTGCCCTTTGCCCCCAGCCCCACGGGGCCGGCAGCTCCAGCCGGCAGCAGGGGGGGCCACAGCCCCCCACCAGCCCTTGGGCAGGTCCCTGGAGAGCGGCTGTGTCACCATTAACCAGGAAAACAGCAATTTGCCTGAAGTGGACACGCTTCGTCAATGCCAAGAGGAGCCAGTTATCGTTTCATAACCTTGCGTGCTGTCTGATGACAGCACATACCTCTGGTCATTACTGCAGGTCCGTCAGGTGCCGTGTGCCCAGTGTGCCGCCCTCGGAGAGGGGGTGAGAATGGGGCAAAATGGGCGAGAACACAGGCAATTACTGCCACTGGGAGCTGCCGGACCACGCTGCCATGTGCCAGCCCCCGCGGGGGAGGTCGGGGCTGCCCCGTGCCCCAGTCCGGGACAAGGCCAGGCAGAGGTTCCCCTTTGCCCGGGAGCGGCCTGCGTGGCTGGCACAATCCTTTGGGAATCGGGGGAGCGGGAGGCACCCATGGGTGCAGGCCCTTGTGCCGCACACGCCACAGCAGCCAGCCGGGCTTTGCCAGCGCTGCCATCACGCGCAGAACTGCCCCGTCTGTTTGCAACGCACAGCAGTCAGGTTTGATTTAAATATTTGCTCTGCTTATGCCAAATAGTTGTTCAAAATCTTTGGGGACATTAATATTTATGCATGAGTTTTGAATAAATCTGTTCTGATCGAAAGGTCTCGCATAATTGTGGTTCATTGCTGCTGTCCAGGACCCTTCAGAGCCCACACAAAGTGGCAGGATGGAGCAGGGCCACGGCCGGCCCGCGCCCTGACCTTTGCGAGAGCGTGTGCAGGGCAGTCCTCCTGTCCTTCTGTCCTGCTGTCCTCCTGCTTTCCTCCTGTCCTTCTGTCCTGCTGTCCTGCTGTCCTTCTCCTGTCCTCCTGTCCTGCTGTCCTTCTGTCCTCCTCTCCTTCTGTCCTCCTGTCCTGCTGTCCTGCTCCTGTCCTGCTGCCTTGCTGTCTTCCTGTCCTCCTGTCCTGCTATCCTCCTGCTGTCCTTCTGTCCTGCTGTCCTCCTCCTGCACCCGAGGAAGCAGCCAGCCACTCTGTCACTGCACCAGGGCTCTGGGCTCTCCACACCAGTGCCCTGCCTGTAGCGCTGCCTGTCCCTGTCCCTGTCCCTGTCCCTGTCCCTGTCTCTGTCCCTGTCCCTGTCCTTGTCTCTGTCCCTGTCCTTTCCCCGGGGGGTGCCACACCACCCGCCAACGGCCGCAGAAGCCCTCAGGCTGGCCAGGCCCAGAGTTTCATGGTTTCTGCTCCCCGCTTCACGGGCAGCAGCTGAGACCCATCCCCCAGCCCCTCCACAGGCCGTTGGTACCATGTGCCAGGCACCGACAGAGCCAACCTGTGCTCCCGGCTCCCTGTCCCACCGCCCCCCCCCCCCAGGAACCCAGCGGCTCTGGCCACCCCCAGCCAGCGCGACGTGACGGGGCAGTGGGATGCAGGGGGATCCTCCAACCCATCGCGGCGGTACCCAGATCCTGCAGGCTGGGCTGAGCCCCCCTCTCCCGCCAGTACCTTGGAGCCGTGCTCTTTCGCCCAGGGTAGGCTGTGATTAAAGAATGATTCATGTTCCGCACGGAGGGTCCTTCCAGCAATCCGTCTCCTGAATTAGTTTCTCCTGCGCAGAGGTAAGTAAATCAGGGCGGCTGGCGGCGGGCCCGGCCGGACAGTGTCACCCCGGGGCCCCCCCGCGGGTGATGAAAGGCTGTAATCACCGCTGCGGGGGGGCTGCTGGCAGGGATTTATCACCCCCGTGCTGCTGACACAAACACAGTTCGGGGAAGCAGTGGCAGTGTAATTATTCTGCAAATATAATTAGGTACAGATGTAGTGAATAAGTAATACTAAAATATATTTATTTCCCACTATTCTCCCGACTCCTGCAGCCCATTAAAATGCGTTATTATGATAATTTGTCAGGAAAATGACAACATTTATTAATGCATTAAAGTTAATTCCTAGTAAATTAGTAATTGGCTAAACAATGCCACTCAGATTACTGCACTGGGGCTTTTAGCAAAAGAGAGAAATGCAAGAGGAAAACAATTTGTTTTCCGTGGTTTCTCCCTCTCTCCCCCGCGGCGGCTGCAGGCCGGGGTGGCGGGGTGGGAGCGCGTGGCCGGCGAGGATCCCCACACACCGGGGCTGCCTGCGCCGGGCAGGGACCCCAGCGGAGCCTGGGTGGGACGGGAGCCCGGGCACCGGGGTGGGGACACGGTGGAGATGCTGCTTCTGAGCCTTCGGGATGTGTTTGAAGCTTTCTCCGAGCACAGGAAGCTCTGGGGAAGCTGAAGCCGGAGCTGGCCGCAGGCAGCTGCCCGCGCTCCTGGGGACCAGCTGTCGATGGGGACGTGTCCAACCTTCCCATCTCCCCATTAGACACCCGGGATGAGCCTGTTGCTTTTCCCCCTCTTTACACAGTTGCACAGGGAGAAGGAGAACAGCCGGCAGCGTGTGGGGTGGGCGAGGGCATGGCCGGGCAGGGCCCAGGTCCCCTCCGCCTGCCGAAGCTGCGGCTGCAAAGTGCTGCCGATTCCCGAGCCCGTTATGGACAGGCCCAAACCTCGCAGACCGCTGATGTACATGCTGAAAGACCCAAAATGTTGAAATCCAGGAAATTATATAATTTTTCATGTACACAACTGGAAATATTTATTGCAAAAGATAAATGCAAACACGCATTTGCACCGTTGCTCCTGGCTGTCTGGGCCCTTTACACTGACTGCAAATGTAATCTTAGCAGGGCTGTTTGGGATTTAAATGTTGATGTCATTTCTGTTTGAATGCAAAGAGCTTCAGCTATTTGTTAAGTCCAGCTCCTCCAACCCCAGCTTTCCATCTTGTTTATTATACAGAAAATAACAGAGTGATGTATGAGTCATCTTCCCTGGCACTGGGAAGAGAATTTCAATTACACTCTTTCTTAAAACATTCACACAAAGTAAACTCACATTCTTAGAAACATTTGTGAAACGCGGCCAGGAGAAGACCCGGAGAGGAGCTTGAGAGGATCCTCTCAGCAGCACCTCGGCTTGCAGCTGCGGCTAATGAGCCTTTGAAAAC
Organism: Strix uralensis; assembly: GCF_047716275.1. Taxonomy (NCBI): domain Eukaryota; kingdom Metazoa; phylum Chordata; class Aves; order Strigiformes; family Strigidae; genus Strix; species Strix uralensis. Next base: position 20,653,549 of record NC_133987.1, read on the forward strand.
AAAATGCTTTGTCTACATTTTGCTTTTCATGCAACTGAAACAGCTGTTTGCAGCACCAAAGTGAACATTAAAGCCCGGTGTTGAGCACGGTTACCCTGTCCCCCCACAGCCGTCCCAGAGCAGGACATCGCATGAACACTGCTGAGCCCTTCTGTCGCTTCCTCGTGCTCCCCTTCCCACCCTCCCGGCTAGTGCAGGCAGGGAAAGGTGGGCAGGCAGGCAGGAGGGCAGTAGGAGGGCAGGCAGCAGGGCAGGAGGGCAGGCAGGCAGGTGGGCAGTGGCCAGCCTCACCACAGCCCCCACCGGGCACTACCCTCCTGCTCCCTGGCTGGGGCAGGGCACTCGCAGGAGTTTTTCCTGATTTTGCCTCTTTTGCATCGTCTTCCATGTAACACTTTTATGGTCAGAATGTCTCCAGGTGCCCACGTTTTTCAGGGGTGCGGTCACACAGCTCCCCTGGCAGGCTGCTCCCTGATGTACGGCATGTTGTCACTGAGCCCCTCACTGGTCCCTTCACACCCCCCGAAGGCACCCTCACCCAGCAGGATCCCGCGGGGGCACGCTGCACCTCATCCCCATCTCACTTTATCTGGGACTGAGATTTCAGCCACTTCACAGTCTAAAAATAATACAAAATAATAATAATAGACGACCCCCAAAGGCCCCATTTGGCTCATTTTAAGATGAGATCTACCAGAGCTGCCCCTATTTTCCTGGCTAATTTTGCCCACTCTGGGTTTTGTCCCTCTCAGCCATGCTGCAGCTGTTTTGGGGGACACCCTGCAGCCGTGAGCAGCCGGGGGGGGGCAGCCCGGTCGCTGGGGGGGACTCCCCACCCCGCTGGCTGCAGTGGGTGGCTGGGGGAGCAGGCCTGCCTGTGCGGGCAGGCTGGTGCAGGCAGGAGAGCGCACGCCCAGCAGCCTCTGTCCTTGCTCCGGGGAGGACGTGGCGGCAGGCAGCCATGCACCACAGGCCCAGGTGTCTACTAACTGATTAGAAATGACATTTGACTTTACCACATAATAAAAGTTTCCACTTATGACCTTTTCTACATTTATTCCACACGCTCCAAGATTTCATTCAGAAAGGTCATCAACAATCTTTTATCCCCAGCAGCAGCATGCAGATGCTATATTTATCATACCAAACTGGCACTCTGGGTTCAGCCGGTGCCAAACTTTGGAGATGCTCAACAACTAAATTTCAGAGGTGGCTGCGAAGGCAAGAGCCCTCTCTTCACAAATTGCTTTTCCTGGCTGCTAATGCCGCCTGCTCCCCGACAGACCCGTGACTCGCTGGAGCATGGTGGGGACGCTGGCTGTGATGGGGGGCAAAGCAGTAGGGTCAGCGGCTGTGGGTGTCCCGTGGAGAGGCGAGCACAGCGGCATGCCGGGGCTCCGGCCGCTGCTGACACCTGAGCCATGTACCCCCTTGGGCCTTCCGGAAGGGAAGGGGACAGCGCTGCGGGGCCGCGGGGTCCCGGGGAGGCGGGGGTGGGGGCCGAAGCCAATTCCACAGCCCACACCAGTTGCCAGGCAGGATCGTTGCTGGGGGACCACCCTCGCCCCAGCTGCTCCCCACACACCTACGTAACGAAGTACCTGAACTGAACTCATGGCCTTGGTTACTGCTGTCTGCACCCAGTGAAGTTGTGAGGACACGCTGGTCCTGTTCCTTCTAATTATGAGTTTTACACCACATTAAGTTTCTAAGAGCAGATGCTTTTGCCGTGTACCCTGTGAAATGAAGATTACTGGACTTGAACAAAGCTGCCAACTTCATTTCATTAAAGCTCCTCTTGCTTTGGTGCCCAAGGAGTGGTCCTTCCCCCCAGCCAGGCATGGCTCTCGCCTCCGTACCCCTCGCACCACCCTCGCACTCGGCAGCGGTTCCTGCTTTGTTTGGAGCTGCCCGTTGTTTTCTCCCCGGGGCCCGGTGTCTTGCGGACACATCGGTGAGCAGCCGGCGAGCGGGAGCGGTGAGCCAGGCCCTGCAGCCCCGCACCTCTGTGCAGCACAGCCGCGGCAGCGCCCGGGCCCGGCAGCGGCTGGGGAGAGCAACCAGCACAATCGGCGCCAGTTAATCGATTTCCCTTAATGAAAGTGCCAGTCACAGCCTTCAGGTTTGGGATAAATAATGATTTCCTCCCTCTCCTCTTCTGTTCCTATGTGGGGGCTCATCAAGCACCCCCCACGTCAGGGTGAAAGGGTGAGAGACAGGTATGAGAGAGGTTTTCGCGTTTGACGTGCCAAAAAGTTAGTGAAAAATCAGAGGTGACAAGGGGCCGGGCTGCACCTCTGAAATTGCACGAGCTTGTAATTTGGTTAAAGCCAGAGCATGTCTGTGCTGTTACACCCTCGTTATCAAGTGTCTCTATTACTGAATGCACAGCCAGGACGGCGTTGCCCGGACTGCCAAAGGTTACTGTTCTCATTAAATACCAATCTGGAGTAACTCAAGTGAGCTTAGAAAGCTCATTTTTCAGTCGTTGACTTATCTAGGAAAATAAACACACAGCCCTTGGTGGGTGTTGGATGAGCAGCTCAGTGTGAAGCATCTCCCTTGTTTAAAGAAATCTGCTCCTCTGGGCAGGGAAAGCCGAGGGTCAGGCAGGGAAAGCCGAGGGTCAGGCAGGAAGGCCACGGAGGCCGTGGAACACCGAGCCTCGCCATGCTACGTTTGCCCTGGTTTTGTTTGTGGGCGCCCCAGGCCCTGGCTGCGAGGGGGGACACCCCGTCCTCCGCCTCGGGAGACGTCTCTGCAAAACCGGGCAGGGGGAGCAGGGAGCCGAGAAGGGGTCGGTGCCCGGTGTGCCTGCGGGTGGGATCTCCTGTGGGACCCTGGCTTAACGCTTAAGGGTTTAAGGCCGGTTTCCCAGAGATGCGGGGATGCGGAAGCGCAGAGCCTGGGCAGGGCAGGCAGCAGTGTCCCCGCAAAAGCCCACTGCTCTCTAGTGTTCAGAGCACAGCACTTTGCTGGCAATAACCCGTTCCAGGAGTGGTGACACGCGCTGCTGCAGGGACCCGGGGATTTACTCCCCTCACTGCTACTACAGCCCCCGGGTCTCGGCTGCGCCCACCCCAATGCAGGGCTGCAGCCGCTGAAGGATCCATGTGAAGCGTTAAGAGCAGGACTCCAGCCTCCCGTGGCCATCAGCATCACACTGTGTGCTGTGCTCACTTCTATCGCACCTCTTATCCCCAGAGCCGCAGCCGGGTGCCCATGAGCACCCACAGCCCAGCCCGGCAGAGACAGCCGATGGCCCCATTGCGGTGCTCAGCGAGTCACCCACCGTGGCCGTGCCCGCTCGGGCAGCAGCGCCGGGTGCCAAGGAGCTCTCCAGCCAAAACCACAACAGAGAGACTCTGTTCAGGACGCAACCCTGTCAGGCCAGAGGCACTGAGCGCGCTGGGGTTTGGAGAGCTTGTTTCTGGGACTGGTGAATAAGGTGTCACCTCGTGTGGGCAGCGGGACAGGCTGGCTGTGCATGCTTGAGGGAACAGCGTTAAGTCAGTGGGAAGCCCAGGCGGTTTGTTAGGCACCGGTGGCTTTGGAAGTAACAAGGAAGAATAAAGGGGATTGACTGATGGATATAGAAATCAATAGCCCTGAAATATTTCATCCAAAGCCTCCTCCAGGTGACTGCAGAAAATGTTACATCTAAATCAGGTTCCCAGATGGCCCAGGAACCAATATAAGTTGTGTTGTTTGCTAGTCCCTCACACTTTCAGACAAGGTGTGATTTAAAGGGTTTATGCTGAGAACGAAGGTGCTGAAATGTGTGAGCCTGCAGGGCGGGCAGCCAGGGAGGCACGGCGGTGAGCTCTCCCCCGGAGCAGCAGGTATTTATAGGGCTGGGAAGGCGCTGCAGGCAGGAGGGGGGCTGAAAGCAAGGACAGGAAGGGAAAAGCGAAACTCCCTCTTGTAGGTACAGACACAGAGGGGAACACCGAGACCTTTACACCGAAAATCACGATGGACTGCAGGACGATTCAGAGCTGGGCATCTGCCTTCCCGAGGCACTAGGCACTGCGGCTGGCACCTGGCAGGAGCAGGAGGAGGGGAAGGGACGTACCACAGAGGAAGAGCATCCCCTACCCAGCGACCACACGGCACAAGCACCGCTGTGGTAACCTCGTGTGTGTTTCTGTGTGTGCAGGACATGGCCCTGACAGCCTGAGCCCTGCCCCGGAGCACGTCCTACACGTGCCACTGGGGCAGCACGGAGGGGCTCAGGGGGACGAGCTGAAAATACCATCAGTCTCCTTCGGTCACCTGAAGAGCCCAGCAAGAGCCCAACTGGCAGGGACAGGCCCGATGCCCCGGTCCAGCATTGTGTGGAAACGGTGTTTCATGGATAACACAGAGCCCTCGGCATCCACCCTGCAACACACACAGCAGCAGTTGGGTTGTAAAGCCCGAAGAAGGGTTTAAGGGCAGCTGGAAGGGGTAAATCATTGTGGGTGAGGAAGGTACTCAAGAGGAGGTCAGCAAAAGGACTTCATAGAGCATGAAGGCTGCAGGGCCACGAATTCAGCTCAGCCGCTCAAGAAGGCAGCCTGGCCCAGCGGGTTTGGCCGAGCTCTGAGCGGCTGCAGAACGCTCCGGCTCTTCTCAGGGACAGGGACACAGCAGCAAACTGGTGCAAAAATCTCCGTGCTACAGCCTTCTCCCACTGATTTTATTTTTCAGTGTATTCAGTGCTGCAGTTTTGTTTCCACTGCTGAGGTTTCTGGGCACAGATCCAAACTGAACGAGGAGAACAGCGCTGCCTGCTGTCACCCCTGCCAGTCCCTGCCTGCCACCGCGGCAGCCGCTCTCCCAGGCCCCGGCGGGGGACAGAGGTCACAGCAGATCTTGTGCCCTGCAGGGCTCCAGCCAGCTAAAGCATTTTTAAAGCCTCTGTCAGATCCTAAGTAATGTGGGAAGGTTTTTCTTTTAAAAAATGTTTTTTTCAACTCATTCAGCTGTAACGTTGCAAATGTTGCAGTCACACTGTGACGTATGGTGGTGGGAAGCTGTGCCCCCTGGCAGTGCTCCCCAGGACCCCAGAGCTCCTGGCACTGGTGCATTCTCCTTGGAGGCAGAAAGCAGCTCCTGAGCTTTGGGCTTGTGTGTGGTTTGTGGTTCGCACCCGTTTTCTGTGCCAGCTTTTTGCAATGCGTGAACTGGGCCAAATGTTCCCAGACAAAGGCTACAGGATTTCCAGCCTTTCGCACGCGTGGCCCCAGGGATGCAGCTTTCTGCAGCGGAGCTGCCACGTCCTTTTCTGATCGTGCACTGGGACACTGCCGCAGTAACAGCCTGCCAGAACCCAAACGCACCGTGTTCACCACCGTGGTGGGGCCAAACACGTTGGAGGGTGTCTGAGGGGACGGGAACCTGCTGTTGGGTGCCCCAGGGCTCACAGCAGCCTTGGGAACTCGCTCCCTCGGCTGCGGGTGCTGCAGTAGGGTGGGACCCAAGGTTCTGCTGGGGGCAGTGGGCCGGGGGTGCCGGCACCTCTCCCCTGCTCTGGCCGCAGAGGCTGCAGGCAATGTTTTAGCAGTTTGACCAACGAACACCGTAACCTGCTGACGGATGGACCACGCGTTTTAGCATGAATCACGGGCCTAACATGGTGCTAACAGTTATCAATTATCAAATAAGTCTTTGTCACCGAGGCCTTCAGAACTCTTTGCGGGAAGAATGAAAGCTATTTTTTAAATATTAAGCGATCGATCTATTGAGTAAGTGGCAAGGGATAACTTTCTGCCTGTGTGATGCTGTGTGACGAGTGGTGGTGGCGGAGGCCGGGCCCCGGGGCTGAGCCGGGCTCTGCCGGGGCACCACATGCCACTGCCCGTCCCTGGCCGAGGCGAGGGACACACGGACACAACCGGGCGGCAGCAGCGGGGCCAGGCCCGGGAGCAGCAATTAGTGACCAGTCAGCGCTACACGCGCCAGGGAGAAGCGCAGCCGCGGCTCTGTGCTCCCGCCCAAGCCAGGTACCGACTCCTAAGCGGGTTTTGCCCCGGGAAGCCATCGCGCTCCCAGCGCCGGCCCCGCGGGCGGTTCCGTTCCCGATCTGCCGGAGATGACCCCGATTTCCCCGGGCGCGCACCCGGCCCCGCGGCCCCGGGCCCGGCAGCCCCTCGGCAACCCCCGCGGGGCCAGCAGGAGCCCCCTGGGCCCGCAGGCAGGGGGGCCCGGGCTGTCACACCGGTGAGACCCGGGACCCTGCCCGGGACCGGCCGCTCCCCGCCCGGGCCGGGCGGGGCTGACCGAGGCCTCGCGGTGCGCTCTGCGGGCCGACAGCGCTCCCTGGCGGCAGCGGCGGCGCACGGCCGGTGGGAACCGGGAACGGGAACGGGGATCAGGGACCGGGGACAGGGGATGGGGACCAGGGACCGGCAACAGGATCGGGTACAGGAGTGGGGACTGGGGACGAGAACAGGGACCAGGGACTGGGACCAGGGACAGGGTACAGGGTCTGGGGACAGCACGGCGTGGGGGACACCATGCCCGGGGCCCTGGGCTGGGCCGGGGGCAGAGACCCCGCGGGGGCGGCCGTGCCCGTAGCACCGGGCTGTGCTGTGGGACCCCCGGCCGTGCGGGACCCCCGGCTGGGACCCCACGTGCTGCAGCCCCCAGTCACAGTCGCGCGGGCCCCCACAACAGGCCCGGCACAGGGCCAGGGAGCCCCTCAAGCTGTCCCGCGGGCCCCGGCGCTGTCACCGAGCGGGACAGAGCCGAGGGGGATGTTGGAGGAGCCCCATGGAGCGCCTGTGTCCCCACCGCCGGGGGACGGGGCAGGATCACGTGCCCCCACTGCCCGAGGACCAGTGGGGCTCTCCGAGGGGTCCCCATGGGCCCGGCGGCTCGGCCCACTTCGACACGGGGCCAGGGCAGCCTCTGCCTGCCTGCAGCTTCAGGAGATTCAGCCCTGGGCCAGCACACACTGCCCTGCCTGCACAGCCTGCCTGCACCACCCTGCTTGTACCGCCCTGCCTGCACCGCCCTGCCTGCGCTGCCCTGCCTGTGCTGCCCTGCCTGCACCGCCTGCCTGCAGTGTTCTGCCTGCACTGCCTGCTCCTGGAGCGGGGCCTCTCCCAGCTCCCACCCTGCGGAGGACGGGGTGACATGGGCAAGGCCCGACACTGCAGCATCGGCCCTCGCTTCTGCTGCAGCAGCCAGAGCCCCCGGGGCCAGTGAGCCCACCCGCGCTGGGTCCGCAGGGCCGGCCTGGGGCCTGTCCTGAGTCCGTGCTGCCAGAGCCCTGTCTCTTGGGCAGGACAGGCTGCAGGACCTGAGCCCAGCTGAGCCCCCCTGGCCGCTCCCCAGGCCCGGCTGCGGCTCGGCAGCGGCTCGGCAGAGTGTGCTCTCGGCTCGCAAACGCGGGCTGGCGGCGCAGCTGCTGCAGGCCCAGCACGCCTCGGCGGGGAAAGCCTGCGTGTCCTTTTCCTGCAGCGCTTTGAGTCGAAGCTCTGCTGCTCTGGAGAACGCCTGGCTAAGAGAAGACGGAGCCCCGTCCCTCTCCATCACCGGCCTTTTCTGTCAAGGTGGGAGGCCGCAGTCTGGCTCTCCATAGCCCGGCCCCGCGGGCGGCTCGCTGGGGGAGCTGGGGCTGGTTTCGCTCATCAGACCCTCCCTCCCGGCAGCACCAGGCACCTCCTGCTCATCAGCCCCCCAAGGAGCCTCTGAAGAGGCTTCAAAGCAGCAAACCCTTTCCTCACCTTCTGCAGTAATGAGTGAAGCAGGATTAGGCTGGGCTTTAGCTGCACTGCGCTGGCGCTGGCTGAGGAGCTCGTTGGGGAAAAGGAAAAGAAACACGGTAGTGAAACGCCTCCTGTTAACCCTGGGACAAGGCCGGGCTGTGCCGCGGGGGCGAGCTCACCACTCCTGCTGGATTTCTCTTTTACCTAGAAAACAGGCAGCTGCGCTGTACTAGTCAGGCTCAGATGGCTGGAGGGGCACAGGCCGTCAGGCCGCGGGTTGCCCAGCTGCCATAGCGGGAGCAGCTGAAGCAGAGCGTGACAGGCGCTGCCCGGACCCCAGCGCCGCAGCTGCCGCCCGGAGAAGGGCCGTGGCTCACACCGCCCGCGTCCGCCCCGGCTCTGCAGGAACCCCTGGGCCACCCTGGCCTTTGGAGAGGCCCGAGTGGCCCCAGCGGTGCTGCCTGTCGGAGCGGCTCCGTACCCGGCTGGTCCTTGGCGGGATGGGGAGCCGGGGGCAGCGGCACGGCCTCTCCCCCGCCACTGTGGGCTGCCTGGCCCCGAGGAAGGCAGCGTGCTGCGTAGTGCCCTACGAGCAGGATCTCCCTCGGCACACTTGCCAGGCTGGGGCTGGAGCCATTCGCTCCGCGGGCTGGGTGCTGCTCCCATGACCGAGCGTGGCGGAGTCTGCGCGCCTGCCATGCTGCCTGGGCGTATGGGCGCCATACACTGGTGCGGAGCAAAGCTGGGTAGCAACGACATTGCCTTTTATCTCCTCTGCCTGAAGGAACAGAAAGAAAAGCAACTTTCTGTTCCAGGCTCTTTAATTTTGTGCAGCACTTTACTGCCACGGTGAAGGAGCTCTGGAAACCCCGGAGAGGGAAAGAGGCTCTCGAAGCCCCGCGCCGGGGGCTCCCCTGCAGCAGCAGTGAGCGGTGGGAGGCAGCTGTGGTCGTCGGTTCCCACCGTTGCTGTTCCCGGGCAGCAGCAGGAGTGCTGCAGCTGGATCTGCTCGCTCAGGAAGGGCTTTGCCTTGACCGTGGGCAGGAGCTTTGCATCTGCCCAAGAGCCCGGCTGCCTTCAGGGCTGGCTGAGCTTTCTGCTGGGGCTGCGGGAGGCTCCTGCCCTGTTTGGTGGAGAAACAAAGGCAGGTCCTTGGCCAGAGGCAGCTCCACCTCTCCTGGATGCCCCAGTTGGCTGCTGGGGAGCCGCTGCCTGTGTTTAAGATCAGCCACTTGCCTGCTTGCCTGTTTGATTCCTGAGCAGCAGGCAACAATGCGCCTGCTGTGATAGTTCAAGTTGTGTTTGTTTCTGCCTGCCTTCCAGCTGAGAAATTCACTCCATGAACTTTTCATCCTCTTGTCCTGGGGCAGGAGAGGCCACGGCTGGCGAGGCGGGCAGTGGTGAGCAGGTATGTTTGCTGCTGGCTCGTAAAGGCTCTTTCCCAGCTGAATTAACCTGGCCAACTCAGGCAGCGTGCAGGCAGCTGGCATCCCTGTCATGCACGGGCCCACAGAGTGGCGATTTCAGGGATCCCCTCTGCTCCCCGTGGTGCTGGCAGCTCTTCAGCCTTGTCCCAGGCTGCACAGTGACCCCGGGAATGGTGACGAGGGATTTGGGGGATTGGAGAAGAGGAGGATTTGCTGCATTTTCTGCAGGGCTAGCTGGGGCAGCCTGTGTGGAAGCTCCTCGTGTGGGCAGGAACGAGCCCAGACCAGGCTTGGGAGGAGGAGGTGTGTCCACCAGCCTTCTCCATTGCTGGGCTCTGTCCAGGTGGCTGAAGAAGGCGAGGAGGGAGGAGAGCGGGTGCCGTGGGGCTTCCTTGGCGGGTCTGAGCGTGTGCCCCGACACCATGGGGCACCGGGCCGGGTGTGCTGCCCCCAAGAGCCCTGTCTTGGTGGGAGCCAGGCCTGCTACGGGGGCAGCCGCAGCTCACGGCTGGGCTGGGGAGCAGGGCTGGAGGATTAGCATTCCCGTTCCCTTCCGCTAATAGATGGGACTCCGGGAAGCGCAGCGCCTGCACCTGCCGTTTCATTACACTTTGTTAAGCACCCTGTAACTATGACCGATGGCGCTTCCCCGGCGGCTGCTGCTATGAGCGTTTCAGTCGTATTTTTGCTGTGCTGGCAGCACAGAGCCGAGCAAAGGACAAGTGTAGCTGTGTCGAGACATTCACTTGGGCTCCTGAAGTGATGCTGAGGGAACTGCAGCAAGAAAAGCAACAGCTTTGTAGGGAAATCCGTAGGCGGGGGAAACGGCTGCTGACAGAGCCGCTGTGGCATGGCTTACCGAGCGCCTAATGAAGGCTGGCGCTGTGCTGGGGCACCCTGCCCCACTGCTGTGTGCCTGCCAAGGAGACCTCCTGTCCCGTCCCCTTCCGGACCCCCGTCACCATGAGGTGACCTGGTCCCTCCATGCACCTCCAGGGCTCCTCCCCATAACAGCCAGGACCAGGGCATGCTGTGGAGGAGCGCCTTGTGCCACGGGGCACCCATGCTGTCCTCTGCATGGGGGACAAGGTGGAAGCGTTCCCATCCATCCCCGAAGAGCCAGAGCAAGTCCCAGTGCCGCCAGCTGAAATGGCGCTGGATCCTGCGGGCGCTGGGCGGCACGTGTGCGTTTAAACACGCTGAATGTGGGTCAACTCTGCCAATGACGCTTCATTAACCAGGGGATGGATGTCTGGTGTCCCGTGGACAGTCACTTAATGGACATACTGTAAAGGATGTGCTGCCCTGATTAAGTGTCTCGGGGACTTTTCTGTCTCAGAGTGAAGACAGACAGTGAAGCACCTGGTAACTCTTTGCATGCCAAGACTTGTGGTACAAGAGGAAACAGATGGTGCTTTGCATTCACACACGACGAGAGCAGAGAAGTCTCTTCTGGCGCTTAAAGTGTGAGCTAGGCGAGGAGCAGAATTTGTATCTTCAGATAAAATCTTCCCCCAAATATGCTCATGTTCTGGCAATAAATTTAAAAAAATCAAATCTTGGCTGTCCTTATCGGTGCATCAGCATTTGCCCTCATGGAACTGAGCTGCAACTGGCAAGAAAGAGCAGTCAGTGTTGTGGGGTAAAGCTTTCTGCCCCCTCTGAGCACCCCCATGGCCTTCCCAAGGGCGTCACAGCCCCAGCAGAGCTCCCAGACCTGACAGCAGGGTGTCATAGCATGCAAACACTCACACAACCTGCCCGTTACCCCTGGCCGTGGGCAGGTGCTCTGTGGAGATCCCCAGAGTTCAGTTTTCCAGCAGCGCTGGGCGTGGAGGTCTCCAGGCCGGTGCCTGTGCAGCTCTGGCAGAGGTGCCTCCCTCCCCGTACCAGGCTCTGTGGCTTCTGCAATGTCAAAGAAAACTTGGGAGCACATTGCTGGTTTATTTGCTCAGCAGCAACCTGCAGCTCTAAGGATGAGATCATGAACCTGTGAGAATTGTCAAGTCCTCTCTTTGCGATAAATCAGCATCTCATTGCATTTGTAACGTATCAGCTTAATACAATCCTTATTCAAAAAGCACTAATCCTATTCCTCCAGAGAGATGTGTCTGATTAGATTAATTAATCAGTTTGCACTGGAGGTTTTCCTAACACTTGAACTTCTCTGGGGCAAATCCTCTCTGAACCCTAAGCTCTCTGTCTGAGCTGGGGAGGAAAGGGGAGCAGGGCAAAGGCATGGCCGAGCTGGAGGAAAGGCCTCGCTGCTGCAGCTGCTCCAGTCAGGCAGGAGGGGAGCGGCTTTGGGAAGCGGGGTGCTGCCCAGCGATGCTGCGAGCCCCGCAGCTGGTGCAGAGCCCTGCTTCTGGCCACAGCTCGCCTGCCCGCCGGGCACAGCTGCCCCGTGCCCGGGAAACCGCTGCCGGGCACCAGCCCCGTGCCCCACATCACTGAACCCCCCACTGCGATACCGGCAGTGCCTGCCGCTCGCCGGTGCAGCACATCTGACCAGGGAGCTCTGCAGGGGTCTGCTTACTGGTGCTTTTCCGAGTTGCCCCACTTTTTATACATGTTTTGATGAGTAAATTTGCCACATCAAGCTGATCTAACTCCCAGCAGGGCCCCCTGTGCACTGGAACATGATGGAATCAAAATGATGATGTTTTAATTGCCAGTCAGGATGGGCACACCTATTTTTAGCCATTATCTTCATAGCTGCCAAAATAAAAGCTTTGGAAAATTGTTAGTTATTGCTCAGATATATTGCTTAGTTACACTGTACTGGATTATTGTGTTGGTCAATGGTGTGTAGGTGAGGAGCTGAGTGGAGACCATCCCTGTGGGCAATGGGCACGGTGTGAGCCCAGAGACCGTCCCCGTGTGCGATGGGCACGGTGTGAGCCCAGAGACCGTCCCCGTGTGCGATGGGCACGGTGTGAGCCCAGAGACCATCCCCGTGTGCGATGGGCACGGTGTGAGCCCAGAGACCGTCCCCGTGTGTGATGGGCACGGTGTGAGCCCAGAGACTGTCCCCGTGTGCGATGGGCACGGTGTGAGCCCAGAGACCATCCCCGTGTGCGATGGGCACGGCGTGGGCCTGGCCACCCTCTCTGTGCGGAGCCAGTGCAGGCGACTGTGCTCAGGTGCAGGCCCAGGAGACGGGGCGGACGCTGTGGCAGGCGGATCTCAGAGACGGGGACACATCGCTGAACACCGTCCCCAGGGCTGTTCCCACTCACTGGCAAGGACTAAAAAATACCATTAACGTTTGTATTGCTTTACGCTCTCCCTGCCCCTTCTCACATACAGCAAAAAAGGTGATTTAAAATTTATCAGCAAGTGTCAAGATAACCTATGCAATTCAGAATCAAAGTGCAAAGACCAGCACGAAATGACAGCTGCAGCATCCATGGAGTCACATGTTTTATCCCAGTAAGTACATGAAAATTGCAATGTGCTTTTCTGCTATTCAGGCTGAAGGGCTCCTTTAACACAGACCATCTCCTGATATCAAAGTGAATGATTTCTTTCATTATTCCTGGTTATGAAGCCTATTTTCATGTTATTTGTCATTTGTGAAGCAATTTGGTTTAAAGACAGCTCGAAGCTTTTGTACTGAGCAATCAGGGAGAAAGTAGGGAAGGAATAACTAAGGGGAAGATTGGGATTCTTCACCTGCTCTTGCATAACCAAACGCAGAAGCTGCCCTGTGCAGGGCAGGGATCTGTTCCCCGGCAATTGGATTACGTGAGCACTCTGGGGCTCAGATGATCTCCAGGCAGGTGGGTGTGCAGGAGAGGGGCTGGGCTCTGCGGTTTCAGCTTCCCGAGAACTAACAGCACCTCTGGGACACATAGGGAATTTAAGTGACTTTGGAGCCAGCGACTTTCTGCAACTCACAAATTTGGACTTAAGAGCCAATCAATTGTGCAGTTGTTTTCACTCCACCAGAAATGGAGTATGGATCTGCCAGAGGAATTTTAGAGGGACTTTTTATCCTCCCATCTGCAGCCGGGCTGCTATTCCTCATGCTGAAAAGCCAGCCGTAAGAGCATCCTGAAACCCAGACCCTGCGCTGCTGCAGGGCTGATGTATCGCTCACCAAGGAGTAATACGGTGGCACCAGCAAGGAGGGAAACAAGGGGCAGAATCAATTCTCCAGCAAGTGTTGTTTGATTTTGTCATAAGCCCCCAATATTCTACATTTTAAAATGTAGCTGCTCAGCCTTGAGATGAAAAGTGGTGGCATTAAAATGCCACGGAAGGCAGCTGCAGCCAGCGAGCACCAGGCGATTCGCACCCCGGGCGCCGGGCACGTCGCCCTCCTGCGCTGCTGGGCCCAGCCAGCCCCAGGCCCCGCTCACACCCTGACCCACACCCTGACCCACACCCTGACCCTTGTCCCCGCCCCGTGCTCCCGCAGCGGAGCTGGGCAGGACTGGCTAGGACAGAGCTGCCCCCACGCCACACGCCCCTGCCCACCCGCGAGAGCTCTGGGGACACCTCGCCTCTCACCCGCGTAGTGTGCAGGGCCGAAGGCAAGGTGGCATCCTGCCCGCACCGGGTGCCGAGGGGGTGTCCCCGTGGGGGCCTGGGGCTGGGGGGACCGCGGCCAGAGATGCATCGGGGAGCAGGGACCGAGGCTGTGCAGCCTTTGCGGAGGTGCCTCAGCCATCCCCAGTGTCAGCTGTGGAGGATGCTGCTCACCCTGGGAGCTGAAGGCGCTTTGCACTTAAGACAAGCAGCTTTGCTCGAAGTACAGAGGTAAGAATCCCATCACTTCCAGCAGGATATTTTTATTGGCCGCTTGCAGAGAAGTGGCATTGCAAGTCTAAAATAGCTACTGATGTAAAAGCAAATATGGGGAATGTGCCTGCAGAGGCCCCTCCCGACAGAAACAGATCCCATCTGCTCCACACCAAGCACATTTCAAAAGGGTTTTAGTCCAGTTTCAGGGATTTTGTTCTCTCTCTTTGTACTCTGTATTTTAAGACTGAAGTGAGACAGGGTGACGTGAGCAGGGGTTATCGTGCACACAGCAGCCCAAGGTACAGTTTAAGGGGTCCCTTTCCTCCCCATCCCACGTCATCCTGCATTGCCATCGCACCTCCTTGTCCCTTGGTGTCCGCCGGTCCCCGCAGGAAACGTTTGCTGAGAGCAACATAAATACAACAGTCCCCCTAGAGACGTGCTTTATCAAACACACCTTTCTCCCAGCAAATCTGCAATTAATTCTGTGCTGATTAGAAGTCACGGCTAATGAAGGAAGCTGGTGGAGGTGGGCTGGGGCGCAGCAGGTAATAACGGCACTGGAGCACTTGAGAATTAATTGTAAAGGCAGCAGAGGGGTGAAAAAGCTGCTGTAAGCATAAGGAGTCAGTGAGCAAAGTGCCAGCTCCCCGGAGCTGCCCTATGGCCCTGCTGCTGCACCCCAGCCCTCCCAGCTTGCTGCACTCCCCGGAGGCACTGAGGACCCCGGACAAGGCAGGGGATATGTTACACCCAGCCCAGCAAAGGGCTCTGCTTGCCCAGCCACCCCGGGCATGGCACCTGCCTTTGGCGTTGGGGCGTTACTCCCTGTTGCCAAAGCCCCAGTGTTGGCCCCCAGAAGGGGTGACCCCGCAGAGCAGGCAGGGCTGTGGTCAGCACGGCTGGGGGGCCCTGGGAGCCTCCTCCTGTCTGGGGCTGCGAGGGGACACCCAGACCTCACAGCTTCTCCTGCCAGACACACGCGTGAAGTGACTGTGCAAGATCGCATCCTTAAAACTACAACCATCTGGAGACGAAAAGAAAGTTGCTTCCATGACTGAAAATTAAAGATACTGCTTCCTGATCATTGTAAAATTGACTTCTAAAATAAGATACTTAATTAAATGTATCCATTCTTCTGATACCACTCAAAAGAGTTAAGTCCAGAAATGATGCAGAGATACCGTGGGATAATGTATTCATGCGGATGGTTATCTTCCTCATAAAGGCATTATGAAAGTAGCAAAAGTAATTGCATTATATTTATGTCAATTCTCTTATTTAACTTGGCTGCAAATGAAGTATTCTGTATTGAACTGCAACCCATTTTAATTTACAAAACCAGCTCTGCTTTGCTCAGTAGTATTGCAACTAATGAAAAATGACTCAAAGGAACAGAACTTTTCCATATGAATGCTCATATAGACCCCCAACAGACAGGCTCAGTAGACGGAGCAGCTACCGGGGCCAAGGCAAACCATGGACCGAGGGAAAAAATAAACTGAGTTTTAGCTTGCTCTGAAACTTGGAGGAGCGGAGGGCTCGTCTCCCTGCCAGGCCCCTCTCCTGGGGGATGCAGAGCCAGCAGCCCCCTCACCTCTCCTCTGACCTTGTCCCACTGGGCATGGGGCTCGGCTGCAGCTGTCTCTGCTCCTCGGGGCCAGACTCTGCTCTCCCGGGCCTTGGGCAGCCCTGTGGCCAGTGCGGGTGGCTCACTGGCCGGCTGGCCCGCAGCGCTGGCTGGGACAAGGCAGCCCCCACAGGCCTTGGTCTGCACCTTAGGCGTGTTCGGGAGGAGCGGGTCCGCCCTGCACTGCCCATCGCGTGACAGTGACATCCCCGCCACGGTGGAGCTGCCACAGCAGCAGGACATGCCCTTGGCCGCAGGCAGGGAGGGTGGCAGCACCCCTCCCGTCCCTGTGTCAGCGCCGGGCACTAATCCAGCCCGATGTTTCTGCACGCAGAGGCATTCCCGAGTGTGCTCAAACATGGTAATTTATTATTATTTATTTACAAGCGACAGAATGTCTTCTGACCTTTCGGTCCTGCCGGGCCAGCTCCAGAGCGGCGGCTCTAATAGCGTCTCGCACATCCAGAGAATGCCAAAGTGACGCTGGCCTGGGCTGCCTCGCGCCGGCAAGAGGGGCTGGCGTGACCGCGGCGGCTGCGCTTGCTCCCGCCGAGCGGAGCTCAGAGCTGGCAGTGCCGGGCGGTGGGGCAGAGGCTCTCTGCTCTCGCCAGTATCTCAGGAAAGGTTTTATTTGTGTAGCTCCGGGGATGGCAGCTCACCCTGTGAGCCCTGCGAGTGCCGGGCGAGCAGTGCCGGGTGCGCGTCCTAAAACCTGCGTAGCCCCAAGGCCAGGGCCTCGTGCCCCGCGCGCTCCCCAGCCCCAGCTGCCTGGCAAAAGGCAGCTCCATGTCCCCTCACCCACCCTGCGCTGCGGGCGCAGGAGCTCGGGTGCTTATTAAGCACATCTGAAGGCCACCACTCACAGGCAGATGCGGAGATACAGAGATTTTCATTGTCAGTGACAACATTAATGTTGCATGATTTACAATCTCCTGCGCGCCTGCTCTTCTGGCAGCAAAGCATCTGCTTCAGGCCCGTTTGGGTGGTTTAGATCTGTCCTTGAGGATGTAATAGAGTTATTGAGAGGGCGCAAACATTGATTGATTCGTATTGACTTGCTTGGCAGGCGGCCTCGCATGGCTGTATGGGAGGGAAGGTTTGGGGCAGGGGACAGGGGACAGGGGACAGGGGACAGGGACCCACCGGGCGCTCAGCATTCACCCCCCAGCCAGCCCCGCTGTCCCCTCCTGGAAATGCCACTGCAATGTGCTGAGCCACATCCCTGCCACCGGAGTTTGGCTCCTGGCCCCGAGCAGCAGCAGAGCCCAGCCTGGTGCTGCCCCTGGGATGCCCTGGCCCCCCACCTGGGGGGAAGGGCTGGAGCTTGTGCCGCTGGACCCCCAACCCAGGACCGGCCTCCCTGGCTTCTCCCCACAGGCAGCTGGTTCTGTCCTGGCAGCACCAACAGCCACTTGTTGCTGGGTCCCCTCGTGGGACCTGCCTGGTGCCGTCGGTGCTCACTGACCCAGAGTCATGCCCTGGGCGACTGCAGGGAGATGGCCCTGAGCCGCTCCCAACGAGGTGACAAAACCTATTGGCACAGTTCCAGAGCAAAGCGCTCCCCATGGAGGGGCTGCCGGGACAAGGGCTCTGGAAACGGCACACTAGTGCTCTTAGCCCCGACAGAGACAGGCAACTCCCTTCTTCCCTCGGGCCAGCACCGGTTTGATGGCCGCTGGTTTTGTGCTCCTCCAGCGTGTGTGCTCCAGAGACACTTGGATGAATAGAGATGAGGAAAGAAATGTCCATAAAAATTCACCCTGTTCAATAAGCTGAAGCAGAAAGGCACTGAAATCCATCATCCTGCAAAGCCACCGCTATTCTAAACCTTGCAGTGCTTTCAAGTAGCCAGAGCCCGCTGGATCCGGCCAAGCTGGGAAGCGGGGGTGATGGTTTTCAGGATGGAAAATCCACTCAGATGCGACCAGCTGGGGGGCAGCGGGTGGCCCTGGCAGCCCAGGCCTGGCCCTGGGTTGGCTCTGTACCGTTTGGGCAGGGCAGGCAGGGACGGCAGTACATGATGCCTGTGGCCATGGGGACTTGGGCCCTGCGGCCCTGGGATGGAGTCCAGAGCGTGCCGGGACAGGCTGACCCCCCCAGCACCCCGCAGCATGACCAGCGAGGGCCTTGGCCACCTGCCGAAGCGCCACGGGAGCACAGTCGGGTTTTGCCCGTTCCCGAGCACACAGGCCGCGAAGGACCCTCGTGGGTTTTGGAGGGGACCCCCGCAGGCTGGCAGCAGGAGCCGGTGGGGGGTGTGCAGAGGGGGGGGACCTTTTCCAGAGTGCCAAAAAGGATCGGCAGGTCTTGCTGCTGCAGGTGACAACCTCAGGGCTCGCTGTGACCACAACTCTGCAGCCCCCCAGGAACCAGCCTGCTCGGGTGGGGGGCAGCCCCCCAGGACAGCAGGAAACCTCCCGGGCTGGTGGGTCAGCTGCCCCCGCGCCGTCAGCGCTCTGGGCACGTGCTGCGGCAGCTCCCGCCGAGCGGCACCCCAAGACGTAATTGAATTCACGCTCTTGGATTTAACTCATTATCCTGTCAAGGTTTTGGCATTTCAAATGATTCACAATTGCTTCAATTATAAGAATGGGGGTGTTTAGACAGTTCTACCCACCCTGCCTTCCAGCCTTCCCATGTCTGGCGTTCCAGGCTGCAGGCACATAACCCATCCGTGCTTCAGACCCCCCCCCGTCAGGGCAGAGTCTGCCCCAGGGGCTCCCAACCCTCCTCTCCCTCCCAGACACACTTTGTGGGGCCCCTCACGCAGTCCCTTGTGGTGGGTGGTGCTGGGGACTCAGCCCGGTGCAGTGCATCTCCCCTTCCCTCCTGAAACGGGTAACATTTACTTAAGGCAGCATCTGTCCTGGCAGTGCCCTGCAGACTCACAAGGAAATTAATAGCTCTGTTTCCTGCTTTTGTGGTGCAGAATTGTAATTCTTCACAGCGCTGTAAAGAGCTGCGCACAGCGGTGCAGGGAGGGACGACCAGGAGCAAGCTCTGCAAAAGGACGTTTAGACCTGACCTCCGGAAAACATTTGTTTATCGTGGTGGGACCAGCTGGAATAAGGAGTAGCTGCCTGAAGGCAGCACAGGCAGGGGACAGGCAGGAGATGAAACTGCATGGCCAGTCCTGTGCGGTGCTGGGAGGTGCTGCCCGAGCCCACAGGCAGCTCCCGTGGCCCCCCCGGGGACAGGGGGGCAGCACCAGGGTGCGGGAGGGAGGGAGGGAGGGAGGGTGTCACCGTGCCCATCTCATAGCCCTGCATGAGTTCACCCCATTCTGCTTCAGCCACCACCCCCCAGCACCCCTCAAACCTTCCTCCACCTTCAAGGCAAAGCCTTCCTCCACAGACCCCGGGGCCCCCTCGAGAGCAGAAGCCTCCCACTTCCACTTTGCTCCATGGTTATTTTATTCAAATCACCAGGTCGATAACTGATTAATTTATAGTACCCAGGACCAGCTTTGGAGTCTTTAAATAAAGAAATATAAAGAATAACAATTAAAGAAGCAGTTACAGCATTTGCTACTTCTTTGGGACAAAGATACTCCAATGCAATTCCTTGAGAAGAGCTCTAATATTTCACACCTGAACATCCCAGCTTGGGGCCTGGGCACTTGCTGCTCCCTATCACCAGCTCCACAGCCTTTCCCTTCTGCAGGAGCCCACCGCTGGATCTGGGTGGCTCCAAGCCAGGAATCTCCCTCGAGTCTCCCTAAAATCACTGCAGCAGGGTCCTGCCAGCCCTGGCTGCTCCCTGCACCACTGCCCCCGAGCTGCTGACCTGGGAGTTGTGCCCCGAACGGACATCAGACACGAACACTGAAGCAGTTTTAATGCCAGGGTCAGTTGTTTGGTGCCAAGGTCATTTGTTTGGTTTTGTTCCTTCTTTTCCACGTTGCCCCTCCCTTTTTGTGCTCTGAAAATATAAAATAGCAGTGTAAAACTCAAACTGTACTATGAAAGTAATCAAAGGCATGTAAAATATGTATTTGTAACAGGAACACCAAATTCATCACCTCACGCACATTAAATATTGCCTATTTGGAGTCTGATGACAAAGCGTGTATCAAGACATATTATGTAAAATGGACAAGTTAAATCCAATTGGGCCTGAGTTAACATCAGTATTAGAAACCTAACTTCTGCATTTCCTAGCTTTCTGAAATTTCCAGTCCATAATTTTGCTGCTGAGGTAAGGTTGAAGAGATTGCTTTTGATACCTGGGGTCCCCATGCTTCGCTCAGGTAATTTTAATATATTTTCTAAATCGCCTGGCACACCAATGCCCAGCGCTCCCAAAGAGCTGTTTAATGGCACTCACCGGTGTTTGGCACAGAATATATTCATTAGATACCCACAGAAGTTAACTGCAGATTCAGAAAGCCCAAGCTCTTTATAGGAAATGCAAAACAATTAATATAAATGCTGCTATTTACTTACAGCAGCAATCCGATGGCAGCAGGGGCTGCTCTCGGGGCTGTGCAGCAGCCGGCGTGCTGCTGGGCTCCCTGCGCTGCCTGCGCAGATGGAGGGGAGCGACCTGCCCGGGGGGCCCCAGCCCTGCCCAAAGCCTTTCGGCAGAGGCATCGCTCTGTACTTCCTGATAACCTCATTCTTCCACCACACCAGCTCCCCTTTCATCAGGTGAGCTGCTCAAGGAGGCATCGGGCACCTTCTCTCCGTGGGCTTTGGGTGCTGGGGGGCAGGGGGGGCCAGGATCCAGCTGCCACCCCAGCAGTGGATCTGCCCTCCGGCGTGCCGGCTAGCCCGCGGCTGCACCAGGCACAGGGCTGGGAGCTCTCACATCCTTATAGATATTTCACTTTCTCCCTCATCCTCATCCCCATTCCCAAAGCAGACCAGCACTAACTCTGCCGGCTGCCTCGCCAGCTCCAGCCCGGGGGCTCAGACCTGGACACGGGTGGGTGCCCGGCTCGGGAAGCCTGGACGGGCGCTGGGGCACGAAGCAGCTCACCCTGGGCATGCAGCCCCTCACCCCCAGCCCCCCCCAGCCTCGGGGGCTCTGCCCCGTGCTGCATGTGGAGGAGCCTGGGCTGCAGACCCTGCCACTCCGCTCACCCCAGCACCCGCCAGCCTCCTCCTGGGCACCCGTGGGGCAGCCCCAGCCCGCTGGTGCCAGCACAGGAACCCCTTCCTGGTTCCCAGTGGGTGCGGGGTTGTGGTGAGGCCGAGGCAGCAGCACGGTGTGGCAGAACGCAGGCGGGAGCAGCAGGAAGGTTGTCCGTGTTCCTTATGGTCAGGATAGGGGCCTGATGCCCTGCTCGGGCACTACCTCTCCTCCTCTAATGGAGACTATGGAGAAGGTGGCTGAGCCCACGCTGGCCCTGATGGGTGCTGGTGCAAGCCCTGCTCACCGTCCTGGGCGTGCGCGGGGGCTTGTGTGTGCCGTGTCCCCCAGACCCTCCCTGTGCTCCCACGGGAGGTACCTGCTTTGAAACGCAGCTCAGATGAGGCAGAGTGGTCTGAAAACGCACCCAACCCTTGTGCTTTCTTTGGGCGCCACTGGGTGCTGGCAGGAAGATGATGAGACCCTCCTCTAGCACTGACCAGGTTACCACATTACACCCGGCTAATTTGCTCCTGGGTGCCCACAGCTATCCCGTGCCGAAACCCTTGTTCCTACCCAGCAGAAATACATTTACACGCCCCTCTGTCCCTCTCTGGTCTGGTGGCCAGGCTGCTGTTATCCCGGAGGCTTTCCAGATGCCAGTCTGCTGAGGACAACACTTGCCCACGCCTGCTGAACTGATCGTTAATACCCTGCAGATTTTTTCAGACTGTATCTGTTCTTTTCCCCCAGCCCCATTTGGGAGCGCAGTGCCCGCAATGCGCCCGAGGCGGAAGCCCTGGATCGGTGGTGTCTGGAGAGGGGCTGCTCCGCACTCCCAGCCCCAGGCAGGGCCCGGGCAGTGAGAGGGCAACGCTGCAACAGCATCGTGCCGAGCTGAGCCACAGCAGCTGGGATTCGTCACACGTGAAGCGTTTTGCCTGCGGCTTTGGACTTTGCTCTGTGTCTGTATTTCTCCATTAACCCCACATACTGGATGCACTCAGAATACGGTCTCTGGGATTTCTATGTGGTGGTTGCTGCACTAATTAGAAATCCTGCTAGAACCTCTCCCACATGGGGCCACCCGGGGTGGGCCGGGGCTCGCCAGGTGCTTGCCCTGGGTGCTCACATGGTGCCCTGTCCCGGCGAGGCCCTGGGGACCAGCAGCACCGGGCTGGCTCTGGGGGAAGCTCTGTCCTCAATGGCGAGGGGTGAGCACAGGGACTGGAGCGCTTTGGGGGAGCACTGGTGCAGACTATCCCCTGGCCCCCCCCGGGTATTTCAGTGGTCAGCACAAGCACCCAAACATGGCACCACAGCTTGTTACGCTGGAGGACGGAAAAGGCGGGTGGCAGCGGTTTGCAACTCCTGCTCGGAGAGCAGCGCCCGGCTGCCCTGACCACAGGCCACCCCTGCAGCCCTGGCGCGGCCCGGGAAGGCACTGACCTTCTGCCCTCGCGCAGCAGGAGCTGCGGGCTGCACCCCAAAACCCACTGCACGAACCTCCAGTGCAAGCCTGCAATGCCCGCACGGCTCTGCCGTGGCCCACGCTGCCCGGCAAGGGCTGATTTCTGGTCATTTAACGTGGATGTCTGAAAATAAGAGACCTGCTTTGGGGGTGTCTTGTAGGGCACCCACCTCACCAGTTCTGACAGTCCTACTGCAGAGCTGCAACCTTTACCCTCTCCCACCAACTGCTCCCAGACTTGTTTTCTTTGGGCTCTTTCCGACACCCCCCGAGTGCTCCCCTGCCCCAAGGCATCTTCTCCCCCACCCATGATGCCCAGCGCCCACCTGGACCAGCCTGCTGAGGGCTTTGCCTCCTCAGAGGGAATAAAGGCCCTTTGTGGCTGTGGCCTTTATTCTGCCACGGCGGCTGCCAGGGGTGACAGGTGACAGTGCTGCTGCCTGGCCCCGGGGGCCGCTACACTGGGCTGGTCACCGCGGGGGCTGAAGCACCCCCAGACCCCCGCAGTGCAGTTGAGGCACCAGCGTTGCTGTTGAAGTGGGGATCCCCCCGCGGCCTCGTTCCCTGCCTCTCCAGGGGAATTCCTCCAATCTCATGGAGGCATGTCTTGAGATGCGTGGGGGTGGGGAAACGGCCCCGCTTGCTGTCTGGCAGCAGCAGGCACTTCTCCGCAGTCTATTATCCAGAAGCTTATTCAGTCCAGTTTATTCCTCCTGCTAACGAGCCCAGAAATGCATTCACCGGCAAAGAGCTTTCTCCACACAGCCAGGAAGGGTCCCAAGGTCAGAGGATGCTTTTCTCCAAGGCTGTGTATTGCTGCAGCCAGGAGCTCTCACTCCACGGGCGCAGGGTCCCTGCGGGGGGACGGTGGCACCCGGAGCCCGTGCTCCCCCGCCGAGCTGCGATGCAAAGGCTGGTCACCGGGCTGGGGGCCAGCGCAGCCCCTGCCCCGGGGAAGGGGCTCTAAGGAACAATTTCCCTGGAAACACCAAGGAAAGGCAAACCCCAGCAAGAAAGGGAGGTGGCCAAGCAAGAGCCCCGGGGCAGGGGGCTGGGCTGGGTGCTCCCCTGCCCCCAGAGCCCCTCGGAGGGGCAACAGCCTCGGGCTGGCCCCGTCCCCAAGCAGGGTGAGCCAGGGACCCCCAGCTCCGCTCTCCCCGGGGATGACGTTTGGCCCCTCCTGGAGTCAGGAGCAGGGGGCTCGGGCTCCGTCATTCTTCCCGTGGCTGTTTCAGAGCCTCTTTGTGCTGGCGAGAGCCCGTGGGGGGGATGCCCTCTCACCCCACGCTAATAGCAGAGTGGAGGTTGGTGCAGTATGTCCTGCTTGACGAGGGAATAACAGCACTTCAGAGACCGCTTCCTCCAATCACAAAGTAGAGCCTCCACCTAGAGAACATTAGCTCAGACCCCCTGATGTAAGTGTGGTCGTTGAAATCCATCTCAACTCTTTAATAGAAAAGGTAGAAATTCCTCTGCTATTCATCTCTGATATTTATATAACTAACCACCAAGCTAAGGCGCACTCTGAGCACTGATCTCAAACAAATACTTATTCAAGACTAGAGATTTAATCATTACTTCTGAAAACATAGTTGTTATTTTTCTTATTATATTTTAGAGAGACAGAGAGAGGCAGAGTGGCTTTTTCAGACCAGCCCAGCTTTGCTGTGGGTACGCTCCGGCGCTGCTGGTCCTGGGCCCGGCTGGGGCGTGGGGGCTGCGCTGACATCCCCCTCCCCGGTCGGTGCAGCACCGGGTCAGCCCCCACGTGCCAAGTCACTGCAGGCTGGTCCCTGCCTGAGTCTGGGGGGGCTCTAAGGGAGCCTTCCCCCGATGGGAAGTTTTGCTCCCACTGCTGATTTCGGAGCGGAGGTAGGGATGATGCGCGGGCTGGGACATGCTCTGAAGCGGAGAGGCTTTGGTGTGAAGGATGCTCGAACTCCTGATGGGGATTTTGGAAGCGGCGGCGGGTCTCAGACCTGCGGGCTGGCAGATGCGGTGAGGGTGCTCCTGCTGACGTCCAGGGTGTGCAAATTGGCTCCCAAGTGATCTCCAGAACAAGCTTGCAAGGATGCACTGTCGGAGGTCGGCGTGGCTCCCTGGGAGCGCTCGCAGCCCTGCGATGCTGGTGGTGGGGCAACGGTCGGTTCCCTGCGAGTGGCCCCACAGGGCCTGCAGCGCTGTCCCCGCCGCACAGACAGGCCAGTGGGCTCCACGGCAGCCAGCCACAGGGCCCGGGGCCACCGCCGACACCAGTGCACTGCCTCCACGCACCCCTCAAAGCAATGGGGCAGCATAGCAGCTTATATTAATTAGGCCTTAAATTGTACCACAGCACAGACAGGAGTGAAGTTTGTTTGTTTTTAAACAGGGCACATGTCACAGTAAATGCCAGCAGTCCCAGTGCTTGGAATAATAAATGTGCAAATAGCAATTAACAGTTGCGTCTTCTGCTCACATGCAAAGGACATAATTAGCTAGTTCCATCTGTTAATTATACCTGCCATGGTTCAGATATTCATATCCCAGCCAGAACGCAGAGGGGGAAGGTGAGCTTGTGCAAGCAAAGCTCTTGTCATCCAAACATTAGACCCAGCAAACTTCTATCTCCCCTCCCTGGCTGCTGCCCAAAGGCGCCACGTGCTTGCAGGGTGCAGGAGCACAGCCGCTCCTCTCTCCCCTGCTGCTCCGGCCCCCGTTCAGTCTCTCCCCAGCACTGTCCTGCTGCCATTTCACTGGTTTGGGAAGCCCCAGGATCTCTGCTCACTGGAAACCCCCGCAGCTGCTGGACCCTCAGTGAGTGGTTTCCAGAGACGACTTCCCCCGGAGCCCTCCCAGGCCAGGCTTGGACAGAGCTTTGCCAGGGCAGGACTCGGAGCACGAGCCCAGCATGGTGGGGGGTTCAGGGCAGATCTCGGGCTGGGACTTGGTGAGGCTGAACCAACACAGACTGAGCGAGACTTTAACCAGCACTCCGGCTTGGGGCTCACACCTCCTCACACTGGAATTTTTACCTCCAAGGATCTGAAGGATGAACACACCTGTCCCACTGCCGGTCCCGCTGCCTGTCCCACTGCTTGTCCCACTGCCAGTCCCGCTGCCGGTCCCACTGACTGTCCTGCTGCCTGTCCCACTGCCTGTCCCACTGCCGGTCCCGCTGCCAGTCCTGCTGCCGGTCCTGCTGCCGGTCCTGCTGCCGTCCCTTCCACTCACCCTTTGCAAACGAGGGCTCATTCTGTCCCACCCGCCACTGCCTGGGCCTGATAACAGCCCCTGAGAGAGCCCCAGCCAGGGCCCGAGAGGAGAAGGGCAGCACATCACGTTGGAGCCGTGAGCGACTGCTTTGCCATCAAGAAGTAACTCGAAATTCAAGTGCGGAGGGTGAGGACCGAGTCCTGGCTCGCCAGATGCATTCCTGTATGCTAATTTCAAACAGACTTTCAGGATGTGCTCTTGTGGATCTAAGCAAGCAACAGAATCTTAACTATCAAGAGCTCCTCGCTGGCTGATAAAATATGGATAAAGGAGCCATCACTTTAGAACAGCAGGAAGAAAAATAATTGCCAAGGTTGGCTCTCATTTGAATATTGTTTAAAACCCTTGTAGCATGGAAATGGCTGTTGCAGTTTCATTCTGCTTGTGTGAATAATTTTGCTAGACAAGATTTCCACTCGGCAGAGCCGGAGCAGAGGTAATGAGGGGTGCCTGCTAATCACCCCATCAGACCCAAGAGATTCGCCTGCTCCAGCTGGGTCCCCCCAACTCCAGCATGGGGGGGACCCCGAGTGTCAGGCTCAGGCACCGGCGGGGTGCAGCCCCTGTGCAGGGTCCGGGGAGGAGCAGCGGCCGTAAATAGTGTGAGCCACAGAGGAATGAGCCACGGAGAGAGGAACCGAGTCTTGGCAGGATTTGGTTTGGTTTTAACAGTTTGGTTTTTTTTTTTTACCCGAGCTGGTGCAGAGGCTGACAAGGACAGTAAAGTGACACTGACTAATTGAATTCTGAACTAGCAGGAGCAATGCAAATATCTGACAAATTGATTTAATTGCATTCACGTACAATAAAGCTGAGATCTAAAAGGTCAGCTAGAAAATGGAAAGGGTCCCTGGAGTGCTAACAGGAGGAAGCTGACTTTAATACACATTCATCACATTTTATCATCTAATTAGTTCACACAATGCCAGACTGATAGACAGAGGCCTAAACAAAAGTATCGATTGATTATTAGCCACATATCTATCATATTGCCTCCAGCCGGCTGTCAGAGCGTGCTGGCAACTCCTGTCCAGTGTATCAGCAGAGGGGGGGCACTTGATAAATAGTTTTTCTATAGCAGAATTTAGACTCTGGAAAGTGTTTTACACAGACACTGAATGATAAAGATCCTTGCAAAAGCTCTCTAGCAAAACCACGATCAAAACCCAGCCAGTCTTGCCTGCATCGAGAATATTTATGAACGTGTGGGCAGCCAGCTCTGCCCCGGTAATGAGCCCCCCAGCCCTGGCACTGCCTGGCACCCGCGCTCACCGGACCCTGGGGGGGCTGCACAGGCAGGGCATCCCGCTCCACTCCTTGGTACATAAACCCTCTCTCCTGAGACTCTCATCAGGCCATTTCCCTTCTTGACTTTTCCAAAGCAAGGTGATTTTAGGCGGGCAAGAGGAAGCCTCCTCGCCAATCCACAGCACGTCCCGTTCACGCAGCACAGGGGGGCCGACGCCAGGGCGTCCGCAGCTGAGCCAGGGCTCCTTGGCGGAGCGCGGCTGGGGCCATCCTGCCCCCGCACAACCCCAGCACCCGCGTGGAGCCTGGCAGAAGCCTCCTCCTGCGCCCGGCCCTACCCCGGGGGATTTACCCCTGGTTGCAGCTCCCCCCGAGCTTGGAAGGCCGTCGGGCTCCAGGAGCTGCGAGATGCACGGTGACACGGAGCGGGGAGCATCTGCCCTTGGCAAAGAGCAAACCCCAGCCCGTGAGAGATGACTGTGAGGCCAGTGCAGTCCGCATGTCCCCTTGCTGGCTGGAATGTCCGGCCTCTCCTGGGCCACCCGGAGCAGCCACACACACATAAACTCTTCTGCACACACAGACACAGCAGCGCACAGGGCCTGGGACGCAGCCGGTGTGCTGGGCTGGCAGCTCCAAGTTGCTCCTGCCCCCCTCTCATTCCCCATGGTGCCAATAAACTCCTGAGAGACCCAAGCTCCTCACCTAGGCTGGTTCAGAGCAAGTATTTCACCTTTCCTGGGCTGGGAGCCTCCCTGAAGAGCCCCACGGGCAGCTCTGTGTCCCCAGGTGCTGCCAGGCTGAGCCCAGATCTCCTCAGCTGTGCTCGTGGCAGAGTCCGCTCCGCTCTGCTCGGCACCCCCAGCCCCGGCAAGCACATTAGCCACTCTCCTCGGGAAGGCTCAGCCTGTGTTTACTATTGATTTGTAAGGCAGCAAATTTTATGAACTGTAATTTCATTGAGCAGGAGGCGGTCACGGCTCCCCACGACCCAGCTGCAGGGTGCAGGGGGGCAGGATCGATCCCCACAGCACCAGTCATGGTAATAACCTGCAGTGGGGGCTCCTAGCAGAGGTGAGGGAGTCATTAGTGATCTCCATTAGCCATCTCATGATTAGCCATCTCCACGCAGTTTCACTCAATTCGCCACTTTGCAGCTTGTGCTGGAATCAGCCCGGAGCAGGCGGCGCCCAAAGGGATCCCCGCAGAGGGGGTGAGGGGAGCGCTCCGGAGAGGCAAACCCCCAACTTGAACCGAGTGCCGTAAGGTTACACCCTGGTCTTCTGCCACACGTCCACATCTGCATTTATTTGCATTTTTTTTGTCAGAACATATGGGATGGGACCTCACTAAAGTGGCTTGGTTTTCCTTTTCCTCAGGCTTTATTCATTTGTATTCTGGATTATCTAATCATTCGGGCTTTAAATATCTAGAGTTAGAAAACAGAGATTTGACTATGGCCTAATTCAGAAGAATTAGCTTCTGCTAAGACTGACATGTTCAACCACTGCCAAAATAACATCAGCCTTAAAAAGAAAACATCTTCACTTTTTGTATTGTTAAAAGGTGAGTAGAGTTAATGACTGGAATGGAAGCTTTTAATTGGTGCACAGAGTGTGCTGAATCTAGCGTTAACTGGACTGCAGCTCGGGCCCTGGGAGCAACACGGCTCTCGGCTGGAGCTGAGGTGCCGCCCAGAGACCTGCAGGGAGCCCGGGCCAGAGCCGCTCGCCTGCAGCCACGGCATCGCCGCCCTCCCAGACAGTCCTCGTGCAGGGAACATCCTCCCGCAGAGACCTCCTCTGCCTCCTTAAGCGCCCGGTGACGGGGGGCTGGCAGGGAGCACCCTGCCACGGCTTCGGCTCTGAGCAGCCCCTGCAGCTGCGGGCAAGGGCTCCCCTTCTCTGGGTGCCGGTGCTGTGCTTGGCGAAACGAGACCTTGCCCGGCAGCCCTGCCACGGCACCGAGGCAGCACACACCGGCCTGCGGCAGCTTCATCTCCCACCGGCACGTCTTCATCATCCTCAGACACTTTCCGCAGGAGCGGAAGAGAAGAGAAGGTCCTGAATGCGGTGGGAGGTGCAGGCTTAGACACAGGGCTTGATCTTCAGCCTGGCTTGGCCTCAGTTGAGTCTCTGACCTAGAGTAGGTTTCTTGCATTCTGGTGTTTAGGCTGACTCTAATTATCTCTCTGAACAGACTACCACAGTTAATTTATTTTGAACAAAGCTAGAAATAAAAGGATAATCAGGTTATCCCAAATGACAGCTGCAACATCTGTATTTTCTGGTACACTGGGCACATTTGATGTACAGAATATTGTAATGAGGCTGAAAAACTTGTCAATGATATTTCTTTTGTCCCTTTCTCAAAGGAGCAATGGTTAGCTCTCCAAAAGAATATTAATTGCTGCAAAATGTGGGAAACAGCATTTTTCTGCAACAATATTTGTTGTTTGCTCCTGACTTTCTGCAGAGACACCTCTCCCTGCAGCAGCCAGCACACACGTCCCCATCCCGTCCCCAGCCAGCGGGGAGCAGCTGGAGCTGTCTTTGGGAACCTCCGACAAGTCGAGTTTCCAGCCAAAGACCGTCCTCTCTGAGCTGCCCCCAGGACACCCCCTCAGCACCCCCACCTGCCCCTCGGGTCTCTTGAGTCCAGGCCCAGGTGAAGCCACTGGTGCCACCGGCTCTGGGTTCAGGCTGAAGACCGGGCAGGGTCGTCCCCCCCTGGGCAGTGGAGGGTGCTGGGTGCCCCTCACACCAGGAGGGGCTGCCTTTGCTGACCGGGGCTGTGGAGACTCCATCACACCCTGGTAAAGCCCAGGGCAGCGCTTCCCAGCAAGTGCCCATCTTACAGCTTTGCTCTTTCCCAAAATTGTTGCTGCTCACACCAAAATTTTTCATGCAGGCTCAACCAGGCCTACTGTTAAGGCTGAAACCACCACAAGAGCAAATCTACACATGGAGCTTGTTAGAACCACAAAAAGCAGAAGCTGCTGTCTCAATAGACACCCCCCAAATCCAGAACACCCCCATATGCTCTAAACAGCTGGAGCACAGGGCAGCAAACCCTAAGTCAAACAACACAAGCTAGTCTGCAGAAGATCCTGGCCTGGCACAGATCTCCCCTCTCCCATCCCAAACTCAAGAACAGGCAGCAACAGGCTGCCACGGCGCTCCCCTTCTTTATCCTAATTAACAGTTATTGCTCTCCCCTGTGTGCCCAGCTGCAGCTCCTTGCTGTTAGCATAAATTAAATGCTGTTGAGGGGCAGGATCTCCACCCCTGCACAGCACACCCTGACCTGGGGACAGCTCTGCCCTAGGAGGGAAAGCAGCTGCTGCACAGTTTAATGTTTTACAGCTTTTAAAACCACTTGGGCGGGGGGGGGACACGTCACAGGCTCATCTTCTGCAGCCGGAGGAATTGCACTGGGCTGCCAGTTACAACTCACCTCCTGCTCTCTTTTACGTGTGTTCCTGACAGCGCCTGGAGCCACCCCAGGGCAGTGCCACCAGCATGGAGCCCCTAGGGATGCTGCCAACTCAGTGGGACTGAACGGGGTGCTGGCTCGGGTGACAATCCATAATTTGCTAATTTTCATTTAAATTGAGCTTTGTGCTGCTTTGATGAGGGAACGTACTAAAGCCAGCGTGGCTGACGTTTTTTAAATAAATTCCAAGATGAATTCTGTACATATCCTGCATTAATGTGGAAGGTGGAGATAGAGGCTGGGGTGAGCCGAAGCAGAAAGTATACTGTAAATTGAAGCTTGGCACGGAATATAAATGGCAAAGGTTGCTGACTGCCAATAACAGTAAATCAGGGCCAAGCAGCACGCGGCGATAAGGCTGCGAGATGGATTGCCTTTGGCCAGAGCTCGCCTGGGCGGGAGGACGGCTTGGGGCCGGCTGGCGAAAGGGACGGTTGCCCACCGCACCCAGCAGCCCGCGACGGCAGCACAGTGGGCACGTGGTCTCTGCCAGCCCAGGGCAGGGGGCACGGCAGCGTGTGGGCAGGGGCTGGAGGGTCGGGCAGGGAGTGGCTCCTCCTGCCCCCCAGCCCTGCTCACAGCTCGACACCCCGCCTGGAGCTGGGGGGCTCAAGGCTGCGTATGTTACACACTGGCTGATTTGCTTGGGTGATAATGGCGATAATTAATATTTCCTTGATGCCTGAGCTGTAACTGTGCTGTCACAGGGATTCCTGCAGAGCTGCAGGGGAAATTCCAGGGAATTTTCTCTGTGGGGCAGCAGAAACTTGGCTTTACTGAAGGCAACTCCCAGCCCCCCTGGACAGAGGAGACGGTACCAGAGTCACAAACTGCACCATCCATCCCACCAGCACAGTACGCAGACCGGGGCAGCAGCTGGAAAACGCTGCACCCCGTCTGTCCCGTGTCCTCAGCTCCCTTCCCCTGTCCCTCCTGGGGTGGCACAGCTGTGACCAGGAGGCCGGGAGCCAGCACAGTGATGAGGATTGGCCCGGCTGTGTGGGGGACCGGGGGGCAGCAGCGCCGGGCACAGGGAGGGCATTGCAGCCATGGGCAGGGGTTTGAGTGCCTGGGTGTGGAGAAAAGCTCGTCTGCTGCAGGTGGAAGGAAATCGCTTGGGTGAGCTGGTTCTGCCTCCCTGCACTCAGCAGAGGGCTGGGAATCACTCGGTGACAAAAGCTGATCGCAGCGTGTGTCGCACAGCCCCGGCGGTGCCGGCGCTGGAAACCCTTGGGCTGCAGCTTCGTCAGCCCGGCTTGTGCCGCAGCCTCCCTGGGACCAGCAACAGGGTTTGGTAGCGGGAAGATCCTGCAGCTTGGGGTTCTGGATGAGAATCGGTGAGTGAGGGACCCCCGGGCTGGCCAGAGTGTCGAGGTGGGGCTGCATGGATGCTCTCCTTCCCCTGACCACGTCAAACGCACCGGGAGACTTCAGAGCTCTGCAGCTGGGCTTTCTGAGGACAAAACCCCAGCAGTGAGTGTTGCGAGAAAGAGAAAGCTCGGAGCCTGCTGGGTACAGGAGAGCAGAAACAAAAGGGTCTGGGGGCACCTCGCCTGCCCAGATGTCGGGCCCAGCCCAGGGCTGTCACAGCTGCTGGCCACTGTGGCCGCACGGCGGGTGCTCACGGCGTGCAGGGGAGATGCTGCTTTGCAGCAAAGGTGGCCTCGTGCCATGGCAGGAATTCTAAGTGTCTCTCCTGCAGACACGCCATGTGCACAGGGAGGAGCTCCTTTCCTCGCCCGTGGGAGGATGCAGGAGTTAAGGAGTTCTGAGGCTTTTGCTCTCCCAGCCAGCCCGTGCAGGGAAGGGTAATTTGTACCGGCAGCGTGAGGGGAGAGGGGAGAGAAGGGAGATGACCACAAAGAGACAGTTTGAGAAATTGGAAGACAGACCAGAGTGTTTTTATAATGAAGAAGGAACCTGTGCAAAATTGTTTTCGATTAATCTGCAGCTAACTGAGCTCATTAAATTGAAATTATTTCATACAGGGCCACGAGAGAGCACCTGCAAAAAGCTGTGTTAGAGAACAGGGAGGTACAAACCTGCGCTGCCGGGGAAGTTTGGCCTCAAGGCCGCCCAAGCGGGAAGCACGGGTGGGAGGTCGCCTGCCCGGCCCTGAGCGGGGCTGCTGGTGGGAGGATCAGCAGTGTTGGAGCGCTCGGGGGAGCCCTGCAGTGAATAACCGGGGGGCACCTCCTGCCCCCCCCTCTCAGAGTCAGCGCTGTGCTGCCGGACCCTGTGCTGCCCATCTCAGCCCGGTGCTGGGCTCCCGGCGCTTCGGCAGCTGAGCAAAGCCGAGCTCTGCCGCCCGCAGCAGCGCAGCTTCCAGCCTCCCAGTGTCCATAAAGCGTTCAGCTTGCTGGGCTGACTGGTATGTGTGGGAGGGAGGGCGGGCGACCTTCTGGTGGCAGCCAGATGTAACAGGATGACTCAAAAATGTAGAGGACAGATTGAGAGTATGTGGGCCTTAATTTAGTCCCTTTTTTCACGTCTTGTTTCAACCCCAACCTCAGCTGGATTTATCCATTTCTGTAGTTTTTTTCCTGAGGCAGCTGAAGAAAAGGAGCAGGAGGAATATAGTTCTCCAGGCAACACATTTCAGAGCTGGAGCTCCCCACGCCTGCAGGAGAGCGGGTGGGAGGACTGCAGGGCTCGGCGTCCCCGCTCCGTCCCCTGACACCGTGCCGCGGGGCCTGCCGGCCGCTGCTCAGCCCAGTCCCAGTCCTGGCTCAGTGCCACAGCCCGGGGTGCCCCTGACCCCGTGGAACGGGGTGGGTGGGTGGGTGTCTGGGCCAAGGAGCAGAAGCAGCTGCAGATAATGGTCTGCTCAGGAATTGCCTGGAGCGGTTCTGCAGCCCCAGGGAAGGATGGAGATGGATGGCAGCCGAGGCAGGACGACAGCTCTCGCCAGCCAGACCTGAGGATCTGAACTGGCTCCAAGTTCCTCCTGGAAAACCAGCCAGACCAGGGTGATGCGTGCGACGTCTGGCTGCAGCGCTCTCTCCTCAAAGGCAAAGCAGCTTCAAGGTTACACATGCAGAAAATCTGTGTGGTTTAGCGTCAGCACTAATCCCACGGCTGTTGCTCAGGAACAAGTCCTGGTTTTGTAAATGTATCCCCCAAAATCATCACTGTCTGCACTCTCTTCCCAGACCGGGTTTTGCCTTGACAGCAGCCTGAGTCCTCTGACCTGGAGGATTATTCCAGATTTATGCTGGGATGTGAGAAAAACCAGGACTGCTCAGGCCTGGTGGGAACAATAGAAGGCAAATCCCAGCTGTCTTCCTAACGTGTCCCCAATAATTAAAACCTTTTAACATGATAATTTTGAAAACGGATTTATCTCAAATGGGTCTGACAACCAGTCTGCTTGTGGAAATTAATCCCCCCAACCCCAGCCTGGAGGAATCCTCAATATGGGGGTTTTCTGGCCAGTGAGTCCTGCCCCCCTGGTTTTCTGGGGCCTCTCACACACGGTCTCAGGCACTTCGGATCCGTGGGGCGGGAACGGCCCCAGCCGCTCCCAGGTTTGGGGTGGGCAACTCTCAGCCTGCGGAAGGTGTTTTTCTCTTCCAGGAAACGATGAGCATTCACTGCAACTCCGTGGAAGTGCCATTGCCTCTACTCCTCGAGGATCAATTTCCACTCTTATCACCGCAGTAATGCTCTCTGCAAGGCAATATGATTTTCTTCTATGTAAACAGCAATAACTTCAGAATTACTCAGGAAAGACAGAGACCTCAAGAGATGTTTAAATTACTGGCTATCTCATTAATCAAACACAAATGCAAGACTAGCAAAGGCTCTAGTTGCTGAGCTGGAAAATGCTTAAATTCATTTACTGAGGCAGCAGGGAAAAGCCGATCCCTGCCAAGGCCTGGGAGGTCCGAGAGCCGGGAGGTGACCGTGCTGATGCGCAGCTCTTGCTGCGGTTGTTTTCGGAGGCTCGGCAGGCTCTGCTGGCCCAGGCACCCCTCCCCTGTGCCACGGTTTGCCCCTGCCTGGCCCTGAGCTGAGCACAGCCCTTCAGCCAGACAGAATCCGAGCTCGGGTGCTGCGCAGCCGTCCCAGGAGCTGGGCCCAGCCTTGCCCACGGAGCCGCCCTGCCTGGGGCTCCGGCACTGTCTGCCTGGATCTGAGGGATCTCCGCACCAAGGAGCCGGGATGTGTCTCCAGCCATGAGAGCTGTAGCAAGGCTGTGCCATCTATCCTCCCGGGTTGCCATGCCAACCAAGAGGAGACAAGAACCGATTTAATTTGCAGAATCACCTCTTGACACAAAATCCAAGCAGCTTGTGAGGAGCAGGGTGAAAGATGTCAAGGGAGCAGGGAGAGATTCTCTGTGCCTCTCTGCATCCAGTGTGTGGCTGTATTTCATTTCCCAGAAAGGCCTCCGACACCTCTGCTGCAGAGCTGGAGATACAAGAGCCAGGTACGAGCCCACAAGCCCACAGGAAGGTCACCTGGTGTTCAGGAAGCGACTTTTAACCCACTGGCTGTCTCGGCTTTGGTACGGCGTGGCTGGAGCACAAGGAGGAAACACCTTCACCTCAATGCTCCTTCCCCGTTGTAATGAGAAAGAGGAGAGAAATGGTGGAAACTGCAAAGCCATTTCTGCTCTTCGCCCTCTTATTTTCATGCTTGAAACCAGCTGGGACTGTGGATGATGAAGACTCAGTGTCATTCCTCTCTGACCAGCTGCTGTTTGGACTTGCAACCCAGGGAGGCTCTCTCTCTGGAGACGTGTCCAAAGATAAGGGCCAGAAGCGGTGGTCCCTGCTGCGTGTCTCGCTCAGAAGCTGAGAGCGTGCATGTAGCACGATATATCACGCCTGGCCATCCCTGGAGCCCTCCAGGTCTGCCTTTTTCTGACTGCGTATTGCTTCTGTACCACACAAACTGGCACTGGAGACACCCAGAGCTCCGTGCTGTGCTGCCAGGAGCCAGGCACGCCCCGGTGTTCCGCGGTTGGGACGACCCATGCAGTGGGGAGCTGGGCATGGGGCTTCCCGCGCCGAGTTTCCTTGTGCCCAGCTGCGGGTGTCCACACACAGTGAAGTCATAGATGTAAAAAAGAAAAATTATTATTTCCTCAGACATCCTGGGGTGATGCTCCGTCTTCCCCTGCAGCAGCCTCCGCTCCACCCTTCCTCTCCATCCCTGTGCGTTTGCCATCCTGTGCACCCTGCTCTAACCCAGGTTAAAAACTCATTAAAGAGACCCTGGCCCCAGGCGTGTTTTTGCTGTGCCCGGCAAGGGGCCGAGCTCCCGCCTGTGGTTCTCCTGTGCTGGGGTGATGGATGTGATAAACAAGAGTAACTCTGGACACAGTGTCCTTAACAACAGCACAGCATTTAATTCTGTGTTCCTGCTTCAGCCTCTGATGTGAAAGCTGAAGAAATATAAATTGCTCCTGGAAGGGGTTCTGGAGTTTTCACGGCTGTCTGAAGCACCCAGGATCACAGGATCTGGCCAGATTATCTCAGCATTGGGCTGCCATCATCACCAATCAATATCCCAAATTACCTCTTCATACCGAAGGTGCTTTGCTAATTTTCATGGATCCCCTGTGTTTCATGCCCTTGGTGTCCTGTCATGCACTGATAGTTTTAGTCCACAAGCTAGAGTGCAATATGCTTATGAGTAATAGCATCTTATTGGAGTGTAAAGATCTTCCTATTTCACTGATTTATCCTGCACTTAAACTAATTCAAAATTCACTTACTTCAAAAGTACTGGAA
Organism: Strix uralensis; assembly: GCF_047716275.1. Classification (NCBI taxonomy): domain Eukaryota; kingdom Metazoa; phylum Chordata; class Aves; order Strigiformes; family Strigidae; genus Strix; species Strix uralensis. The sequence goes on from NC_133987.1 coordinate 20,689,335, forward strand.
GTAAAATGCTCTCTGTAAATAGCCTGGCTTTTTTCTAAACTGATATCACTAAAAGGGAAGATGGAATAACTTGCACTATCTATTTTCTCTTGGAGGTAACATCACTGTATTATTTTGACTGTTTTCCATAACAAGGGCCATAGTTGATGCTTCTCTGTATAAGAAGCTCATGGGCTGGCAAGGACTATTTGACCTTTATATCCGAGTCTTTAGAAACTCTGCTCAGATGAATCTGAAGTTTGTTTAAGCAGTTAGTTAGGCAGCCACTTTTGTTTTCAGTTCACTGCACGGTGGATTTCTGAATCACAAAATGTCAGATATCCAAACCCAGTTGCCTTGCATTGGCATCGGGGGGTTTCTCTGCTTTTCCTTTCCTCAGACATTTCAGATACTCTTTCAAGTTTATGAGCTGTCACTTCTCACATCATGGAAGAAAAACTGAGCCGGGCCCGGAGTGGTCGCATTGCTGGGCTGCAGCAGAAAGCTGCGCAGCCGAACACGGGGAGCAGGGGGCGAGGCGGGGGGTGCAGAGGCAAGCACCGGTCATCGGCTCAGCTCCTGCTGTCCACGGGACAGGGACGAGGAGAGCAGGGTGGGAAATCCTCGCAGCAAAAGGGTCCGACAATCCCTGCGCAGGCATTTCCAGCTCCATCCCCCACCCTTTCCCCGTCATGTCCTGAGCCCCTGGCAGGAGGCAGCCGCCCTTCCTTCTCGGTCACTGCCTCCAGTCTGGAGCCAGCCCAGAAGCGCCCCAAGACCCACCCTGCAGATTTGAGAGGTCCTGGGAACTGAGCTAGTGTGGCAGCACGGACAGCGCGGGACCACGGTGGCCACAGGGCGCGGAGGGAAAGGCCGGAGGCGCGGGTGGGTGATGGGGGCTGCCGGGGCGGGCAGTGCATGCTGTGGGACGGCTCCTGCCGCTGCCGGCCCAGGGGTACCCGGGGGTACCCGGGGGGTGCCTGGGGGCCGCTGGCTCCCTGCGAGGCCAAGCCCTGCTCTGCCAAGCCGGTGGGTACCAAGGGAGAAGAAGGTACAGAGAAGAGCGTGGTCGACGTGCTGCAGCCCTGTGTGGTTCCTGGCAGCCCCGAGAGGAGGCGGTTTGGGGACACACGGGCTATTTCCCCGCGGACTGTGTGCGCTTCAGCTGCAGGTAATGCCCTGTCCTGACACACTGACACAAGCTCACAGAAGTCAGTCAGTTGGCACACTGCAGGGGTTCTCTGCTCCCAGATGAAGCCAAATGTTTCCATGAGTCAGTTCTAGCTAGAAATCGCACCCACAGCTGGACTAAATTACAGGCTGAATGCATCTGCTGTATTCTGGCACAGCAGAGGACAAGATCAGGTTGCAAAATTGATCAGAGAGGGTAGCGTGCAATGGATGGGTGGCAAACACCTGTTTTGTTTCCTGTTCCTTTTCTTAATCCCTTGATGTCTGTGCTCCAGAGCGGGCCTGCTCCATCACTTGCAGCTACAGGATGTGAATTGTCATCGCCAGGGAATGCTTTCAGGGGCAGGAGTCCTGAGTACTCGGGAGCGATAAGGGTTTCTTCCATTTGAACTAAACTATCCTAAAAGCTCTGTCTCCCTTCCTGCTTCCTCTCTTTGTTGCCTCTAGCAAAGGCTCAGATGCTCCGAGACACCCCCGGGAGATACGGCGAGTGCCTCTCCCTTCCACCTCTGGGGATGTTCTAGTGGTGGTGGCGAGGATTGCATCCCACCACCAACTGTGGCAAGCGCTGGCAATGTCATCTTGCTCTTCTGTGGCAAGCGGTGGCCTTCCTGGGCTTGCAGCAGTGAAGGAGAGCTAACAGGCACAGGCTCTGTGTCACAGGGATCTCCCAGGAGGTCTGGGCCGTGTCTGCGGTGCTGCTGGCCAGATGAGGCTCTGATCCCACGCCGACAGCTGGCTGGCAGCCAGATGATGATGAAACAACAGACAGGTTTGTAAAATTTAATATCGCAACAATATTTCTAACATGAGAGAACAAGAACTTCTCATTTTTGATAGAGAAGAAATGACTTCAGACTTCGCTAAATGCCATCCCAGGCTACATTAACTGCTGTCTTGCTCAGACCTCGCTGTCTAGTTGGTCGTATAAGGCATGGAGCATAATTCATTTCCCCACTTGAAATTCAGGTATTATTTGCTCACAGCGGTTGGGGATACATCAGCAGAAGTTTCTTTTTCTAGACTATAGAAGATACCAGAACCAAGGAAGGCAGATGTGGTATCAAAATCTAGTAAATGAATAGTCATGATCACTTATTAATCCTATTTCAGTCCCAAGTAAAATCATTCAAAATCCTAAAAGAAAGAGTCCCTAAGCAGTCAAGAGAGCAGAGCCCTGCAGAGTAGGTGGCATGGGTGTTTCTAAAGAATAAATCTTAGCGGGAACACGCTGGGTACCTTGTTACCAGGCAGAGAGTGATAAATTAGGCAGCTCACAGAAGAGCTACAGAAATGATGAGGGAGGTGGAGGATCCACCTAATGAGCAGAGATTAAATTACTGAATTGGCAGGGCTTGGCTGAGTGGCAAGTGAGGAGGGGAGGGGGAACTGCACAGGGAAGGGAAGGGGTGAGTGAGAACAGAGAGGATTTACAGGCTCACACTGGGCGTTGCTCCTGCCAGCGAAGGGCCGGAGACCACGGGCAGGGCCTGGGAAGCCTCATCGCCGGGTCCCAGTAAAACCTGGTGCTGATTTAGGAGGGGACAACTCTGCATCATGGCAGGGGAGTGAAAGCCCTCCCAGCTGAGCAGCCACTACTGCCAGGGCTGAGGCATGCAGCGGGGAGCAGCAGATGCCCTGAGGTCTCTGTGGCTGTCCCACACCCCTGGATGAGGTGCTGTGTCGGGGGCAATGCTGGGGAACCGCAGGTGGTGGCGCAGAGTCAGGTTCTGGTGCGGGCAGAGGTTTGTCAGCTCTAACCTAACCTGGCAGCACTGCTGGCTGCCAGAAGGGCTTCTGCAGAGGAGGAATGAAGTGAGGGAGGTGCTGGTGTCTTTGCTCCATGGCCCAAGCACCAGCGTGCGATGGAGAGGGAGAGGGAGAGGGAGAGGGAGAGGGAGAGGGAGAGGGAGAGGGAGAGGGAGAGGGAGAGGGAGAGGGAGAGCATCTCTGCTGTGGGGCTCTGGGCTGGGCTGGGGGAGCAGCACCCCTCGGACCCAGGCGGCAGAGGCTGGGCTGGCCGCTCCCTCTCAAGCAGCCTCGCCGATTGCTATGGTAACACGAGGAGCACCTCAGTGCCAGCGACCCGAGGTGGAGCCGGGAGGCTGCCAAGGCTGTGCGGATTCAGTGGCACCTTGGCACAGACAGTCACGCCCGGCCCCTGAGCAGGCGCAGGAGATGTCCGGCATCGGAGCAGGTGACGCTGCGCGAGGCTGCAGCACGGTGCCCAGCACATGCCTCGGGCAACCCAGCCACCGAGCCAGTGCATTCTCCTGGAGTGGCCCATGCCACTGGGCAAGGGCGTTTTGGGCAGCACAGTGCATGTTGGCCAAACACTTCCAATCGGCCGCGCTGACGCAGAGCTGGCAGCTGGCTGTGCCACGGGTGAGCCGTATCCAAGGCCCTGGCTCTGCGCTGTTTGGTAGCTACATCCCACTCCTTCCCTGTTCAGGATTTGCCCCAGTGCTGTAGAGACTCTTCCAGCCCCAGGCGAACAGGGCACCAGCAGCATCCGTCGAGGGGCTCAGCTGATGAGGTGGAGAGGCCAGGAGGTCTCGTGGCTGCCCCGCTAACCCCCCAGCCTTGGCTGGCTGCAGGATGTCCTGACAGCTCGGAAGTTGCTCACTGCAGCCGGCGGCAGTGCAGTCCACGGCAGCGGCAGGACGTGTCCACGCTCTGGTCGCCACTGCCCCGCAGGCAGCCCTGTCCACAGAGCTGCGGCGTCGGCCACAGGCGCCGGGTCCCTGCGGGATGTGCTGCCGGCCTCCGCCAGCCTCCAGCCTGGAGTGCTGGGACACAGCAGGGCCACGCTGCACCCACACCAGCTCTAGGACACGACAGCGGGCCTCCCGAGATTGGGATCAAAGGGTGGATCTCCTCCTCCCTCCCTGCCTCAGTTTCCCCTTCTGTAGCCACCCTGCAAATCTGAGGCGGCTTCTCCGTGACCGCTGCCTTCCCCTTTCCTACCACCATCGCTGCTTCAGCACAGGATGGAGCCAGCCAGCTAACACTGTGTTCAGCGTGGCTTTGCCATGTCATCCTGTCGTGTGATCAGTGAAGGGCTTCCTCTGCAAGCCCTGGTCCTCGTTCTGCAAGAGCCAAGATTAGAACAGGAGATTATCTCCTGATAATGTGCAGATAGAGCCACTCACCCCCTGCCACTGAGCAAGTGCAGGACAGATGGGGGAGGTCCTGCAGTGCCCTTCCCCCAGGGAGAGCAGCCAGCTCCCCAGCTTATCAGTGCGGCCGGGGGCAGCTGTGAGGGGAACTGGAGACTTCAGTCCTGAGCAATAACTGGGGCTTGCAGAGTGGGAGCAGGTTGCTCAGGGGCAGCAGGAGGCCTGAGCATGGCCCTGACGGGCAGCCCCCCCCTTAGCAGGATACTCGTCAGGCTGAGCCCCACGCAGCCTCGCTGCTTGGGGCTGTGTCTCTGGGGGTACCAGCAGCCCCAGGCTGGGCTTGCTGTGAGCGTGGTGGCCGCAGCCTTCGTGTCTCTCCACCCACTCCTCCCGCGGACGGGCTCCTCCCCGAGGAGAAGCGGTGGGTCCAGGGCGGCAGCGGGATGCTTGTAGGAAAAGGGAGAGGGAGGAGGGAGAGCCCCAGCACGCCCAGCACAGGGAGGATTATGGGGAGCAGATACGTCATTCAGGTGCTCAGCAATGGCAGGACAATCCCTGTTCACAGCTTTCCTAAGGGCTGGCTTATCAAAAGAGCGACAGCAGAACCAGCAGAGCCCAGGGCCCCGCTTCCCCCGGCATTCACCACAACCTCTCCCGCTGCCCACACGACTGGGGCCAGGGGCCTTTACGGTCTTTAGCCACGCAGAGTGTACAGGAACAGGCTTTCAGGGCTGCTGGGATCTTGAAGCACTGTCTAGTTGGTTCCTATGCCTGTGGCACCTCTGACTGCCCCTTGTCTAACCTCCTCTCTTGTCTGGGCCAGCGTGCACCTCTCAGACTGAATGGCTTTCCCTCTGGCTACGTTTTCGGGACTATTCACTGTATAAATCACGTACAACAACATATTTGTGCCACATACATTTTTCCAAGTCTAAGGCTGTTCCCTTTTTTATAGCAACTGTGAACAATGCATCAGTGAAACAGGGGGGTTGGTTTCTGAGCAGTTTGCCCAGAGATGCTCCTCTTCTACCTTTTGTTAATTTTAGGCGAGGAAGGTAGACATAGGTTCCAAGGCTGCATAGTTTAGATCACAGGAGCCACTGCTAAAAACCACTAGAACAGACACTTATTCTAAACCTGAACCTGCTTCCATGAATGGGAAAATGCTTTGAGAGTGTGGAATGCCACTGCAAAACATCTTGAGTGCCGTCTTGGACTAGAGTTCAAATGTCATTGCATTTTTACTGTTTATTTTCTATTCAGTGTATATTTACAATCTTCATTCATTCCCTGAAGGACGTAGAACACCATGTGAATTAATCTACTTCTTTTCAAGGTGTTTCACTGCTTCTGATGACAAAGAAATAATGAGAAGGAATTATGGGAGGTTAACTTCTGTAGTTTTCTGAAAAATATAGTTCTAGTGTTTGTAAAAGTCAGGAAATAAAGGTGTTCATGTCTGGAAGTTTACTTCTTAGCAGAAGCAATAATGGAGATAGCAGCACGTAGGGATTCACAGGCCAGAGCCTCTCTGCAGGGACCACATCCCCGGCTCACAGCTTGGCCCAGTAGGACCATTTCTTTCAAAAGACTTCCAGTGACAGCGAAAAGCCTTCCAAGAGGTAACCTGCCATATTCCTTCACAAAGTATTACAAAAGGCAATCACTGTCCCTGTTAAAATACACACTTTTCATTTCACTCAAATGTGTCTAATTCCAGCTTCCCATCACTGGGCCTTGTTAAGCCTCTGATAGATTAAAGAGCCCTTTCCTGTCAGGGGCTTCTCAGGCTGGTGCTCCTGAGTCACAATGGGAGCGCAGAGCTGACAGGGAGAGCTCGGGCCAGCCAGTCCCATTTCCCTGCAATCGCTGGCAACCATGTCATAAAGTCCATTTCAAACACAATCTTCAAACTAATTGCATGCCTTGCCCCCAGTACTCCTCTCAGGAATCTGTTCCAGAACAACATTTCTCCCGCAGTTAGAAACCATCTGATTTCCAGCCAAAACGTATTTGTGCCAATTCATACCTCTTTGGTTTTGTGCCAGCACTGCCTGTTATCTGAGGCCATTTCCCTCCTTCCTTGGTGCTCATCTGCCCCTGTGCTTAGAGAGCAGGGACACGCTCCAGCCCTCCTCTCACGTGGCTAAATATGCCCAGGTCCCCTCAGACGGCCTCTTCAGTCTGGAGCTGTCCTTGAGTCTGGCTCTGCCCCCGTTCCTCTCCCAGTCGATGTTCCTGGAGCAGAGGTGATGGGAATGGTGGATGTTCCCGTGTCTAAAGAGCGAACGGGCCAGCCCTGACCTGTCCCTGTGTCGGAGCGGAGTTCTGCTTTCCCTTGATGAGCCAGGCCACCCGCCTTTGCGCGGGACCAACCGGCGGTGAGAGGTGCGGCAAGATCTCGGAAAGGGCTTCCCAGTCCATTATGTAGGGAAAGCAGCCCGAGTTAGAGCCTTGCCTTTAGCGCATGCGGAGTCAGGCCCTCCCAGCTCCCAGCCGCCTGCCATGACTCATCGTCACACGTCCCCATAACCAAGGTTTTGGCACGAACCTGAGTATCGCAGGCACAGCCCCCAGGCTGGGACAGCCCCAGGTCACACTAAATGATGGCGACTTAGAAGAAACTACGTCAGCTCGTGGCTGCCCACTACAGAGTTCCTCCACCTTTCTCCAAAGCAGCTGGTCTTGGTCCCTGCCAAAATCTGGGGCATGAACTAGACGATCCACCAGCCTGACCTATCCTGGCAATTCCCTCACAGGGCTAACAGCTTCAGCTGGCCTTACTGGACTGGACACTTCGGGAATGCTGGGGAAGCACTCTTCTTGCTAATTAATGTGAACAGAAGTGTGCAGGTATGCAGTGTAAATACATAAGCCGTTAAAAGCAGAACTGTCAAATAAAGTGTTACACTCCATCAGCTCCTATTGCATCCACTGGCTGAACACCACCAGACACTCGGATAACACTCAGATCTGCTCATGGATGCGTTTGACATCCATGCAGGAGAAATACACAGTCTATGATGAATAAAAAGAGTCAGAGCCCAGGCAGTAGGCATTTAAGGCTAAACCATTTGTTTTAGAGGGCTTTACATTCTGGCTATAAAATTTCCTCTGGGCTGGAAGCTGGTGCCCAAGAAGAAATAGTCTTTCCGTTATGTATGATTTGCCTGCAAATCCTATTAGTCTTCTGTGCAGCACATCACAGTGGAAGAGACACAAGGATGTCAGAGCAGGGCATTCTGCTAAGCACTGCGGTTTAGATGTGTGCTCAGTGTAAGAAAGACCAAAGCACTGCGACTCCTCATTAAATGGCGTCTATTTTGATGTTCATCTTATATTTTTGGAACTGAAAACAATTTTTTCTTTTTTTTTTTTTTGGTGTGATATCAGGAAACTCAAGAGCGGGCTTGCTGATGCCAGCAGACTCTCTGTGGGTTCTCTAATTTGGAATAAATGTATCTCCATGTATGAGGAGGATTCATCTCTCTCAAGGTAGATCTATACATATTATAACAGTTATGTGAAAGGACATATATATGAGCTGAGCAGAGCAGCAGAGCAACCCCACTCTGCTCAGGGCTCTCTGAGATTGTCAGCCTGTCCCCAGCCCTGCAGCACGGGCCTCCCCCTCCCCATGACCCCAGCTGCACCCACCTGGGGTTTTCATTTAAGGCTCAAGTCTGATTGCTAAATGTGCAGCAGCAACCTTGCTGTCTGTGGGCTCAGCCTGCCCAGGCAGGGCCCGTGTGCCGCCCCGGTGGGCTCCGCACAGCTCCCGGGGACACCCCCAGGCCAAGCTCTGGGGGACACCCCCAGGACAAGCTCCCAGGGACACCCCCAGGCCAAGCGGGGCAGCCTGGGCAGGGGCTGTGCAGCCTCCCCCAAGCTCCAGGGCTGGAAGCTTGCGCGAGGGACGCGAGACTTTGCTTCTGTCAGTTCAAGTTAGTCCCTTAACGTTCACATTACCGTAATGCAGTTGAAAAGGAATCCATGAGTTACAGGAAATGATTTACAGGACACAAGACACTGCATTTCAGAGGTCTCATGTGTACCATAAAAAATATATTATGAAGGAATAATCTCTATTGGAACTGGAGCTGCACAGAGAGAACACATGTCCAGCTGAGAGCAGCATTGAGCTTTTGTTCTTTATGGGTAAAGTCTGTGATCTTCCTCTTTTTTGATTAACATTTCTCTTAGCTCTGGTTATCTAGTTGATATTGGCACTTAATTTTTTTTTCAGATGTTGCTTCTCCTATGAGACCAAGCACAGCTGAGACTCCAATGGCATATTGCTCTGGTGGAGTTCACAGTCCTGAGGGATACAGGTCAGGCGAAGGGTAACGTCAGGACCCTGAGTTTTAGGAAAGCCAAGTGCCACCTCTTCAGGGAGTCAGTCAATAGGACCCCCCGGGGAACTGCCCTCGGGGAGAAGGGAGCAGAACGGAGCTGGCAGAGCCTTGAGGACGCTTTCCCTAGAGCGCAGGAGCTCTCCATCCCCAGGTGTAAGGAAACAGGAAAGGAAGCAAGAGACCTGCATGGCTGGGTTGGGACCTGCTGGTCAAAGGAAAGGGCGAGAAGAAAGGCAGAGGCAGTGGGAGCAGGGACAGGAATCCTGGGATGGGTAGAGGGACCCTGCCCGGTTGTGTAGGGGTGGGATCAGGAAGGCCAAGGCGCAGCTGGAGCTGAACTTGGCAAGGGACACAACGAATAATAAAAGGGCTTCCACAGGTACGTCAGCCGGGAAAGGGAGGGCAAAGAAAGCGTAACCCCGACGAGCGAGACTGGCAAAGTGGTGACAGCGGACGAGGAGAAGGCTGAGGTACTCAACAACTTTTTTGCCTCAGTCTTCACTGGCAGCCTCTCTTCCCACCCCTCCCGAGTGGATGGGCCGCAAGGCGGGGACTGGGGGAGCAAAGTCCCTCCCTCTGTAAGAGAAGATCAGGTTCGGGACCCCCTGAGGAACCCGAACACACACGTCTACTGGACCTGACGAGATGCATCCCAGAGTCCTGAGGGAATTGCCAAGCCACTCTCCGTGGTATCTGAAAAGTCGTGGCAGTCAGGTGAAGTCCCCGGTGACTGGAAAAAGGGAAACACTGCACCCAGTTTTAAAAAGGGCAGAAAGGGGGACCCTGGGGACAGCCGACCAGTCAGCCTCCCCTCTGTGCTGGGGAGGTCGTGGATCAGATCCTGCTGGAAGCTGTGCCAGGGCACACGGAGCACAGGGAGGTGATGCAGGACAGCCAGCGTGGCTTCACCAAGGGCAAGTCCTCCTGAGCAACCTGGTGGCCGTCCAGGATGGAGTGACCACAGCAGTGGACAAGGGAAGAGCTATGGATGTTGTCTGTCTGGACTTTGTAAGGCCTTTGACACAGTCCCCCACAACATCCTTCTCTCTACACTGGAGAGAGATGGATTTGGTGGGTGGACTCTTCAGTGGATGAGGAGTTGGTTGGATGGTCACATCCAGAGGGTAGTGGTCAATGGCTCAAGGTCCAGATGGAGATAGGTGACAGGTGGCATCCCTCGGGGGTCCGCTCTGGGACCAGGGCTGTTTAATATCTTCATCAATGACACAGTGGGATCGAGCGCAGCCTCAGCATGTTTGCAGATGACGCCAAGCTGTGTGGTGCGGTTGACACGCCAGAGGGATGGGATGTCATCTAGAGGGCCTGGACGAGCTCGAGAAGTACAAGGTCCTGCACATGGGTCAGGGCAACCCCCAGTATCAATACAGGCTGGGGGGTGAAGGGATGGGGAGCAGCTGTGACGATAAGGACCTGGGGTACTGGTGGGTGAAAAGCTGGACATGAGCCAACAATGTGTGCTCATAGCCCAGAAAGCCACCTGTGTGCTGGGCTGCACCCAGAGCAGTGTGGGCAGCAGGGCGAGGGGGGGGGATTCTCCCCCTCTGCTCCGCTCTGGGAGACCCCCCTGCAGTGCTGGGTCCAGCTCTGTGGGCACCAACATCAGAAGGACACGGACCTGCTCGAGCGGGGCCAGAGGAGGCCATGAAGATGATCACGGGGCTGGAGCACCCCCCTGTGAGGACAGGCTGAGAGAATTGGGGGGTTCAGCTAGAGAAGAGAAGGCTCCGGGGAGACCTTAGAGCTTCCTCCTTAAGGGGACTTATAAGAAAGATGGGGAGGGACTTTTTAACAGGGCCTGTTGCGATAGGACCAGGGGTAACGGTTTTAAACTAAAAGAGGGTAGATTCAGACTAGATATAAGGAAGAAATTTTTTACAATGAGAGTGGTGAAACACTGGCACAGGTTGCCCAGAGAGGTGGTGGATGCCCCATCCCTGGAGGTTGGATGGGGCTTTGAGCGACCTGATCTAGTGGAAGATGTCCCTGCCCGTGGCGGGGGGTTGGACTAGATGGCCTTTAAAGGCCCCTTCCAACCCAAACCAGTCTGTGATTCTGTGCTCCCTGCTGAGCTTCACAGAGTGACTGGCTGACTTTGGTGGAATCCCTGGGCTTCCCCTGTCAGATCCCGGCCGCGGCTCATCAGCTGGGGGAGCATGAGGGGCCTCCGCCTGCTCTCTCCCGCCAGCCCTTGCCCAGAGCACCTCTGCAGCACGGGGTGTGCAGGTCTGCAGCTCCCCGGAGCGGAGGCTGGTGGAGAGGGGTCACTGCCTCCAAATCGTGCTCCCGCTTGTGGGCACTCACAGCCACGCGAGGCTGGGTTCGACTCTGCCCTCTTCCAGCCTGGCTGCGGCCCCTGTTTGTGTTAACGCGCAGCCGCTCTGCAGCTCCGGCTGCCGGGACCCGCTCCTGGCTCTCTGGGTGATCTGCAGTGTTCAGGGGGTGCCGGTGGTTTGCGGTAGCAGTTGGGGTGCAAAGCGTTACATTTGCCACTCGTTCCCCTGTGAGGGCTTTAGCAAATGACTGTGTTCCTCAGTTCACCTCCGCACCACGGCGATGCCAGTGCTCTACTGAGGGGGACGGCGGTGGCCAGGATGCCAAGAGCTGCAATGTGCCCCAGTGCCACAGGGCAACACCTGTGAGGGAGAGACTCCTGGGAGACCCCAGAATGAGTGATAGGAGGAAGCTGAGAGACACTAAAGCATTTCTTCCCCTCAGAAAATCCTTGATAAAGCCAAAGCTGAGAACTGGAGGTGGTAAGTGCCAAAATGTGGAGCTGGGAAGAACTGGTGGCTGCTCCAGAAAAACTGCGAGGAGGGAGGCTCTCAGCCTCAGCCTGGGGACAGAGTTCCTGGAAGAGCAACGTGCGAGGGTGTGATGACCTCACCTACTAGTGCAGCTCCTGGCACCTGAACAATGAACTCTCCAGGCTCCCTCAAGCTGCCGGGAGACAGCGGCTGCCCCGTGAAGCCTGCCCAGCTCCTCGGGGGTCAGAGCAGGGACCTGGGCCCCGCTGCGTGGGGCTGTCCCCAAGGGTCTGTCCGGACGCTCCTCTTCGGGGAGCCGGAGGGTTTGGGCAGGAGCCGCAGGGCCGGGGGGTGACACCACCGACCGCGCTTTGGGGGAGGCGGAGGGGCGCGGGCCGGGACAAGGGGTCACGGAGCTGTGGCGCGGTGATTCCTGCTGCGGGAGTGGAGAAGCGTCGGTGGAGGACGGCCGGCACTGCCCCTGCCCTCGGGGGCCGGCGCCCGGGAGCGCTGCCGGGGCGGGGGGGGGGGGGGGGGGGGGGGGCGGGAGGATGTGGCCCAGCGGGTGGATCCGGGGAGCGGATGGGGCGGGCGGGCTGGGGCGGCTGTTCCCCACAGGCGGGGGGCAGCCAGCCAGGGCCTGCCCTGCCCCCGAGGGGGCTCCGAGCCCCCCCCGCCGCCCCCCGCGGTGCTGAGCGGCCGCTGCCCGCGGTGCTGAGCGGCGGGGCCGGGCGCGCTCCCGGCAGCGGCGGCGGCGGGGGGGGGGCAGGGGCGGGCCCTCCCCGCACCGGGAGCGCGCTCCCGCCTCCCACCCGGCACAAAGTTTAGCAGCAGGAACTCGGGAGGCAACAGTGCGGAGCCGGCGGCAGCGGGGCGGCCACCGGAGCGCGGCCGGTGCCCGGCGGGGGCCGGCGGCAACCGTGCCATGCGGGCCCCCCCCCCCCTCCCCGGCGGCGGCGGGGCGGGAGGGCAGCGGCCCCCCATGCGGCTGGGGCGGCCGGGCGGCGGCTGACACCATGTGCGCCCGGTGCCCGGGGCGAGGAGCGGGGAGCAGCCATGTCCCCCCCCGCCCAGCCGGGGGTGCCGGGCGGGCGCGGCTCTAAGGTGCCCCCGGCGCGGAAGCTGCTCTGCATGTGCAGCCTCTCCCTCTGCCTCACCTACCTGTGCTACAGCCTGATGGGGGGCACCGGCCCGGCCGCCCTGCGCTCCCCCGCCGCCCTCTCCGCCACGGCGGCCCCGCGCTCCCCCCCCGCCACGGCGGGCCCCGGCGGCGCCCCGCGCTCCCCCGCCGGCACCCCGAGCCCCTCGGCGGCTCCGACGCGGGCCTCCAACGGCAGCCGGGCCGGGGCGGCGGGCGACTGGCTGCGGACGCCTCTGGCCCCCGGGGAGGCGATCGCGGCGCCGAGCGGAGCCTTCGAGAGGGACCCGCAGGAGTCGAGCACCACGGACGAGGAGCTGAGCCGGGCCGGCAGCCCCGGGAGCCGCGGCGGCGGCGGCAGCACCACACCGGACTACGGGGAGAAGCGGCTGCCGCAAGCCCTCATCATTGGGGTGAAGAAGGGGGGGACGCGGGCGCTGCTGGAGGCCATCCGGGCGCACCCCGACGTGCGCGCCGTGGGCACCGAGCCCCACTTCTTCGACAGGAATTACGAGAAGGGGCTGGAGTGGTACAGGTGAGGCGGCGGGGGGGTCCCGGGGGGCCGTGGGGCGGGGGGTCCTCCGGCCTTCTCCCCGCCGGATGGCCCCAGTAGGCGGCTGGGTGGTGGGACCCGGGACCCCGACGATGTCGGGGCGGCGGGTGCGGCGGGTCCCGGGACCGCTGGTGGGTCCGTGGGGACGCGGCGGGTGCGGGGCCGCCGGGCAGGGCCGGGCGGGCGATCGCGCGGTGCCTTGGCTGGCGGCTGCGGTGATTTAAACTGCGGTGTCTGATGGAGAGGCAGGGAATGTGTAAAAACATCCCTCGTCTGCAACTCCGGTGCACAGGGCGCTGGAGCAGACGGTGGCGGTTCAGCTGCACTTGGCGTGGAACACGTCTAAATAGGTCAGTAATTAACAATTACTGAAATAAAGAAGATTGCGAGTTGTTCCAGGTGGTGCCGGGGGCTCTGAGGTGAAGGAGGGCGCCTGCTCTCATCCAGGCTGCAGGGTTCACTTCACAAATCAGATTGACTCTTTATTCAACAAGTTCCACGCCAGAAAGTTTTTCCGTTGACGAGATCTGATTCTCTTCGTGAAGAGGTCTCTAAATGTTGTTGTCTGACATGGGGTAACGTTTTAAGGGAATCTTATGCTAAAAGTCCTGATTATTAGGAAATACTGGAGGCAGTAATGAAGTGTTAAGTGCCTTGGCAGGTTTAGCAAATCAATGGATTGAGATGGCTCAGGGCTTCTCTCTCTCTCTCTGTCTCTTTCAAATTCTCCAAACCAGGAGGAAGGCAGGACATCAGTGGAACTTGCAAATTACTCGGAGTTCTGTAGCTTACGGTGAAAAGCAATCCCTACTCGTTTCTTTATAAGAAATAGTCTGTGCCTAAGCTGATAAAGTTCTGTCTTTCTGTTGTGCCTAGTATGGTGGCTGTTTAGCTGCTCTGAAAATGAAGTACAAACTGGATAAAGGCAGCAAGTTAGTTATTGCTCGGATTATCTGGTCACTCTTTATTAAAATAGAGTACACGGTCTTCGTGTCAATGGCATTTAAATGTGAGGAACTCCAGGCGATTTTTTGTGGCAATTGTGGAAGCAAAGTCTTCATAACGCTTCCTTGGCGTAGCATCCACTCGGCTTTGTTAAAATACTGAGGGATTTTCTTGAGGGACTTCAATAAAGTGGAGATCAGCACTGAGAAAGTGCGTTTGTGTCTGAGAGGGTTTTCAGTGTGCTGTACCGACGTGGGGAAGGAAGAAAGGACTGACCGTGGTTATTGTGTATATATATGTAATTTCAGACACAGTATCTTATTTTATGGAATTTTCCTGCAGGAAAGGCTTGCCTTGAAAAATAAGTTTAGAAACTTGCTGGAAGAGGCTAGAAAGTGGCATATAAAAAGGTTTGGTTTTATTCAAAACAGGCAGGGGAAGATCAAGCACTGACTATGGCAAGCAGCTGCTTTTTCATCTTTAAAGTCATGCTACAAGAAAAGGGCTAGAGAGTGGGTGTAACTCCTCTCGTGGAGCAAAAGGCACATGCAGGTTTTCATTTGCAGAATGCATTTTGAATGTTTTCATCCCAGCAGCAGCTCTGTGGCTTGTTCAGCTCGTTTCTAGCACTGGTGCTGCACTGGTGGAGGGGTGGGACAGGGGACGGTTGGGTGGGAGCTGATTTGGGAGGGTCCTGGGCAGAGTAGGCTGGGGGGTGGATTCTCTGGTCATGGGATAAATAAATTAATTACACTGCTGCTTAACTGCCACGGTGGCCCTGAGGGTTTGCCTGATTGTTTAACCTAAAGTCATCTTTGCACCTGCCCAGCCCAAACAGTGTTCTCGTCCTCCCTCCTCGCACGAGGTTTCCAGGACAGGACAGGAGGTCGCGGAGCGCTGGCGGCCTGGGTGGGGGTGAGGGGTTCCCCGGGGATGGGGATGGGCTGGTCCCAGGCTGCTGGTGCGCTTGGTGCTGTACAAATACTAAACAAAAACGGAGCGGGGGGAGATGGCCCTCCCTGCTAGCAGCTGTTTCTTCCTGGCCTTCTCTGAGATTGCTGATTGAGTGCACCGAGAGGGCCGGCTGCCTGCAGCTGTGTCCCACGCAGGGTAATTGGAGATTTTTCCTATCCGCAGAAATGTCAGCTTTCTTTAAGCAAAGGAGCAACTACTGAAGTGTTTATACCAGCTTCTCCTTACAGTGACTTCTATCACTTGTTTGTATTTTGCATATAACACTTCTTTCATGCATTAGAAACTGTTAGGTTTTAATACTGTCAAGTTTTTTCTTCTGTAGAGAGATAAGGAAACAGCAGACCCTCGGGATTCCTTGCTTTGTCATTCGGTACTGAGCGTATCTCTGGTCCGGCAGAGCTGCAGGGAAGAGAAGCCGTTTCCCCACCTTGGTTTCTCCGCCTGTAAAATGGAGACAGCACCTAAACGCTGCCATTTCTGTCGAGTTCATCCCGTGCTGCCTCACTCGTCTCTGCTGCCTGGAGGTGGCTCAGTGACAGGCGCTGTGCCCGGGTCCGGGCAGGGGCGGGAGGGAGCACAGATAACGCCTCTGCCCCGGCTGCTGCGGCGTGGCAGGGCTGGCACACAGCTCTGTGCAGCCTCTGCTGTTTTCCTGGGAACCTTTGGGGAAAGCCGGACTGTCTGGGATTGCTTTAGCGCTGCAGACAAAGTTCAGGTAGAAATTCCCAAACTGAGGTTTTCTTACCCGCGCGCTGATGCGAACTGGGTCAGAGGCTGGTTCGGGCTGGTCACTGTTGCGCTGCCGGCAGTGTTTGTGTAGTTGTAATTTGCGATTCCGATCACCCTGATGTTGGGCTGCCTGAAGGACAAGTTCAATGATACAGCTTTCCTTAAACTGCACTTAATAGCCCTCGTCCATTAACCTTTGTTGATAAATTTCCTAGCTTGCTTCCCCCCCCTCTTTAATGCAGACTGTAACTTGACTACTGTTAAACGGGGCTCTAAAGGCTGAGTGGGAAGCGACTTTTAACCTTCCTCTTTGCTAGTGCTGGGGCAATACTCCGCTCTGGTGTATGTATTACTTGCGTATCTTCATCTCTCTCTCAAGTCTAGGACACTGATACCTGGCAGTAAATATTATCTTTGGTGGTGGAATTTGCTGACTTCATCCCTTACAATATGCCAGAGCTTGGTCCCCCATGGATGAAGGTTGTGGCAAGGAGCAGGTACCTGCTTCTCCTTTGGCAGTCGCTGGCAGTTCTTTCACTCGCTCATTCCCTCTAACCCACGGGATACACCATCCTTCCCTGCTGGAGCTGCTGCTGGGTTTTAGCCAGTGTCTGAGCTTCCTTCCACTCCTTCATGTGCTCGGGGAAGCTCTTGCTGCCCACTTAGCCAAGGCACAGGGTGACCCCTCCTGCACAGCCCCCATGGCCAGCCCGGACCAGAGGCGCTTGCACAGGCGATGTGCTCTCTCCA